>NW_012149975.1:1026287-1045849 GCF_000956105.1 Propithecus coquereli | reverse complement strand
AAAAAAAAAAGAAGAAAAAAAAATAAATGTGTGTTGTTTTAAGATGCTAAATTTGAGGGTAATTTGTTACACAGCAAGAGATAACTAATACATTGGATCTCGTAGGTCACTGTATGTAAAAACTGGGCAGAGGGTCTGTTGGAATCACTGGCCGGTACGTTACAAATAGACTGTAGGAAAACAAGGGTGGAAGCAGAGAGGCCAGTTGAGAGGCCATTGAAATAATCTAGGCAAGAGATGCTAGTGTTATTGGTTGAGATGGTAAGAAGTGGTTGGATTTGGGATGTATTTTGAAGGTAGCACCAACAGGCTTTGCGTTGGGTTGGATATAAGGTGTGTAAGACATAAGAGATGACTCTAGGTTTTTGGTCTGAAGAATTAGAAAAGAATGCTGAGATGGAGAAAACTATAAAAGCAGTAGATTTGTGGAGAAAAAGATAGGAGTTAGGTTTTGGGCATGCTTAATTTGAGATACTTATTAGATAGCCCAGTGTGGATGCTGAATTGGATATATAAGTCTGGTGTTTGAAGCCGGAAATATAAATTTGAGAGTCTTCAGCATTTAGATGTTAAAAAGTGAAAGTCTCTTTGCTCCCCACTTCTGCTTTCCACCCATGAAAACCCCACTATTAGCTCATGTATAGGGATGTATATGCACACATATATTATTTTTTCATAAATAGAATTGTTCTGAACTGCTTTTATCAATTAATATCTTTTGGAGCTTTTTCCATGTAAGTACATACATACATACCTCACTCTTTTTTAACAGCTGAAGGGAATTCCTTTGTTTGAATGAATCGTGTGTATTCATTTATTCATTCATTCACTGAACAAATGTTTTTTGAGGACCTAGGCACTGATCTAGTGATTCATGATAAAGAAGTCCCTTATGAAAGGACATTTAGGTCGTTTCTAATTTTTTTTTTCTTTGAGACAGAATCTCGCTCTATTGCCCGGGCTAGAGTGCCATGGCATCAGCCTAGCTTACAGCAACCTCAAACTCCTGGGCTCAAGGGATTCTCCTGCCTCAGCCTCCCAAGTAGCTGGGACTACAGGCATGTGCCACCACACCCAGCTAATTTTTTCTATTTTTAGTAGAGACGGGGTCTTGCTTTTGCTCAGCCTGGTCTCGAACTGCTGACCTCAAGCAATCCTCCTGCCTCGGCCTCCCACAGTGCTAGGATTACAGGTGTGAGCCACCACACGTGGCCTGTTTCTAATATTTTGCTATTGCAAACATTGATACAACAACCATCCTGATATAGGCATCTTAGTTCACACATGAGAGTTTTTTTTTAATGTGGCATTGATTTATACAAGTGGAATTTCTGGGTCAAAGGGCTCGATAGTATTTCTAATACTTGCGTCTCAGGTTCAATTAGGATGGTGTTAATGTGGCAGGTAAATTTGTAATAAAAATCAAAGATATTTACCAAACGTGGAAAAGAAATCACTCAATAAAATGCCCTAGTGGAAGTCGTAAAATGTCCCTATAATTTTTCTTTACTATGTGAGTGTGGTCATACCCAAATCATAATCATTCCTCAAAGTGTAGCTCAAACAGTAGCTGCTTCACGAAGCCTTCCATAGATCCTAAGCAGTTGTGATCTCTCCTGCCTCTTTACCTGAGTACGGTCCTTATCACATACTACCATGTATGATAAATACATCCTTTACTAGACTTACATTTTTTTTCCCTGAAGGGCATGAACGGTGTCTTTAATTCATCTTGCATCCTCCCTCAGTGCGTAGTACTATGCTCAATGTTTATGTGATTAAACAGAAGTCCTAAAGCAGAAAAAGTGAAACCTACAATCTCAAGAATGAGCATTGAGCCTGTACAATGGCCAGATGGTGTTTGTGCACCATCAGTGTGACATATGTTTCCTATGGCTCACAAGGCTCTGCAGAAATTGCCTACTTCTCCGACTCTATCTTTCTTATACCACTCTTCTTCCTTCTACGCTTCAGTGACATTGGCTTTTTTTTTTTTTTTTTCCACCACACAAAGTCTGCTCCCGTCTCCAGGCCTTTATTCCTGGCATTCCTGTTGCCTGCAGTGCTAGAACTGCTGATCTCTGCTGGCTGCTTCTTTTTCTTCAAGACTCAGCTCAATTTGCACTTCCTTAAAAAGGTTTTTCTTGACTGTCTCTTCTAAACTAGGTCCCAACTCCAGTTACTCTCTATAACATCAATTTAACTTAATTCTCCAAGTAGCATTTATCTTTCTGAAATTAACATGTTCATTTGTTTGCACTAGCATGTAAGTTCCACCAGAGGAGGGACCTTGCCTGTCTTGTTCAACGCTGTGTACCTTTGGTGGCTACAATAGAGCCTGCAGCAGTGAGGACGATTTGGGCTGAATGTAACAGAATATTCAACTAAACATGGCATCAACTGTAAAGGTTTATTTTTCTCTCATGAAAAGGAACTCAGAGATAGACAGTACCAGCATTGGTTCAACAGTTCAATGCTGTCCGGATTCTGGATTGGCTTCTCTGAGATTGTCTTGGCCTTCCCTCGTGGTTGCAATATGGCTGCCAAGGGCCAAAACATCACAAGAAAATACCTCTCTTAGGAAGAAAGGGGTTCTGAGGTCTCCCTCCCTCTTTTTATCAAGGTGGAAAGACTTCACCAGGAGGACTCTCACACTTCCCTCTTTTATCCTATTGGCCCAACGTCTGTGGGAGTCTAGACCATCCAACTAGTAAAGGAAAGATTGTCATGGTTTTTTTTTTTAACCAGTCATGGTTCCTCACCTGGATCTAAGCTTCTCTTTCCTAAACCCTGTGCCTCTACCCTACACTTGAAGTAAATCAGGGCTCTCTTAGCAAGGAAAAAGGGTTATGGCTATTGCGGAGGTAACCAACAGTGTGAGCCACACTAGCATTTATGGAATGGAGATATGAATTCATGCTGATCCACCTACATGCAACAATTAACAAATTTTACACACACACACACACACACACACACACACTTGCAAGGCCAAGATCTGTAACATAATGCCTCTGCCTTTAGAGGACTTCCAGGTCCCAGGCCCTCTAGGAGCCCCCATGTGTTTTATTAGGACTAATGTGATGGCTGCTGAAATAGGCTTGCTGCTGAGAGACCTGGCCTCTTCTGGGTTCCCAGAAACCATCTAGTGTGCCCTTGTTTCCGTAACAAAGTCCCCTATGTAGGTGTGACTAGTCTTCGAGGGTGGGGAAAGTGCCCTACTGTTAGTGGCAGGGATCCTCACGGAGGGCTGTTTGGTTTCCTAGATTATGGCCCATTTTCAAACTGTCAACAAATGAAGTAACCAGACAGAAAACTGCCCCCCAGCAGTGGAGTTTCTCATTTTACACTTGGGGAGGTGTGACACCGTCACTAGTACTCCAAGATACCTATTCTTAGGAGTTTATTTCTGTTTTAAGCATGTTTGTTTTACACCTTGTTAGATGATCTTTGATTCTTGGAAAAACAACTTCTTGGAAGCTGAAAAGGATGAGGAGTAGGAAATGGAGAATTGAGTGCAGGGCACATGTAAAAGCTTCTAGAAGATTGTTAAGTCCTCCAAAGCCGGGAGATGGCCTTCCCAACGCCACTCCACCCCTACCCCTAGCGCAGTCACTGTGAAACTAGACCACCTGCCACAGGCTCAGGCCCCACCACCCAGCTCTCCCCTGCGAGGTCCAGGGGTGCTGCCGCAGCAAGTTTCCACTCCTCAAAGCATGCTCCTTCCGTGGGGTTGCCTCAGTAAGGTGGACCGACTGGGTGAGAAAACAGCGTGGGCAAGGAGGGGGATCCAGGAGACACGCTCGGCCAGAAAACCACTCTGCCTCCTTTGACAGCGGCGCGACCCTTCCCCGCGGAGCACACAATAGGCGGCTGCTCCACGTTGTTTCCCAGCCCCTTGCCGCCTGGGCCCTGGGGGGTTGCGGGGTTGGGGGACGGGAGAGATCCCCAGCGCTCCTTCGGGCACTGCAGTTCTAGGGGGTGGGGGGAGAGGAGCACTGGGGAAGAACACGCCCCACTCTTGGAGACGTTTCATCACCCCTCTCCGTCCTCCCCCCCACCCAGCCGGCCCCGTACGAGCAAAAAAAAAAAAAAAAAAGCAGGCAGATCTCCCCTCCCGGATGCGGCTGCACCAGCAACATCAGCTGCGGGCGGAGCCCTAGCGGTTGCCACTTCCCCCCTCTTCCCTCGTGACCCTCGCCCCCACCTCTAGTTCTCCCTCCCCCTCCACACACCCTTCCCCGTCAGACACACCCTCCTTCTTCGGCTGGCGGCGATCGGCGCTCAGGCCCTCTAGGGGAGGGAGCTGCCGCTGCCGACGCCGTGGGGCAAGGCAGTGAGCGAGCAGAGCAGGCGAGAAAAGGAGGGAAGGAGGGAACGAGGGAGGAGCAGCGGGTGGGAGGGAGGAGCAGCTTGAGCCGCGCCGCCGCCGAGCTGCGATGTGGCCGGCCGGCGTGTAAACAGAGGGAGCAACAGCGGCCGCGGCCGCTCCGGCCCGGGGCAGCGAGGACGCCCGCCGAGACCTGCCCGCCGCCGCTGCCATGGCCGAAGTGCGCAAATTCACCAAGCGGCTCAGCAAGCCCGGCACGGCGGCTGAGCTCCGGCAGAGCGTGTCGGAGGCCGTGCGGGGCTCCGTGGTGCTGGTGAGTGGCCGTGGGGACGGGGCGTCTGGGGAGACGCGCTCCGGGCGGGAGCGATGCGGTGGCTTCCCGCGCTCGGGGGCCGGGGGCAGGAGCGACGCTGGGCAGTCGCCCGGCGCGCCGCGCGCTCTTTCTCCGCTCCAGTAAGTTTTCGCACCGGCAGCCGCTTGCCGGGATCCGAGTCCCAGGCGCCCGCTGACAGCGTTCCCGGCTGCCGGGCGTGCGCCGGGGTGGAAGCCGACGGGCAAACCCTGGCTCGGACGACTGCGGGGAGGGGGGGGCTCCGGCCCTGGGTCGGGGCCGGGGGTGTGAGCTAGGGAGCCGACCTAGCGCTGCCCTGGACCGGGCACAAAGAGCCAGGGACGAGGGCATGATGAGGTCCCTATGCCCTCCTGCGGGCACCTGAGGCAGCCTGGGTGGAAGGATGCGATGAGCGTTTTGCACATACACACTCGCGCGCTCGCACACACGCGCACACACTCACCGTGTACACAAAAAAGAGCCCCACCCAAAAAGCCCAGGCGCTCAAGCTCCGGCGGGAGGTGAGAACAGAGGAAGCAGAGCGACTTCCTCCTGCAACTGGGGAGAGAGAGGGTGGTGATGGGCGTTGAAGGGGTGCTGCTCCTGCCGCGGAGGGAGGAGACTGGAAACAACAGGGTTCCGAAGGAGAGTGGGCGCGGGGTCGCCCGCCGCACGGAGAGGGTGTCCCCTGGGCCCCGCGAGCGCTCTAGAGGCAAAGGGATTTGGGGGAAGACGGGGTGTGCCAGTCCAGGATGGAGGACCTCGGGTCAGAGCCCCCCCGCTGGGGGATGGGGATTTGAAAGCGCGCCGACCCCCTGGGAACGCTCGCAGCGCACCCTCGGCTTTATCCGGATTTTCTGACTCCGGAGGGAAGCGGAGGGGGTGCTAACGGGCACTTGCCCCTTCTCCTGTTTTCAAGACACTGGTTGCCAATTTCCTGGACTAGAGAACAAACCCTAAATAAGCAGTCGGGCTGGTTAATTAGCGTTTGTTTTGTTACTTAGTCTTTTGGGTTTTTTTGTTTGTTTGTTTTTATCTCTTTCCACTCCATCATACAGCGTGTCGTTTGCTGTGTTTAAATTTCACCATTTAAGAGAGGGCTCTTTTTGTTAAAACAACTTGTCATCGGAAGGGAACTTCACAGCTTTTCCTTGTAATTTTTCTGTTGATCTTGTAGAATCAGCAATAAAACCAACATTAAAGGGAGGCCAGGGGCCTGATCCCAACAGTGGAGAAAGTTGACATTAGTGGGAGTTCTGGAGGAGGATCAAAGGTAAACTGTGTACCTTTGAGATACAGATCTGATCCCTAATAGCTACAACTGTGTAAAGCCAAGTGACTTTAAAGAAATCTCTTTATCATTGCTGGACCCTTGAAAGTTTAATCCTGCTGTTTAGAGGAGCTAAACCCAGACCTTTAATGTTGTTTTAATGGACTTGGCTTATTGTGTGTTTCACTGTGATTTTGGAGTGAGGACCTGTTGGGGTCAGATTGGAGCCTCACTTGTCATCACAGCCGGTTAAGAGAGGAAGGCAAGCTGTGGGCAGAGCATTTATACCAGGGCTCTCATCTTGGGTGATTGTTAACAAGCGATTCAATCTGCCCAGCACAGGGAACACTTTCCCAAATTCAGGGGAAAAGAAACCTTCCTTAGCAGGGGCGGCTGACCTTCTGCCACATCATGTGAAGGTAGCAGTAGGTGGACAGATGTCTCAAGAGAATAAGTGGGACACGGCAAACCTCCACTGGGATTTGACCAGCACTTGACCTGCCACCCTCAGCAGCAAAAAGTTAACATTAGCATTCTTCCCCAGGTTTTTAGGTTGTAAAAAGAATTTGTGCAGCACAGGTGCAGTGGCTCCTTCCTGTTATTGGGAGGGGGCTCTTCTGGGATATACTGCCTGTGGCCACGGTTCCCTTGTCACCCCAGCTTACTTGGGATCAAAGTCACTAATTTTTAGCATTTATACCAGGCAGTGCAGAGGACTGATGTTTACTTGTTACTCTAGTATGTGATCCACTGTGAAATTTTGGGAGTGGGGGAGAACAGATTCTAGTAATCTAAATCCATCCGTTGAGCCCCCACTATGTGCAAGGCACAGTGCTAGATGCCCCGTAATGATAAGGAAATGTGGATGACTTTTTTCTTCATTTGTTTTCATTAGTTCCAATCTGGGTTGGATCTGTGTGTGTTTGTCAATAGGACACCCAGATTATGCACACAAATCAACTTTAGATAGAGCTTTAGTGAACGCTGTTTGTAAGCAGTCAATTAAAAATAAGGAAATAGTCTTAAATGGAATGTACGCTCCTAAATGACTCTCCCAGCCCCTGCTTTTCTGACACAAAGAGCTGTTAACGAAAGTTAGTAAAGCCATGGGTAGTGGGAGAGTGAGGGGACCATGTTGCAGCTGCCGCTGTAACTTCTGATTCTTATTTAAGCCCCATGTGTTTATTAAGGGACAGCTGAGGTAGGATTTACACTTGCTGCTATAAACCTAAGATACGTTAGGGCTTCAATATGAGATGGAGTCATTGCTGCAGCAAGTCGAGCTTTCCTCTGGTGTATGTCTCTGTAGAACTTGGAAAACCCACCAAGCTGAACAAATACACAGTATTTCCCGTTTAGGTTTTTTTTTTTTTTTTTTGGTAGGACTTTACAATTACATCCTTGTTGACATGTTGCTAACATCAGTTTTGCTCACTGTTTGAAAAATTCAGAAGGCTTGGGCCTGGGCTATGTATAGCATGTTGTTGTGTATTCAAGCCTTTATTCAGTTTATTAGTACTTCCATGAATCTATTAACTACATAATAAAGCAGACAGAGAGAGGCTGTTTCATTGCTGCATTTTCCTGTAAGTTCAGCATTTTTACGAAAGTCATTAACGGAGGGAAAGGGATAATTACAGAATCACCATTGACAGATTTCTCAAGAGGGGTTTGGGGAGGACTCTTATAACCTGACAGTACCTGTGATTAATGGAGAAGTGTTTACATGTACACATGTTAAAATGCAGAATTTTAACACCATTTTTGTTATAATTCAGGATGTAGCTATTTGTGCCTCAGGAGGAACAAAGGCATTTGATAAACCCTTTGTATTATGGCTGCCCTTCACAGGAACCACTTTGTCAGCCTGGGGGAGTCACCTAGTAGGTGTTTGGATAGAGTTGCTAGATATTACCGGTTGTGGCCCCTTGAGGCAGGGTAATGCATGCAGCCGCCCCTGGCTGGCATGGCATCTGCCGGGTTTCGTATAATAACTCTAGTAGAGAAAAGCTCTCCACAAGCTGAGAATGGCTGAAAAGCATCTGCAGCTGTTGACTGCCCCATTCACCACACACAACTACCTTTGCCTGGAATGTTTGTTATGTTTGCATTTAGGGAAGCACTGAAAATGGAGCAGCTCTTCTGCTCCCTCTGCCCAAGGGAATTGGTGGAAAGTACTTAATATAGGACAAAACCCACTGCTTCACCTGTAAGGAGGTGAGAATTTACACGGTGGAGTAAGGGCAGTTTCCACTTGGGCTTCTTAACCAAGCGTTTCCAGTTCAGAGACTTACTTCAACTCCGGATTAAGCTCTGACGGGGCATGATGGTACTGTGAGACTCAGGATATCAGTGTCAACTCTTACCCCTATATACATAGTCCTTGAAATGTCTCGGTGTTTTCTTCACCTTAGCAGGAGAGTCAGGAAAGTTAAAGTGTTGGCACCTAAACATAAAATAGTCTCACTACTCCTTATGTTGGCTTCTTCAGGTTAGGAGGGCGCAGAGCAAGCCACTCCTCCAGGATCTGTACAAAAAAAACAGTGCAGTTTGACGTGAAACCAGAGAGGCCTCCTCGCTGAACCCTCATTTAAGCACGAAATAGTAGAATTGGTCTTCTAACATGTTAAAAATTCTCTGGACTGAGTCTTTTTCTATTGTAATCAGTAAGCCTTTTTTCTTTAAACTTTTATTGTTTTATTATATAATAAATGCATGTTTATTATAGAAAAATTAAAAACAGAAAAGTAAGAATCATCACCATCTCATTCACCAGAGGAATATAGTATTCTAATATTTCGAGACTCTTCTCTCTTTTTCTTTCTCTGTGTATGTAGTGTGTATGTAGTGTGTGTGTGTGTGTGTGTGTGTGTGTGTGTATGGATTGAAAGAAACACAAACTTTTAAGCAATTTTTTCAGTTAGCAATTTTACGAACATTTCTTCATATCAATAAATATAAATCTACATAATCATGTTTAATGACTACCAAAAATTTCCTTATTTGTGTACCATAGGTAATTATCCTTTATTGTTTGATATTTTGTTAGTTTCTAATTTTGTGCTATTATAAACATGAGCTTATAAGGGTAAAAAGCTACATTATAGCTTCTATCTTTAAATTTATTTATTTATTTATTTAAGACAGAGTCTCACTCTAACACCCTGGGTAGAGTGCCGTGGCGTCATCCTAGCTCACAGGAGCCTCAAACTCCTGGGATCAAGCAATCCTCCTGCCCCAGCCTCTCAAGTAGTTGGGACTACAGGCGCATACCTTGACGCCTGGCTAATTTTTCTATTTTTAGTAGAGACAGGGTCTCGTTCTTGCTCAGGCTGGTCTTGAACTCCTGACCTCAAGCAATCCTCCTGTCTTGGCCTCCCAGAGTGCTAGGATTACAGGCATGAGCCACCGTGCCCAGCCTAAATTTAAATTAACGAAAAATAATCGCTTCCTAAATTGCACTTGCCACAGTTCAAGTGCTCAATAGCCACATGTGGCTAGTGGCTACCATATTGGACAGGTCGGTGCAGATATAGAGCATTTCCATCATTAATTGAGTGAACATCTTTGAGAAGGCATTTGAAAACTTGCTAGTTTGTCCCCTTAGGATAAATTTCTAGCAATGGAATTGCTTGCTCAAAGATTACAGTATACTCATTTTTAGTATTGAAAATTCCTCTTAAACACTGCTAAATTGCTCTGCAGAAAGTTGTTCCAGTGTACTCTTTCACCAGCAGAGTATGAGGGTGTTCATTTCCCCTCTCCCATGCTAGGGCTGGTTAGTGATATTTTTTTAATTGTTGCTGTCTGATAGGAAATAAATGGCACATCACCGTTCTCATTTGCATTTCTTTGGCTACTCTAGAAGTCGAACAGTTTTTGATATGTTGATTGGCCTTTCATAGTTCTCCTTTTGAGGATTTGAATGAACCTGCTTTACAGGCTTATTTCCTTGTTTGTGATTCTTGCAATAACAGTCTCCATCCCCCAAGATTCTGTTTCCCTAAGTCTGGGGTGGGGCCAGGCATCTGTATTCTTTAAAACCACCCCATGTGATTCTGATGTGCCCCAAAATGCTGATCCAGATCACTTGTCCTCTCAAGGCAGGAATGTCCCCAACGCACACCCCTGGCAAATGATTATTTAGCTTCTCCTTAAATACTCCCTGCCGGTTAGAGGGCTGTATTAGAAAAGATTCTTGAGCTGAAACTTATTCTCTGTAAATTCCACCACAGGCTAGGCCTAGCTTTGCTGTTTGGAGCCACACAGCTTACGTTTGCTTCCTCTTTCACATGACAACCCTTCAAATATTTGGAGACAGAGCCACCATGTTGTTTTTAAATTCACTCCTCATAAGGCCAAAGGACCTTCATTTCTTTCCTTCATTCCCTACATGACTTCGTTTCACGATTCTTCGTATCGTGTCCTGTTTGGGCTCCTTCCCGAGTTTCAATGTCCTACGTAAAATGTGTGAGAGAGAGACAGTGCACCGGCTGGAGAGTCAGGCCTGGTCTTGAATCTAACCTCTGTCACCTGCTTGCATTGTGAACTGAGCCAAGTGACCTGATCTCATTTTCCTCATCTGTGAAATGGGGATAAGTAGTAGTATGTCCCTTATGGAGTTCTTGTGAGAAGTAAAGAAGGTAACGTGGAAAGTTTCTGATGTATAAGTGATTCATGAAGATTAATAAAAAGAGAAATCTGGTGGAAAACCCCAGTATTCTAGAAGGATCTACCACAAAATACAATGGGGGAGGGGGCAATGTTTCTTACCCATTCTGGTTGTGAGCCAAGAAGCCAGGGGCAGTGTATTCATTCATCTCGGTTCCCAGCACCTGCCTCACACAGTGCCTGGAATGCAGGAGGTACTCTGTAGGTGTTTTGTGGGAAGTACACTGCCAGCAATGCCTAGGGTGGACTCAGTGTTGAGAAAAGAGCCCAGAGGCCAGGAAACTAGTTAAAATATATTTACATAGTTCAGGAGAGAGATAACCAGACAGCTTTAACTGAGGCAGTGAGAATGGAGATAAGGGAGAAGATGGAAGAGACATTTCAGTAATAAAATCAACAGGATTCTGTGATTCTCGAAGGGGGAGGAGAAAGGGTGAGGGGAGAGAGGAGGGGGAGTCAAGATGATTCTGAGGTTTCTGGGCTTGGGTGAACAGAAGGAAAAGCATGTCTGGTGATAGGGGAAGGGAAAAGGAAATGAGCAACCTCTATTTGAGAGTGTCGTTAGGGCAAAGCCAGGTTTCAGTTAAGCAAGGCGATGGAAAGAACGTTCTAGGGAAAGGCTGAGCTTGTAGGGTGGTGTTTTGGCAAAAGACTGGGGTTCTTGAGGGCACAGGGGAAAGGATTCCAAGTGGGATCAGGAAGGGGAGGAAGAGACAGCAAAGGGCCAGGGCCGAGCAGACAGAGATGAGATTGTAGCCAAGATTAGCTGATTGAAGAGCTTTGCACCTTGGGGGTGATTAGGGAAGTGGGAGGCAGGGCATGGAGAGATGGTCTGGAAGCCAGCCCCAGCCTTCCAGTTAGAATGGGGATGGGAAGTGAGTCCCCCGTCTCACTCCCAGGGGCTGGGCAGCAGTTGCCCTAGCAGAGCAGCGGGGATGAGAGACTGACAAACCTCCCTCTCAGGTGCCCAAAGGTTCTATTAAGATAGTTCCTGCTTTTAAGGGGGATTAAAGGTGTGCAAATAACCGAGATAATGAAGATAGAAGCCAGATAGCAGGCTGGTGGTTTGGTTCATTAGTTACATCATCTCTGCCCACCCCCACCTCACACACACACACACACACACACACACACACACACACACACACACCTGCTCTTTTTTGTGATCCTTAACGTTTTTCAAGACTTTGGTCCTTTCTGGGTTCAACACGGTTAAATAGACCTTTACTAATGAACATTGTTCTCTGTATGGTATTTCCCACATTTATTTGACCACAGAGTCCCTTTTTTTTTTTTATGGGAACGGGGAGAGTAAACGGTAACATCTAACAGGCTGAGCAATTCGCGTATGATGTACATGTGTAAGTAACGCATTTTAGCACCCCCTTAGCTGACCTCTGTGGACTGTTAGAAGTGGTTGCTACCTTCCAGAATTCCTATGCTCCATGTCAGGAACCACCCTTGTTTGTTGCAATTCAATTCAGAGGAGTAATTCACCTGCCTGATTTGCTTTCTCCTGAGATACAGAATTGTCAGCAAGGCATGTTGAAAATTTATTAGTTTTTTAAAGAATTTATTTAACATGGAAGGGGAGGCGGGAAACCACATGAGGGAGGAGCTAGAGCTGTTTCTTCTTTTCTGTAAATCCTAGAGGTACTTTTAGAAGACATTCCTCTTAGGGATTTAGATCTCTTGGTTTCCTTTAATTTTTGTCCGGCACACAGAGGAGTTGGGGGTAACATTGGCCTGCCGTTTATATCGGCCAGATGCAGGGCCCCATCCTGGAGGCTACCAGAGCAGTAACTGGAGTGGGGCAAAGAGACAGTCTCCGCTGCTATTGCCTGTAAGCTGGTGCTTTAGAACAGGGTGGTTAAGAGCTGTAATTCTAGCTACTTGGGATGCTGAGGCGGGAGGATCTGAGGTGGGAGGATTGCTGGAGCACAGGAGTTCGAGACCAGCCTGGGCAACATAGTGAGATCCCCCCCCCGTCTTTAAAATAAATAGGGAAAAAAAGGCAGTGGTCTTTGGAAGCACCCTGCCCAGGTTCAAAGTTCTGCTCAGCTTCTTACCAGCTGTATGACCTTGAGCCAGTTATTTAGCCTTCCTGGGCCTTGGTAACGCCCTTTTGGGCTTGTTGAAAGGCTTAAATGAGTTATCTTATTCTTATTGTATTCAAAGCACTTAGAGCAGGATTTGGCAGTTAATTGTTAAGGATTGATGACTGTTGGCCCTAGTTATCAACCCCAGGCTTTCTGCTGGGCAAGAGAAGTCTTTTGTGCATGTGTTACAAGTCAACGAGTAGAAACTGGTAACTGGCCCAGGGGAAACAGGTACCCTTGCTTTTTTATTTCTTTGCTCCAAATCATGCCCCAAAGGGGTGAGCCACATGGCTGAGTCAAGAATCATACCCTCCTGGAAGGATAGACTGGCAGACCCCTCTCCATTAGTTTCTTGCTAATATCCATTCCCAGTCTGACTTAGTCACACTGAAAAGCTTAGTGGATGTGAGGGCTCTGGGTCTTGGCAGTTCCTGCCTTCCAAGCAGTTTGCTGAGTGAGTGGGAAGGCTGGTCCTCGAGTGGGGAGAAGTGTCCGGTTATAAGTCCTGGGTGGAAGGTTCTCCAGCCTGGGAACCTGCAAGCACGGCCCTTGGCAGAAGCACTCAAGTTTGTGAGAGTCTGTTCAGTGTGGTCTGTGCAAAGGGATGAATAGAGGAGAATTGGGCTCTGTATGGAAAAAGAGAGCTCCCGTATGCTTTCCTTTCCCCCTTCAAAACCTTACTGTTGTCCCTTTAACTCATTAATCCTCACATTTAAAAATCAAATGAATATTGAAATTCAGATGCCTTTTTAAAATTTCACTTTGGAAACACGTATTTTAGTGGAAAAATTTTAAAACATAAAGGTTTCCTGAGAAATTAATATTCTTTTATATTCAGCTATTCTGGTTTTGTGGTAGCCGGATAAGTTTTTTACGAATGGTGTGTCCAGGTTCCCAGCAGAGTCGATGTGGTGGAAAACATGCCAACTGTTCCAGCCACACGTGGTTTATCTATTGTCTACGCACGGCCTCGCACAATCATGCCTAAATTCGCTATTAATGATTTCCTGCAATTCTTCTCCACTTTATTTTTACTGCCTATTGAGTTTATTGTTCATGGGAAGTTACGGGTTTTTGCCTTTCTTGACAACTTACGTTGAATTGTATATTTTTTAAGCTGCTGAAAAATGTTGGAAGCTATTCTGATACTTCAGCTTTCCCATCATATTGCTCTCTCTAATGACTGGAAATATTTTACTGGGTGAGATTTAACTAAGAAGTCAAGTGTTCTTCCAAGTCTCTGAGACAGAACATCTTTATTTGAAGTGTTTCAGTGAAGTGTGTCAGAAGGCTGGGGAATTCATTTGTATAAGATGTTTTTTAAATGATGACAAGACCTTGTGTTTTCGTAGCCCGGATCTTAAGAAAAGTCAAAAATGCTGTTATGTCTATGGCGTCCTATGTCTATAGGTCACTACTAAACACATTCCACCTTGTCAACACCCCTCTTCGATAAGTGGGGAAACAGAGGCATGGTTTTGAGTGAGACAGCCTGTAGGTCATCCATATTTATGAAATGACAGAGCAGGTAATGAACTCCAGGTGTCTGATTCCTTTGGTGTAATCATGTAAAGAAACTAGCGCCCATCCCAGGTTCCACAATAAATCAGGTGGAGGAAGCTCTCTCTTTGTGGTTTTGGTGATGATCTTGGTCTATTGGGAAACAGTGTTTATTTCTAAACAAGCTTTAGTGTCTTCAGTGGGAAAGTAGGGGATGAGGACCAAAAAAGGGAGTGGGGTTGTTATTGAGAAATGTGGGCAAGATCAATATAGATTTATCCTTGCCAAAGTAAGCCTTATGACTTTGAGAACTGTTTGCAATTGGCCGTTCTTCCTTTCTTTGCTATTTGAATAACTATATGGAAAAAAAAATCTCCAGAACACAGGCTCTGCAGAGGTACCTGGGATCATTTTCATGGAACTGTTTTTATGATTTTTTTCAAGTGAGTTAGTGCTGTCCAAAAATAACAACGTATATATTTCTTTCCATGCCTTTTATATTAGTAGTTTAGTTTTCCCAGTTGAGAAACTGCCAGCCTTATGCCTTGCAGGGCCTGTTGTAACAGTGTTCATGGTATGAATGGAAGAGTGCTATTGGCACGGCCAGTTTATTTTCATAGGTTAACAAGTTCCTAATGCTTCAGCGCATTAAGTGGTTTCCTAGAGACCTGAAGGAGGGCATACCACCTTCCAAGGTACTTACCTTCCCACCGAGAAAGAACTTAAATCTAAGAAGGTTCAAAATCAACTGGTACATAAATTGAACTAAATCATTATTTAAGCGCTCATAGGAGCTGATAGCTCCCATTGTGTCCAGCAGACTGTTTCTGACACCCTCTGTCGCTTATGGAACAAAGAGGGCTCTCCCTGCTAACCTGACCCTGGGGAGTCTTGCTCCTCCACTCCTAGTGACCATCGTGACTGTTTGCAGGGGGTCTTGGCCTCTGTCCCTTCCAAATGGTCTGGCAGAATTCTCACCGGGAGAGCCAGAAGAGAATCTTGTAAATCTTCTCCCTTCAATTCTGTAATAACAAACCCAACCCAACATCCCCCCCATCCCCTTGTCACTGGAGCTACTCCAGTTCAGCACTGCTCCAGGCTCAGAGACATCAGGGGAGTCTTGCATTCAGAGCCCAGGTTCTCTCAGCCTTAAGTCTGTAGGCTGCTGGTTCTGTCCTGTCTTTAAAATCCATTTCCAATTACTGGGTTTTGGTCTTCTTCCTTGTCCCCTCGTGTCATTGTCCCAGTCACTATATCCCTGTCTTGACCCCCTGTCAAGACACTGTCCCTGTCACTATATCTCTGTCTATATCTAACCCTCTGCTTTGGTTTTCTGGCCAATGGCCCAGTTTGTCTAGGAGCAAATTCTGGTCTTGTTGCTGGCGCTTCTGAGGAGGCATGCCCTACCCTCACCGGGACCAAATGACAGCTTGAGCTCAGCACAGTGCAACTGTAGACCGAAGCGGTGTCTGCTTAGAGAACTCAGAGGAGGCAGGGTGCCTGAGAGTGGCCCTGCTGAGAGTTAGACGAGTCTCGCAGTATATTAGTTTCTCATTGCCACTGTCACAAATTGCCACCAACTTAGTGTTTTAAAATAACACAGATTTATTACAGTTCTAGAGGTCAGAAATCGGAAATGGGTTTCACTGGGCTAAAGTCAAGGTGTCAGCAAGGCCTCACTCCGTGCAGAAGCTGTTTGGGAGAATCCATTGCCTGGCTTCTCCAGCTTCCAGAGGCTCCCATATTCTTTGGCTTGTGGCCCATTCCCTCATCCTGAAGCCAGCAATGGCCGGTGGAATCTTTCTATATCCTGTCGCTGTGACACTGCTTCTGTCATTACATCTCCTTCTCTGACACTCACTGTCTTGCATTTCTCACCATCACTCTGCCTGCCATTATTATAACATCATTCCGCATCACCAGAGATTGAGGAGTGGTGGCATCCTGGAGTCAGATGGGTTCCCAACATGGATCCTGACATTATGGTAGAGGAGGAACAGGGATCGGATAGTCTGGCAATCTGAGCCAGGTGCAGAAGTCTTCACAGAATTCAAATGAGGGAGCACAATCCCTTTTGAGAATTTTGACTGAAAGAAAGCACTACAGGTTTGCAGTCTGCAATTTCAATTAGGATGTTTTCTTAAATTCTTCATAATTACGTTTTTTTCTCCCACACAAGACTCCCTTAGTCTGGAGTTCTTGTAGTGGGCACTGCTTTCAGACTTGAGGTGTTTTAGGATACAAGCTGGCCAGACACTTAGCAGGCACTTAGCCAGCTCAGGCCTATGGAATTTTCCGCTCTCAGCTAAAGAAAAGAAAAGAAAAGAAAAAGGTAGGGGTGTGTGTAGATGTGTGTGTGTGTGTGTGTGTGTGTGTGTGTGTGTGTGTGTGTGTGGCGGGGGCAGTGTTTAAAAGAGAATGGGATGGTTTCACATCACAGAGAATAACTCTTTGGCTGACAAATCCCAAGATGCCTCTCATGTGTCCTGTGTAAGAGATGCTTCACCCAGCCTGAAGGTCAAGTCAGACCCGGCATGACCCTCCTACGTTTTCAAGGTAATCACAGGACCCCTTCCCAGAAACGGGTTTCTAAAACGCATGGTTGGAGAAGTAGAGGGACGGACTGGAAAATCTCTCTGAGTTCCTTCTGGCTTCATGATGATTTCAGTTGAGAGAGAAATTGAGACTTCCTCTCTCCACCAAATTCAGTCACTGCCATCTTAGAGACACACACCACAAAAGCTTCCGGGCTGATCACATTGCACCAGCCCTCCCCGCGCTGACCAGTGTAATGTCTGTGAGGATCTGACGGCGCAGAGCTTTACTGCCCCGAAGAAGCACTCTATCATAGATGGAGATTGCATTTTCTATTTTTACATCAATTCTAATTGGCCATGGCTATATTTCTCCCAGGCCCAGCCTATCTTTTTTTTTTTTTTTTTTCAGGCCCCTGGCTAACTGACCTGGCTGTAATGCACAGAAAATTGTTATGTAAAAGGTTGGGGAAACTCCCAGATTTTGTAAAGACAAAATATACATCAACCATCTTCACTTTCACCTGTTCCATTTTTTTCTTCCCCTCCCAATAGGAAAATAATTCTAATTCTCCTTATAAGCCATCTCAAGTTAAATATTCAGATATTTTATGTTAATTTTTATTAACATAAAAATGATGTTAAAATTTTTTCTAATGTATTTATATATGACTAATCTCTACTAATGTTTACATGCGAAAGGGTATTAACTGTAGTCCTACTTAAGTCCTCTTTAGAAACTGACGTTCATTTTCTCAAAATTATGAGTTCTTTCCCTTCAACCTGGCTTATTTTGTTTTGTTTTGTTTTGCTGATTTACTATTCTTTGCTTTGGAGTTTTCTCTTTTTGTACTGGCCCTCAGCTGAACTTCACAGCTTATGGGTAGTGTGCATTAGATAAATGAGCTTCTTGACAGAATTGATGCCTTAGAACCCTGAAACATCTGGGGCTGTGTTAAGTAGCAGAAGGAACTAGAAAGGAAGTATGTTGTTGCAGGGCAAGCTGGAAAGAAAGAAAAGTGTGCTGAGCTGTGGAGAAGATGGCTCCCTTGGCTGAGGGAAAAGATAGATACCTTCATTCACTTCATGCAAAAATCCCAAGGGAAATGCTTTTGAACCCTTGCTTGAATTGAAGGGAAGCAGAGAATCTATTTCCACTGATTTCTTTTTAATGGATTAAATCTATTTAGGGCAAGGTGGCTGGGGAATGGTGGAAGACAAGACAAGGGCTTACTCTGAGGGAACTGAAGGATGAAAAAAGGTAAGATGAAAGGAAGGGATTTTTTTACATAACAATAGACCAAAAGACCAGAGATTAAAGTATTAACAATATTTAATGGGTATAGTAGTGTATTTTTCAGACTCAGACGGGAAGAAATCAAACCCTTCAGAAATTGTACTAGGTAAATGGAACGGTTTTGTCACGGATTAAAGGGGTGAGTAGATGTTTATTTAAGGGCTGGAGGTGGTGCATACTGTCAACTTGCATAATTCAAGACCCCAAATGAATTAGTTAAGGAATTCAGAAAATACTCGTATGCAATGCTCCACCATGTATGATAGTTGCAACCCAGTTCTCCAATTTTTTTTTTTTTTTTGAGACAGAATCTCACTGTGTTGCCCGGGCTAGAGTGCCGTGGCGTCAGCCTAGCTCACAGCAACCTCAAACTCCTGGGCTCAAGCGATCCTCCTGCCTCAGCCTCCCGAGTAGCTGGGACTACAGGCATGCACCACCATGCCCGGCTAATTTTTTCTATATATTTTTAGTTGTCCAATTAATTTCTTTCTATTTTTAGTAGAGACGGGGTCTCGCTCTTGCTCAGGCTGGTTTCGAACTCCTGAGCTCAAACAATCCGCCCGCCTCGGCCTCCCAGAGAGCTAGGATTACAGGCGTGAGCCACCACGCCCGGCCCCAATTCTCCAATTTTGATGGAGGTCAGAGACACGTGACCACCAGACACCTGTAGAAGCCAGATTTCTGTTGGGAGACCAGGGTGGAGGGATTCCGGTGTCAGGTCTGCCTGCCCTCCCTTTCTCCATACTGGCCTCTACCAGAGTAGAAGGGGGCACCAGCTCACACCTATACTAGACCCATAGTTCTCCAGGCAGCAAATCCTGCTTGACAGGAATGGTGGCAATGGAGGCTGCCCCGCTGGGCCCCTGTGGCTTTCTCTTGAGAGTGGCCCCCACTGCAAATGGCCTTCTCAGATTGATGACATCCTCTTCCTTCCAAGCTGCTTTCTTCCCCTTTCTACCTTCTACTACCCCCAGCTGCTCTCCATTCTGATTTTCCTTAACTGCTGCTCCTGGTGTTCACCTCTGTACTGCCACCTTCTAGGAAAATCTGTGCATCTGGCCGCCTGAGCTGGCCCCACTACCAGAGCTCTCCCACAGCCAGCACCTTGGCTTCTGCCTCCTACCACGCCCCGGGAAATGTCATTCGACTGTGAGCACACACCTTCTCTCCCCTTCTCATCTTTTTCTCGCCTCTTCTTTCCCTTTCTTCTCTGTTTGGCAAAAAAGTGTCCTCCATGGGACAGAGCCATCACTGTGTTTATTTCTTTTTAACCTTTTCTTTAGCCAAGGATGGAAAATTCCAAAGATCTGTGCTAGTGATGGCTGGGTGCCTTTTCTGGAAATCCAGTGGCCTGGGTGCCAAGGCAGTGTCGTGGAGCTACGCATCTGGCAAGGTTGTCTCTTAAAATGTCCTGGCTTTGGATTTTTTTTTTTTTTTTTAGATATGATTGTATTTTTTTTTTTTTTGAGACAGAACTAGAGTGCCGTGGCGTCATCCTAGCTCACAGCAACCTCAAACTCCTGGGCTCAA
>NW_012149975.1:1021494-1026112 GCF_000956105.1 Propithecus coquereli | reverse complement strand
GGCCTGGCTTTGGATTTTAATTCCAACTGAAAGAAGAGGGAGGTTCTATCCACGGAATTATGGAATCAGAATGAAGAGTTTAAGAAATGATATAATCAGAACTACAGAGCTTGGTTTACATTATTTTTTCTGCTTAGTTTAATTGGTCTTTGGCTTAGACCTTTCAAAAGTGAATCCTTTTGTATGACAGACAAACGAAATTCCTGCAGGTCAGTTTAATAGAGGATTTTGCTTTGTGGGGGTAATTATTTGGCAGAGGCCAGGTACATTTCAGAGCAACTAAAATTGGTCTCATCAGGGAGCAGTTGTTACTAGGTGGAGTTGAACAGGCTTATCCCACCCTCATGTTTCTTGCCCCCTCCCTGGAGAAATAATTTGGGCAGGGTTTTATCCACATATCCCTAGGGCTGTAACAAGTCACAATTGGCCATCTTGATGGTAAGCAGGAAGTTACCTTCTTGAAATAGCTAGAAACTGTCCATCATTCTGCTGCCTCTTGGGAGCATGGGGGACAATAACAAAACACCAAAATCCATAAAATATTAATGATCTGCATTGGTTCCACATTATGATAAATAAGCACCCAGACTTCTTGGTGGAAACTTCATGTCCCCTCATGTCCACCAGTAAGGCCCATCCCACCTTTGACTTCTCTTCTCCCACTGCGTGCCTTCCTGTGGCCTGTACTCTAGCCATGCAGAACCATCACACTTCCCCAAACACAATTTGTAGTTTATCACCTCCATACCTTTGTGCATGCTGACTCTCATCCTGAGGTGCCCTTCCAACCCCTTCCCTGCTAAAGGGAATCCTATCTGTCCTGTGGAGCTTAGGTCAAATGGCTGTCTTCTTCACGACCCACATTTGGAGTAACTTGCTCCTTTTGCAGGCTTATAGCCCCCTACTAGTTGAACTGGTTTCCTGTGGCTGCCATAATAAATTACTACAAACTGGGTGGCTTAAAATAACAAATTTGTTCTCTGACAGATCTAGAGGCCAGAAGTCCAAAGTCAGTATCACTAGGCCTCGCTCCCTCAAGAGACTTTAGGAAACGATCTGTTTCTTGCCTCTTCCAGCTCTGGTAGCTGCCAGCATTTCTTGGCTTGTAGCTACATCACTCCAATCTCTGCCTCTTATAAAGACACTTGTGATGACATTTAGGACCCACCCCAGTAATCCAGGATGTGCCCCTTATCTCAAGATCCTTAACTTAATCACATCTATAATTGTGATACCTTTGGACATAAGGTACTATTTACAGGTTCCAGGGACTAGGATGGGGGCATATTTTTGGGGGGTCATTTTTCACCCTGTGTGTTAGTTCTTTGATTTTAGAGGGGATTGCTTTCATTCTGTTTTATAACTATAGTTGTTGACAGCTTCTCTTGTCCATTAGAATGTAAATATCTTAAGAGGCTGGCAGGAGAATAGAAAGCTAATGCAAAAGCTAATGCTTAGTAGTCGTGCCAGAAGGGCCCAGCAATTCCACTGACAGTTTGTGTTACCCTGGGCAGGCTCTTTCACCTTTGGAAATCTCCTTTTGTTCATTTGTAAAAATAGAAACAGTAACGTTGATATTGATGGGCCTTGTGGAGTTGTTTATAATAGTAAAAAAAAAAAAAGCCACAAAAAAGCTTAACCTAAATGTTCAAACGTAAAGGATTAGACAAATATATATCCATATAACAGAAAACCATGTAGTCATTAAAATGATATCTGTATTTATTATTGATATGGGAAAAAGTTTATGTTATGAACCAGCATGCAAAGTATGATTGTGTTAGTCCATTTGCATTGCTGTAAAGAAAATACCTGAGGCTTGGTAGTTTATAAAGAAAAGAGATTTATTTGGCTGATGGTTCTGCAGACTGTATAAGCATGGTGTCAGCATCTGCTTCTGGTGAGGGCTTCAGGGAGCTTCCAATCAAGGCAGAAGGAGAATGGGAAGCAGGCGTGTAACACGGCAAGAGAAGGAGCAAGAGAGAGAGGAGCGGGGGTGCCCATGCCCTTTTAAACAACCAGCCCTTGAGTGAACTCATTTATTATCATGGGGAGGGCACCAAGCCATTCATGAGGGATCCACCCCCATGACCCAAACACCTCCTACTCGGCCCCACCTCCAACACTGGGGATCAAATTTCAACATGAGATTCGGAGGGGCCAAACATCCAAACCATATCAGTGATCCTATTTTGTGCAATAATACATATATGATATATGTGAATTCAGTTACTTAATTACTCTATGCCTCAGTTTTTTCACCGGTAAAATGTAAATAATGATAGTACTGACCTCACAGGGTTGTTGTAAGGATTGAGTAAAATAAGACAATAAAGCACTTAGAACAAAGTATGGTACTTAGGGAAGAACTGAATAAATGTAGCTATTAGTATTATTGTTATATTCAAAGAAAACATTCCCGAAGGAGGTTTGTGTGTTTATAATGTATGTGTATATATTATGTGTGTGTGCATAATATTAAAATGCCTATCTCTGGATGGTGGAATTATGAGTAAACTTTATTCTTGCTTTGTATTTTCTGTTTTTAAAATATTTATTCATTTATTTTACATTGAGCATTATTGTTTTTATAATCAAAAAGTAGAGTTCAAGACAAGAACCATACTTTCAGGGTTGCAATATTTCTGTGATATATACATATGACATATAGTATCTATATAGTAATTTGCTATTATTATTAAGATAATTTTTTCCTGCAGCTCCTTGCCTAGTGCTTTGCACATTTCAGATTCTCACTCTGCTGAATCAGTAAAAATAGGGTGGGCTAGAAATTAGAGACTTCAGTTTCTACTTGCTTTTAATTCCTATCTTAAGTATTCCCTGAATTTTGATCAAAATGTGTTTTCTGTAAAGTGAAATTTTGAAGAATATTTGTATTTAATATGTGTTTACACTCACACTATATGTATATGCCTGTACATCTACATATTTCATATTATCTTTATAATTTTTGAGAGGCATAAATGCCTACTCTGAATTTTCTGAAATGTAAATTAAAATAGCTCCCATCTTTCTGGCATGTGAAATGTGTCTTAGGTTGTTGGTACTGGAGTCCTCCTTTGCTGCCATTAAGAAGATTAATCACTAAGGGACTTAAATTTCAAGTAAAGCTAATTAATTTGCATTGATATTACAAGGATTTCTGGTGGAGATTTCCCTGATTTTGAACATGCTGCATCTTTGTTTTTTTTTTTTTTTTTTTTCCGAGACACAGTCTCACTTTGTTGCCTGGGCTACAGTGAGTGCCGTGGCATCAGCCTAACTCACAGCAACCTCAGACTCCTGGGCTCAAGCGATCCTCCTGCCTCAGCCTCCCGAGTAGGGGGGACTACAGGCACAAGCCACCACGCCTGGCTAATTTTTTCTATATATTTTTAGTTGTCCAATTAATTTCTTTCTATTTTTAGTAGAGACGCGTCTCGCTCTTGCTCAGGCTGATCTCAAACTCCTGAGCTCAAACAATCCTCCCGCCTCGGCCTCCCAGAGTGCTAGGATTACAGGCGTGAGCCATCGCCCCCAGCCGCATCTTTGTTCTTTTATTTTAAATAATCTTTAGACTTCTTGTGGGCTTAAACACAAATGGATGGACGAATTGCAGATGAATTAGGAGCTTTGAAATGGAAGGTCTTGCCTCTGACGTTTAAAACAATTAGATTATGATGCACATCTTGGTAAGCAGGATCTCTTTTTACCTCTGCACTGGGAGTCTTTTTTTTTCTATCAGCATGCACATCCTCGAGTCATTTCTTTCTTCTTGTTTCTGTTCTTTTGTCTTCTCCCCACTACATCTCTCTTTTTTTTCCCAATACTCACTCTCATCGTAATATAAAAGTGATATATAAAAATGATTTGTTGCCTTTGGTGGCATGTACCTGTAATCCCAGCTACTCAGGGGACTGAGGCAAGAGGATCCCTTAAGTCCAGGAGTTCAAGTCCAGCCGGCGTAACATAGTGAAACCCTGTCTCTTTAAAAAAATGATTTGTCATATTTAAACTGAGTTTTGGGTATTTCCTCTTCATAACTTAAAAAGTAGGGGAAAGGGAGGGATAAATAGGCAGAGCACGGAGGGTTTTTAGGGCAGTGAAACTACTCTCTATGATACCACAATGGCAAATATCCGTCATTATACATTTGTCCAAACCCATAGAATGTACGCCATCAAGGATGAATTCTAATGCACACTATGGACTTTGGGTGTTAGGTGTGATTGTAATAAATGCACCACTCTGGTTCTGGATGTTGATAATGGGGGAGGCTGTGCACGTGTGGGGGTGGGAGGTATATGAGAACAGAACTCCATACAGACTTTCTGCTCAATTTTGCGGTGAACCTAAATCTGCTCTAAAAAATAGAATCTATTATAGTAGCACAATTCACAATTGCAAAGATGTGGAAACAACCCAAGTGTCCATCAGTACATGAGTTGATTAATAAAATGTGGTATATGTATACCATGGAGTTCTATTCAGCTTTAAGAAACAATGGTGATATAGCACCTCTTGTATACTCCTGGATAGAGTTGGAACACATTCTACTAAGTGAAGTATCCCAAGAATGGAAAAACAAGCACCACATGTACTCACCATCAAATTGGTA
>NW_012149975.1:1015025-1021444 GCF_000956105.1 Propithecus coquereli | reverse complement strand
TGGTATTAACTTATCAACACATAAGTGCACATATAAGAATAACATTTATTGGATGTCGGGCAGGGGGGAGGGGGGACGGGGGAGGAGGGGACGGGTATATACATACACAAAGAGTGCAATCCGCACGATCCAGGGGATGGACACGCTTGAAGCTCGGACTTGGGTGGGGAGGGGGGGCAAGGGCAACATATGTAACCTAAACATCCGTACCCCCATAATATGGTGAAATAAAAAAAATAGAATCTATTAAAAAATAAGATCCATAAAATATTTTTCTCTTTGTAAAAAAAATAAGCTAAATGTAGTTCTTTTGCATTTATTTGGACATTTAACTTTTCTGCCTGTCAGTAGTCCTAATAGTTAAAATTGTTTTTAGTCCCATCCCTCGTAGTGTGGAAGCTTGCATTCCCAGCTCTCTTGCCAGCTTGTTTGGCATAATTATGAAGACTAACTATCGAATGTGGATTGAACACTTTGAAGGCTTTGGATGAAAGGTGCTAGGTAAAAGCAAAGCAATTTTATTGTTAGAGTGGGGCATTATGAGTCAGAAATTTTAAGATCTACTCCTCACTGTGTGACCCAGCAGGCAACGCACCCATGAAATGGGTATATGAACCACCCAAATCATGGTGAAGAGGTGCCTGCTAATCAGATTCAGGCTTTGGTACAGCTGTGTTTGCTCAACGCATGTGTAAATCAAATTTGGGCAAATCAAATCATTTTGCATACACCAGGGGCATCTGACTTTTGAATAAGCTTTATTGGAATCCTTTGGCAAAGCAAGGAATCTTTTTGTAATGCAAATGACCACCCACTAATTTATATCTTTTGTAAGGCAGGGTTTTGTAAGGTAGGATTTAAGTTTTTGTAATACCCTGACACTCCTATGCCATTTATAATCAGATTGTTTCCGTGCCTGGGAGAGAAGAATCACTCTGGGAAGTTGCATTAACTCCTTCAGGCCTGAAGAAGGCATTTAGTCAATTACTGTTTCTGGGAACTAAATAATACCCTTGTCACCTGAAAGATTTAAAATAGCCTTTGTAAGTGGCTCTTTCGTCTCTGAGAGAACATGACTCATTCCTTCATTGTAACCTGAAAGAAATCCAAGTGTCAGAAGACACTTAAGAAAACTTAAGTTATACTTCTAAACATCAGTAGTAGAGGTCTTAAATATTAAGAAACCAATATATGGGTCAAAAGTTGATGGTTGGAACCACTCTATTAGGATATAGCTAAAAGGGCAAAGGGTGGACCAGCAGTTCTTCCTGGAATATTCCCTGGGGAAATTCTTGCTGGCAGCATTAAGGCTTGTGAGCTCTGCCTGTATTCTGTGTACCATAGCTTGTCTTATTCTTTGTCCAGAGAGCCCGCACCCAACCCCCACCCCCCTGCATTTCTGACTGCCCCATGTTTACACATGACCCCATAGTGTTTCTGCTGCCAGCTTTACTTAGGGTTGCTCCCCCTCAAGCAGCCTTTGGATCCATCTTCTCCATATAACCAGTAAAAGGAAGCGCAGTGTATTAGAACACATCTTGCGTCAGTGCTGGGAGATAGATTGCATTCCTGCACTTCTTAAAACCCATGTTCTTGACAACATAAAATGGAGCTGTGTAGGGTGAGATTGTCCAAGTCTAGGTCAGCCTTTGCCTTTCATTGACCTCAGTGGATGCCAGTTAATGGAAAAATATGATCAGGGTTCACCCTATGGAATCATTGCTTAATATTGTAGATGACTCATTGGAATTAGTGTGTTAGAAAATCACTTCCAGATGTGTAGCAGAAACTTTTCCAAAAGGGAGAAATACACTCTGGAAAACTGGGTTAGTTTTATTGTTTTTTTTTTTTTAATGGTCATAGGGCCAGAATCAAATCTCCTTGTGTGTGGTTAGTCAACATATATTTGGACTTCTAAGTAGTATGATCCTGTTCACTTGCTTTTAGACTGACATTTACATAAGTAGGGGCTGCCTTCAGTCTCCTCCTTATCCCCTATCAATTTCTGCTCTCTCCATGGCTCCCATCTTCTCACAATGATGAATGATTTGGAAGCCTTACTACTCCCTTGGGCTCCGGCCTCATTCCTTATCGTTATCAGCAAACATTTATTGAGCATTCCTATGTGAAGGCACTTTGCTAGGTACTGTGAAGGATGGAAGAAACATCTAGTTGAAGAACACCAGAAGTGCAGGTCGTATAGGAAAGTGACTGCCAATGTGAGCTCTGGTGTTGTGTCTGGGTTGAAATGCCACTTTCCGGCTGTGGCATATTGGGGAAGTTACTTACGCTTTCTAAGTCTCAGCGCGTTTATAAAATGGGAGTGACGGTGATAATCGTATCTACTTCATAAGGTAAGCATGAGGCCTAAAGGAGATTAATCCATGGTCAACACTTGTCATAGGCTAAATATTAGCAGTTATTGTTCATCTGATTCACCTCTCTGTGTGGTTCATGTGTGTTTTGGTGTGTGAAGCGGGAACATGAACCGTGGGCTCTAGACTGACTCTCTCCAGGAAGCAACCACAGTGTTTGATTTTTGGAATTCTCTTTATTTCACTGCAGTGGAAAATTCACTGGCTTCTCGTATTCAGTGAATTTTTAGTTGAACCCTGTTAAAAGAGGTGATGTGTTGTCATCTCCTTGGAAGCACCACACGACAGATTTTGTAGCTCACGCAATAGTCAGAAGGAAAGTATTTGTAAGTAGCACAGCCTAGAGCTCTTACAAAAGCCAAGTCTGCACTAATAAGGTGTATTTGGTAAATAAAGTCTTATGTTTTCCATCCTACTTATTTTTTACAACTCACCTATTATCAGATTGTACTTGAGCAGTTTTTTATTGACTGTGTATTCTCCCCTCTCCCCAAGGTCAAAGATGACATCAATAAGTGTATTTCTGTACTAGAATGTGATAAAAAAAAAAAAAAACCTCTAAAACTTGAAAACTACATCAGAAGAGGAAAAGATCATAACCATTACTATTCCATATGAAGAATTGAAAATGTTTGGGAATTCATGAAACTGCTGCAGAATCTTCTGTACTGGTTAAGTGCGTGCACTCTAGAGTTAAACAGCCCTGGCTTTGAATCCTGGCTGTATGAGTTTTCTATTGCTGCAGAGCAAATTACTACAAACTTAGCAGCTTAAAATAACACACACTTACCATTTTACAGTTTTTCTGGGTCAGAATTATGGGCAGGGCTCAGCTGAATTCTCTGCTCAGGGTTTCACAGGTGTTGGCAGGACTGTGTTCTCATCTGGTGGCAATGGGGCCTTTTCCAAGCTGGCACAATTCGGTTCCTTCTGATTGTAGAACTGGTCCTGTTCTCTTGCTGGTTGTCAGCTTGGGGTTGCTGTCACCTCCTAAAGGCCACCCTCAGGTCCTAGACAGGTAGGCTTCTCATAGCATGGCAGTTTACTTCTTCAAAGCTCGGTTTCTCTTCTAGGGATCACCTGATTAGGGCAGGCCCACCCAGGACACTCTCCCTTTTGATTAACTCACAATCAATTGAGTAGTAACCTAATTGTGGGAGTGATATGTCTCAATAGTCATGGGTCCCACTTACATTCAAGAGGAGGGTTAGATTAAACAGGACAAGTAGACCAGGGGGTAGGAATCTTAGGGGGCATCTTATTAACAGAATTCTGCCTACTGCACTGACTATATCGCTCACTTGGGCAAGTTGCTGACCTCTTTTAATGTGCTTTCCCATTTGTCAAATGTGAGTAACGATAGTGTCCTCTACCTCATAGGGTCATTGCTAAAATTACATGAGATAACACATGTAATGCATTTAGCATAGCGCCTAGTGTTCAGTGAGCTTTCAATAAATGTTAGAATCGTAGTAGAGAAGAGCTCCTCTTCTTCCTCCCCATAATGAAATGGCTTTGAAGGTAGAGCATATGATCACATGCTAAAGAAGTTTTTTTCCATATGACTTGAGTTAAATACAAAAAAGGACTTCCTAAGAATAAAGGTTATCTGATGCTGAAATTTCTAAGCCATTTCTCTTAGAATGTCTAGGCGAAGGCCTTTCTAGAGATAGCTTCTAATTTGATTCTTTGCTAAATGAATGCATGTGCAGCACTCAGTTCATGGCCTCTGCTGACCCGGGGTTTGAGGTGTGTTTCCTAGGTAACATAAAGGTTTCAAGTGTTAGTCTTATGAAGAATCAGTTTGGTAGGTCAGGGATCTATACATGACAATACCTTTGAATAACAAATCAGTACTCTGTAGTGCAAGAAATATCAATTTACAGGACCTGCGCTGTGCACTGGGTTTCTAACCTTCAGCCTCAGGATATTCTAACAGAGCAGCCTCAAGACAGTCCTGAAATTTAGACTTAGTTTATTCACATAAACTGCTGAGACACAGCCATTTGAAGGGGATCTGAGTATGGCTCCAGGGCCATCCCTAGAAGAAAATGACTATGTATTACTTTTTCTCATTGCCTGTAGAAACTGATCGTACTTCAATAATACTTAGCAAATAAATTCCCAGGTGATAAATAGTTGTTTAAGAGACCCTTTTGCAGGTTGGAGTGTTTGGAGAGGGAGAAGAAAGGACAGAAGAGAAGAGAAAAAGAACAAAGGGTAGAGAGACAAGAAAGGGAATGTCTACAATTTACAAACAGGGAATCACTTCTGAAGAGTTCGATCCTTCATGATGGAACTGAACTTGGGTGTCACTTTTCACAATAATCGCTTAAACATTTCACTCCATTCAGTAGTGACAAACCTGCATGTTTATCTTCCATGTGAGAAATGTGGAAGTTTGAGTAGTTAAGAACCAGCCAGATAAAGGGAGCTGGTGGAGCTAAGAAACCTTATAAGCTTAGGAGATCTTATGTCCCCATCACTTCACCCACCCCTACTGGGATCACTACCACAGCCAGTATGGGTTCCTTTTTTGTGACTTTCACTAGTACACTAGTGTCCTACAGCATCAGCTGCCTAAGGAGGAGCCAGGTTGGGAGAGGAGTCACGAGTTTGTGATCTCATTGAAAAGACCTCAGTTCTTGTTTCTTTACCCACAGAAGGAAGGAAGTATAAGGCTTCCCTTCCCCATCTGTAGTTTAGGCTGTCTGCTTCCTCCATAAAAATTTTACCCATACCTCCCTGAAAAAATAAAGTTGATTAAAAATTTGTTCACACCAGAGGACACTAACAGAGTAAAAAGGCAACCCACAGCATGGGTGAAAATATTTGCAAAGCATATATCTCATAAGGAATTGATATCCAGAGTATATAAAGAACTCAACAATAGCTACCCCAAAATGCAATTTAAAAACAGGAACAGGCAAAGGACTTGAATAAACATTCTTCTGGGGAAGAAATGTCCAATAACCACATGGAAAGATGCTCAGCATCATTGGTCATCAGGAAAATGCAAATCAAAACCACAATGAGATACCACCTCACACCTATTAGGATGGTTGTTATCCAAAAGCCTAGAAAATAACAAGTATTGGGGAAGATGTGGAGAAACTGGAACCCTTGTACATTGCTGGTAGGAATGTCAAATGGTACAACCACTGTGGAAAACAGTTTGATGGTTCCTCAGAGAGTTAAATATAGAATTACCATATAATCCAGCAATTCCACTTCTAGATGGAATTGGGAACTTCTCCCCAAAAGAACTGAAAGGAGGGACTCAAACACATACTTACACACTAGTGTTCATAGCAGCATTATTCCCAATAGCCAAAAGGTGGAAACAGCCCAAATGTTTATCAGCAGGTGAATACACAAACAAAATGTGATATGTACATATAATGTAATATTATTCAACCTTAAAAATGAGGGAAATTCTGGCCAAGCACTGTGGCTCATGCTAGTAATCCTAGCACACCGCGGGGCTAAGGCAGGAGAATTGCTTGAGGCCAGGAATTCGAGACTAGGCTGAACAACATAGCAAGACCCCATCTCTACAAAACATAAAAAAATTAGCTGGGCATGGTGGCATGTGCCTATAGTCCCAGCTACTTGGGAGGCTGAGGCAGGAGGATCGCTTGAGCCCAGGAGTTTGAGGCTGCAGTGAGCTATGATGATGCCACTGCATTCTAGCCCAGACAAGAGAGCAAGACCGTGTCTCAAAAAAAAAAAAAAAAAAGGGAAATTGTGACAGAAAATGTTAACAATGTGGGTGAACCTTGAAAACATTATGCTAAGTGAAAGAAGCCAGTCACAAAAGGACAAATTTCGTATGATTCCACTTATATGAGGTACCCAGAATAAGCAAATAGAGACAAAATAAGCCAGGTGTGGTGGTGCACACTCTGTAGTCCCAGGTACTTGGGAGGCTGAGATGGGAGGATTTCTTGAGCTCTGGAGTTCGAGGTTGCAGTGAGCTATGATAGCGCCTCTGAATAGCTACTGCAGTCCAGCATGGGCAACATAACAAGACTCCATCTCTTT
>NW_012149975.1:1007650-1014790 GCF_000956105.1 Propithecus coquereli | reverse complement strand
CCCGCCTTGGCCTCCCAGAGAGCTAGGATTACAAGCGTGAGCCACCGCGCCTGGCCAAGACTCCATCTCTTAAAAAAAATAAAAAAGAAAACAGAGTTTACCAGGAACTAGGAGAAGAGGGAGTATAGTGTGTTTGTGTCTAGTGGGTACAGAGTTTGGGATGATGAAAAAGTTTGGAAATGGGTATTGGTGATGATTGTAGGATAATGTGAATGTACTTAAAGCCACTGAAGTGTATGCTTAAGAATGGTTAAAATTGTAAATTTTATGTATATTTTACCAAAACAATACCCCCCAAATTAAGCTGATTATATATTCTTGTATTATAACAATAATACTTGTTTGTGCTAGAAAACTCTGGTGGAAAACAGAAAAGGAAGAAGAAAAAAAAACCCTGTAATTCCTCCATTTAGAATACATAAACCGTTAATGTTTTGATTTGACTATATTTCCTTTTAACTACCCCACCCTTGTCAGTAAAAATGATAGTCACTCTCTTCCACTTCCTGTACACGTGGTATACTATGCCTACGAACTCCCCAGTGAAATTTTGGCATCTTAACCCACAAACAGAAAAGAAAGAAAAAAGGCCGCTGAGTAGTGAAAAACACAGCTACCGGGGTAGGCGTTCTGTTGCAAACCTGTCCTCAGCAGGGCAGTGGCTCTCAGGCCGTGACTACATCATGGGAGCAGCTTCCGGGCTGAGCACAGGGACCTGGGGCCAGCAGGTGTGGCATCCAGCTCCAGTCGCATGAAGAGGAGCGTGTAACAGGGCCTTCAAGTCTTCCTTCATCTCCATGCTCCACACTGAGCCCCATCACGGTGGCTGACATCGAGTCAAGTCCTTGTTATACTGAGTGTAGTGAGCATGGCTCTTGCTTTGAGAGATGGTGAGAGATCTTATCTCTTCTGTCCTCTCTCAGCTGTTCTGTCCACTCACTGCCCCCAGGACATTTTGAAAGGAGCTCTAGCCAAGCATCCCTGAGGGAGAGAAAGATGCTGGCTTCCGCGAGGGCTGCCTTTGCCTGTTTGCCTGATGGCCACCTTGCTTACAACCCGAAGGTGGCTGCTCTCAGGTTGTAGTGTTTATAAGAAAGTGGCGGCCAGCCCCTGACCTGGCAGAGGCTACGGCTTCTACAGTAGGTGCCAGTACATTGCTGGGTTCGGGGAAACTGCTACTGAGCTGGGCCTGTATTGCTCCCTCAGAGGAAAGAGGAAAAGGCTCAACAGTTGAACAAGGGACAGGGTTACTGACACAGAAAGCTATTAAACATTGCAATGGGCTCTGCCTTGAATTCTGGAAAGAGATTATTTGCTTTCCCACTTGAAAATGGGATATTATTTAAACATGGGATGAAAATTGCATTGGAGAGAGTGAACTTAAATAGCAAGAAACCCTTCAGTTGACCTAAGCAATAATCCTGTTTTGCCAGAATTCTCTTGATTATGAAATATGTATGCAGTGGCAGTGAAGTAATTACACTGATCTTCCTCCATAAACACGATGGGACTCCACATGCAAACAAATGCTGTCCTTTCAATTGTCACCCACCATGGCAGGCCACACCTTTACTCCCCAATGTTGTCATTGCTCAGAACCCTGGGAATTTCCCTTGGAATTAGTCTGGAGTCATCTGAGATGTCCAGGGCTTTTACTATATAGTCACATTTCATATACTGTATATATTTTTATCATTAGATGAGTGTCTGCATTTTAGTAATGAAGGAAAACTATCCTTTAAAAAAAACTGACCTCTAATGGTTTAATTGTGTTTCTCCAAGACTATGGTTCCATCATTGTTGCCATCTGCCTTTTTTTCCAGTTGATATAGGTCTGGTCATTTTAAGTGAAAAGATTCTCTTTCTTAGGCTGGGGTTTCCCATAGCTTATTGAAATGCCTAGAATTTTTAAACACCTTGTGTTTAGAACTTAGATAGGGATCTTCCTCTTTTACTTTTGGAGCAGTGTGTCATGCACATAGCAAGTGCTCAATAAATATTTGTTTTGTGTACTTGGCTTAGAAATCAAAGGGAGTTTTGAATGCTCGCCCCAGATTCCATATACTCAGAAGTTTCTCTTATATTATTTGGAACACTATAACTACTAGAAATCAATTTAATCAACAGTATCAATCCATTTTGGAAGGAGAAAAAATAGAAAAGAGATGGTTTTTATCATCAGAATGTTAACAGTTATCATCTATGGAGGGTGGGTTTCTGAACTTTTTTTTCTTTTTTTGAGACAGAGTCTCACTCTGTTGCCTGGACTAGAGTGCCGTGGCGTCAGCCTAGCTCACAGCAGCCTCAAACTCCTGGGCTCAGGTGATCCTCCTGCCTCAGCCTCCTGAGTAGCTGAGACTACAGGCATGCGCCACCATGCCCGGCCAATTTTTTCTATATATTTTTAGTTATTTGGCTAATTTCTTTCTATTTATAGTAGAGACAGAGTCTCGCTATTGCTCAGGCTGGTCTCAAACTCCTGAGCTCAAGCAATCCTCCCGCCTCAGCCTCCCAGAGTGCTAGGATTACAGGCGTGAGCCACCACGCCCGGCCATGAGGGCGGGTTTCTAAGTGATTTCTATTTTCTTTGTTATGTTTTTGGATTAAAAATTCTTCAATGAAAATGTGTTGCTTTTAAAATTATAGAATAACTCTTTATAATTAACCAATAACTCTTACGTGAAAATAATGCAACCTGTTTATATGAAGCTAGTAAGGCAGTAGAGCTTAATCTTTCTTGGGTCACACTCTCCTTTGAGATTCTGGGAAGCTGTGGACCCGGCCCTTTTCCCAGAAAGACGTATATACAGCATTTTCCATATAATTTCACAGTTTCGCAGATCTCTTGTAGCCCATCCAAGGATCACTTAAAACCGTAGATTAGGGCTGGGCGCGGTGGCTCACGCCTGGAATCCTAGCACTTTGGGAGGCCGAGGCGGGTGGATCGCTCAAGGTCAGGAGTTCGAGACCAGCCTGAGCAAGAGTGAGACCCCGTCTCTACTAAAAAATAGAAAGAAATTAGCTGGACAACTAAAAATATATATATAGAAAAAAATTAGCCGGGCATGGTGGCGCATGCCTGTAGTCCCAGCTACTCGGGAGGCTGAGGCAGTAGGATTGCTTGAGCCCAGGAGTTTGAGGTTGCTGTGAGCTAGGCTGACGCCACGGCACTCACTCTAGCCCGGGCAACAGAGTGAGACTCTGTCTCAAAAAAAAACAAACAAACCCTAGATTAGGAACTACTTTAGGAAGTGGATAAAGTAGCACCCCAAAAGATGTCAGCTGCCAAATAAATGTGGGAGGATGTAGAGTTATATGTATGTTGTTGACACCATTGTGGGGGCATCTGGTTCAGAGCACAGTCCTTGCATCAGGCGACGTAAATCAATCAGCACACCATCCTGAGAGAGGGATTTTTTCATTTGTGAAGCCTCAAGCACCCTGTTCTTCTACAGGCAGAGGCACAAGGAGCTGCCAAGGAGTAAGTCAAAGCCTTGAAGGCAGGCCTAAGAGCCCTGTTGAGCCTATGGCTTGTATCTGTGTGAACGAAAGCGCCCGAGCACCGATTGGGGTTCTCTCCAGTAGCAGAAAAGGCTGGAAGCCTCTTGGAGCAGCAGCAGAGGGGAAAAAAAAGAGAAGGGGGTGTGATCCAGGGCTGGGGAGTGGCAGTGGATGTGGTTTAAAATGACAAGATGTTAATGAGAGCACTATTTGTGGGGGGAGGGCTTGGAGGTGCTCTGTAAATGAAAGCAAGACAGGCATGCACTGTCGCATTGAGAGGATGGCAAGGGTTATGTTAGTGTAGTTGGAGAAGGTAATGGGGAGGTGTGAAGATTCTTTTTTAGGAAAGACACAGTTTTGTAATTATGACAAGTGCTATAGGTAGAGGCCTCGGGAGGCAGGGTTGCTCTTAGTCTAAGGTCTCAGGGTAGCATTACAAAATGGGGCTGCTTAGGGAAGGGTGTGTGGGAGTGCTTCTTGCTAGTGTTGCTTATGATCAAAGCTAGTCTCAGTTTCTGGGTATGTTCAATACTGCCTGTGCTTTGGAGTACTTTTAGGGGAGGAGGTGAGAAAATGTTCCTGTGGGCACATTCAGCACACAGATTAAACGTGAGCTCAAGGAAGGGAGGGACGGAAGGGGTGGGGGAGAGGGAGAGAGAGGGAGGGGTTGTTTAGGAGGAAGCTTGACAAGGGGAAAACTATTACCAGCGCAAGTGGAGTTTTGCTTGAGTCATCAACTTCCTCTCAGATTTCATTCGAATGCCAAACCAATGCTATTTTCTACCTCCTAACACTTTAGGTTGCTTCGTGTAGGTATGCATTGTTCTATGAAAATTTCATATAGGGAATTATGAATTTACCAAAAGATAAATTAGTGGGTGATGATTCATATTATTAAGGTGTTCAAGAGCAGGGCTCCTTTGGACAGCTGCCTTAATGTGTGTATTTCAGTGAATGTCTTGGAGATTGTGGTCATCTTGGAAAGATTGCAATAGGCAGGAAATCTTAATGTGGAGGGTTAGAAAGATATTGACCATGGACTTGTAGTCTGCTCATTCAGTCATTCAACATATGATTTGGGGGAGATGGGGAAAGAGCAGTGAGTAAGAAAGACACTGCAGTCACAGACCTTTCATTCTCATGGGGGCAGAGACAGAAAAGGAAACGAAGGCTGCTGCATCTTGGCACCTCAGATATGGGCTAGGATGGTGAAAGAAGCATGGGAAATAGCTCTGGGTTTGTGGAGGCAAGTAGCCACTTGTACCTGGGTAGATCAGATGGCTTCTTGGGGTCTTGAGATGGGGTGGGGCACCAGGTGGGGAACCAGGTAGAGGGTCAGGACCAGCAAAGGTGAGATAACATGGCCCATTAGGAGATCTTCCCACTGTGGTTAGAGGGCATGTGCTAGAGGCTGGAGGCGGAAGCCAGGTCACAAGGGGTCACATAAGCCTTGCTGAATAGTTCGGGCTTTATTCTTCAGACTCTGGTGAGCCATTGAAGGGGTTTAAACAAAGGAATACTCTGATCCAACTTATGTTTCATCAAAAGTTTAAACATTTTGGATCAAATTAGCCATTGAAAAGGTGTTGGGGACAATTAAGGACAGATTGGCAGCTGATCTTTCCAAAATGAAATGTTCAGGTTAATTAAATCTCCGTCACTTGAGGAAGATACAAGCATTTTCTCTTTTAAAGAAAGGCTCTTCACAGAAACAGAGCTCTCACTTTATTTCCCTCAGTAGTTTTGCATGCAACTCTAATGAGCAGTTTTCCATAATTCAGTGTAGTGCTCCTGGAAAATATAGACAATGGGGCAAATTTTCAGCCTATGCTGTCATTTTATGGATTAATTTCCACTAGCACTGACCTTCTGGCTTTCAGTTCATAAATATGAGTAAAACATCTGTTCATGTCATTCCCTTGCTTAAAAACCTCTGCTGGCTCCCCATTCGCCTACACTAGGAAACAGTCCAAACTCATTGTCTTGGCATACGTGGCCCTCCATCAATGTGCCTTTCCAGCTCATCTTGGCCGTTTCTTCTTGTTTTGTACATCGCCAGACACACTGAACATATCCCTTTATTCTGCCATGCTACTACGTATACTCTCTCTTCTTTGCCTATAATGCCTTATTCACTTTGCCTGCCGTGGGGATTTTTTTTTTTTTTTTTGAGATAGGGTCTTGCACCGTCGCTTGGGCTAGAGTACAGTGGCGTCATCATAGCTCACTGCAACCTCAAGCTCCTGGGCTCAAGTGATCCTCCTGCCTCAGCCTCCAGAGTAGCTGGGACTACAGGCATGCGCCACCACGCCCAGCTCATTTGTCTAGTTTTTGTAGAGATGGGGTCTTGCTCTTGTTCAGGCTGGTCTTGAACTCCTGACCTCAAGAGATCCTCCCACCTCAGCCTCCCAAAGTGCTAGGATTACAGGCATAAGCCACCATGCCCGGAGTCATGGGGATTTTCATTTCATCCTTCAAGGCTCAGCTCAGAGGCTACTTCCTCGTTGAGCCTCCTACCCTGGTGAAATTAATCTCTCCTTTCCCTGCATCCACACTGCACTCTCTGTGTCTCCTGGCCTAGCCCTTACCCCATCTTGGGGTAGCTCCTAGTTTAGGCGTCTCTTTCTAAGGACAAAGCCCACTCCTTTCCCAGCTTTGTAGCCCACTGCCTGGCACACGATTGATGCTTAGTGAATGTATAGAAGCCAAGTTCTATATTTTCAATTTCTGAGTGCTCCAGAAGAGCCCTCAAGGAATGACAGCAGCAAGCCTCACTCTTGTAGCAGGCCGGTCTGTGAAATCTATGGCTACAGTGTAGGATCCTGGGACACGGAAACTCAACCATTCTAATGAGGAGCAACATGATCTCTATACTGGGAACTCATCTCTTACTAAAGAGTGGAGGTTATTTTTTTTGGTATGTATGTATAAGGAAGTGAAACTGGGTAGATTATTTTTTTCTGTTTTAGTTTTTTAATAACTTTATTGAGATATAATTCATATATCATACAACTCACCCAATTGAAGTGTATATTTCAATAGTTTTTAGTACATTCAAAGATATATGGGGTCATCACCACGATCAATTTTAGAACATTTTCATCACTTCAAGGTTATTTATTTAAGATGTTTAAAAATCCTTTCATAGTGGTCAACCCCTAAGATTCTTTCAAGTGGTATCTCTGGTAATAGGGGGTTTGTCACAGAGAACAGAATTGGCTTAAAGAAGAAAATAATTATAGATTACAGATAGGGCAGGCCTTTTTGTTTCAGAGGAAGATGTATTAAAAAAGCTGAATACCCATTCATATTGTTGGGTGAAATCCTGTTGTTTTGTTTTGCTCCTTGAGCCATCATGAAGTCCACATTCTAGGCTTTAACTCTTGAATGATTTTACTTTGAAGAGTGTCTATTATGCTGTTCGGTGTATAATGCAGGACTGGGTACTTCCTGTAGTGCTGGTCTGGTCTTTGCAAAATCCATCAGGGATTGCTTGCCTGGGAAGGATTTTATTACTCCCTCGTAGATGAAGCTTAATTTTGCCGGATAAAGAATTCTGGGTTGGGCATTATTCTGTTTTAGTAGATTAAGGATAGGGACCCAGTCCCTTCTGGCTTGGTACTGGCACAAGAACAGAGA
>NW_012149975.1:979805-1006740 GCF_000956105.1 Propithecus coquereli | reverse complement strand
ATGTTTACAATGGAATATTATTCAATCATAAGAAACGACAGTGATCTAGCACCTCTTATACTTTCCTGGATTAAACTTAAGCCCATTATCCAAAGTGAGGCACCACAAGAGCAGAAGAACGGGCTCCACTTGTATTTGCCATCAAATTGGTACTAACTGATCAACACTAGGTTGATCACATGGCAGAAATACTCTGTAGGGATTAGGGGGATGGAGGGGCAAATCTACAACTAAAGGTCACGGGGAGCACTAAAGGGAGGGAAGGGCATGCCTTTTACCTGCATTTGGGTGAGGCAAAGACATAAAGTGTAACTGTAATGTTTGTACCCTCACAATACCCTGGAATAAAAAAAAAATTAAAAATAGAACTACTATATGACCCAACAATCCCTCCTCTGGGATTACCCAAAGGGCATAAAAATCAGCACCTCATAAAGACTCCTGCACTCTCATGTTCATTGCAGCATTATACACAATAGCCAAGACATGGAAACAACCTAAGTGTCCATCGATGGATGAATGGATAAATAGACTGTGAAAATACATATATACACATACAAAGAAATATTATTTGGCCTTTAAAAAGAAGATCCTAACATTTGAGACAACATGGATGAACCTGGAGGACATTACACTAAGCAGAATAAGCCCAACGTAGAAAGAAAAATAATGCATAATCTCACTTACATGTGGAATCCAAAAAAAGTGAACACATAGAAACAGAGAGTAGAATAGTAGTTATCGGGGGAAGGGCGGATTGGGGAGATATAGGTCAAAGGGTACAAAGTTGTAGTTATGTAGAACAAATAAATCTAGAAATGTAATCTACAGGATGAGGGCTATAGTTAATATTGCATTATATACTGGAATTTTGCTAAGAGATTAGATTTTAGGTGCTCTTACCACAAAAAAAGGGATAACTGTGTGAGGTGATGGGCATGCTACTTTATTTGATGGTAATAATGAAGTCGCTATGTATATCAAAACATCATGCTGTACATCTTAAATATATATAATAAAAAACAATAAAGAATCCTTTCATACTGCCAAAAAAAAAAAAAAGCTGAATACCTAAGGGATGGTTACCCAAGGACTGCTGGTCTGATTTAACACCCTTTCTTTTTTTGAGACAGAGTCTAACTCTGTTGCCTGGGCTAGAGTGCTGTGGCATCAGCCTAGCTCACAGCAACCTCAAACTCCTGGGCTCAAGCAAGCCTCCTACCTCAGCCTCCCGAGTAGCTGGGACTACAGGCATGTACCACCACACCCAGCTAATTTTTTCTATTTTCAGTTGTGAAGCTAATTTCTTTCTATTTTCTATTTTTAGTAGAGACACGGTCTCTTGCTGGGGCTGGTCTCAAACTCCTGACCTCAAGTGATCCTCCCGCCTTGGCCTCCCAGAGTGCTAGGATTGCAGGCATGAGCCACCATACCCGGCCTTAATACCCTTTCTAAGGGTAGAAAGAGGCTAAGCTGTAGGAATTGTCTGTCACACAGTGAGACCCTATAAAGCTGTATAATGTGGACAGGAAAGTAGAGATGAGTTTCTGGAAGGACAAGATTTGGGAAAATGATGAAAACTTAGGAGAGTAGGCTCTCAGCTTAAAATCACACCCGACTAAAACATCAGAGTGATTGTAGACTGGTCACTGAGGACCATCTGCTCAGGGTGTGTTAGGGCCAATAGAACAGTAAGATGCAGGGCATCATCAGGAAGGGCTTTGGTGGCCATCTGTAGACTCCTGCCTCACCTCACTAAAACAACCTACCTGAAGAAGGTGTGCCTATTTAGTCAGGAGTGAGATAGATAGCATAAACATGGATCAGGTCACCATATCCTGGAATATTATACCAAGAGGTTCGATATCTGACATTTTAAAGAGGTGAACTTAAGAAAAGTCAAAAGTGCTGTCACTGTGCTCGCTTCGGCAGCGGATATACTAAAAAGAGCTATCACTTTATTTACCTTACATAACTTTTAGAATATATTATCTCATGCAGTGGTATAGACTTAAAATATTGGTGGATTCAAAAAGGGTAGAGTTAATTTCAGTTGATGGGTAGACTCAATATGAGTGATTATGGAACACTGAAATATTTGTAGAAAGGTACATTTTTGCCCCATCAAGGTTGATTTTCAAAATAGGGCTCATCAATATTTTTTACTCCATTATCAGGAGCAAATAAATGGGACGGGTAGACCGATTGTCAGATACAGTGTGGAAAACAATGCGTGGCTGCTTTATAGATTATTGAGCTCTATGATTGAATAAGTTTATGCTACTGTGTTCAAACAACACAAACAGGATCTTTAGGCTGTTACATTTTCATGGAATGTAAGTGTTTTACGTGGCTAAATCCGTATACCTGTAGAACATCTCTGCACTTTACATTTTTTCTGCTTAAGAATGCAAGGTATGTCATGGTTCTGTTTATAAAACTCAGGAAAAAGTCAATGAAATTTCCTTTTTGTTGTTGTTATTACAAGTTTACAGTGAGCACTAAGATCCAAGGCAGGTTATAAATTAGTTGATAGGCATAGAATGGGTGCAGTCTAATTTGCCATTGCATGAATGAATTATTAGCAATAATTGTGTATGTGTAGTTGAACATGTTAAATTCTTTAATTTGTTCCAAAGTCATTATGTATACCCAAAGCACATTTTTTTCTTTCTGCCAATACTGGCGTGCTTAAGAATAGAAACAATCTTCTATTAATAGTTTTAAAAAGGTACATTGCCATTCTCTCAATTTATTTAAGCCCTTCTTTTCATTTGTTAACTCTTTGTGTTTGTCTTTTGAGTCATTTAAATGCTTATTAGCCCAAAGTGAACACAAAAAAACCAGGAGGAATTGAATTCAAATTCAAATCAGTTTTCCTACCTGTCAGCCAGTGCATTGAGTAAAATTTTAATTATTGGCTAAATTGGAATTTTGGAGGACAGAGTTCTTCAAAATTCTATTTATTCATTTATAGACACTCTAGATTATTTGCATAACACTTGAGTTGGCTGTAATGAAAAATGTTTGTTAACCATGTGTGAACTAATCACATGGCATGTATATAGTCTTCTTGATTTCTTGATGTTAAAAAATCTTTGCAGGTTTTTAAAAATAGTTCTTGAGTTTCTGTAAATAGCTAAATAGACTTGGAAAAGGGAAATAATTTGCCATTTAGAGAAATTTCTTCCCTTTGCTAAAACTCTAAGGAATAATGAGTTTTATTTTTCCTCAATGTTTCCATGTTACATTTAAATGCCTTTGAAATCTCATTTTGCTGATTCTTAAAACAGTAAGTTGTTGTTCCTAAAGTAAAGCTGGGAACTGAAAATTGAATTCTGAAAGCATTAGCAACCACTTGCCCTTCTCTCCTTGTGTGCTGCCATGTTGGCTTGGAAGGCATATGTGTAAAAGATCAGTCTCTTTGTATTATTCAGCTGGTTATCCCTATGAGCTGCAAAAGCTTCTGGTTTTGTAGTTCTCACGGCTCTCTACTAGGTTCTGTGGAGGATATTGAGATGAATTAGACACGGTCCCTTGACAATAGCTTACTGTTGTTTTTTTTGTAATTTGATTCTTACCCACTTGAAGTTGAATCTGCCAACTCCTTTCCCCAAAGTGAAAGACCTAAGGTGCTAATCCCTACACATTGATGGCAAATGCTAAATTGGAAGCAGCAGCTTAGAAATGCAAAACTCCTTATCCAATTACCTTACAAGCTCTCTAAGCCAGTCGTGCCCAGCATCATCAGGGCGATGAGAAGGCAAGATCTCACTTTGGTAAAAATGATAGTGTAGTTTGAGTAAGTTCTGGGAAATCCTAAAATGCAAAGTCCATCCAAGGAAATAAAGTAGGAGCCAGGGTGAGGAAATAATTTTGTTTTTGTTAAGTTCAGTGCATGTAGTGCAGTGGCTCTGGAGTCCATCAGATACAGATTTGAATCCTGGTGCCATAAATGTGTGACCCTGGACCTGCCTAAGCCTCAGTTTCCTCATCTGTAAAATGGGCATAATAAAAAACCCTCCCTTGCTGGGTTTTTGAGAGAATTAAATGAGATCATAGGTATAAAATGCTTAACTTGGTGTGCAGTAATGCTTAAGGTAAGTGGTAAGAGAAAGTACAAGGCACTGTTTCCCCACCCACCAGGTGTTTACCATCCTGCTGAGGTGACTAAACAAACCACCCACGTGCCACAATGGATGGTAAAGACCTGTAAGGGCTCTCTATGAGAGAGGTAGGAGGTCAGGCTATTACAAGAATAAGGTGAGCCAACGTGTGGATTGGGAATAAGCATGACCCAGTGGTCTCATGGAAAGTATGATTTTTCCCTTAGCCGTTTGCTTTAAGAAACGGCAGCGTCTTGAATGCAATTTGTATTTAGATTCTTATGCCAAGGTTTTCCCTGAAAAATAATCATTGTAAGAAATATGTTCATGTCTATTTTGCCAAGTTGGGTTGTACTAATTGAAAAGATGACCCATGCTCCCCTAGCATCATCATCAGATGATAGTAATTCAAAGCTTCAGTACTTGGAGTTCCTATTGGGGACAAGGGAAGAGATGAGCTGGTTAAAAGTAGTCATATTTAGAATGTCAAGACTCTTTATTTGAACCTTCTGAAAAAGTTCCTTATAGTTATGATTCCTTTATTACCATGCCATTTAGGGCCCCCCTCTAGAAATCTGTAGTCTATGCTGGTGTTATTTTTCACTTCTGTGAATCACAACACTTTGCTGCTCCTCATCTTCACACACCACTCTTGACAGTTACCTGGTCTCTGATTTTATAGGGTTTATGAGCAAAAGTGGAAGACAAGATGAAATGATCTGAGATCACATATACTCATATGGTGAAATTCTTCTGTTTGACCAAAAGAGGAATAGATGGACTCACATACTTTAGTGTGCAGAAACACTTGTGCAGTCACTTTCTTGGAGGAAGATGTGGCTTTCAGAGGGTATCATAGACACACGGAAGCCAAGTGAGGCTTTAAGTTACGACAGATTTTGTGATCAACTTATACCTCTTGGGTTTATCCGCCTTCTCCACTAGACTGTGAGTTTCTCAAGGGCAAGGTCTGGTTCTTTCCACCTGTGCATTACCAGGGGGCTAGCACAGGGCCTGGACCTTCGTAGGGACTCAATAAACATATTGTACACTGAACACTGAACTCAGTTTTCTGTGCTGCCGGAAATTGCATGCCCCCAGAGGCCATTTTAAGTGCCAAGTGTTATTTTAAGATATTCCCTGGAGAAGGCACTCTAACCTCTGCTACAAATGTCTGAAAGGAAAAGAGTTGAATGACTAGGGGGTCTGGAGAAATTCCCAAGTGAGGGAGGTGAAGGAATGGTGAGAAGGAGAGACTTACCTTTTTTTGAGTATGCTACTCCTTTCCTAGAACTGTTGCTATTTTCTGTAAGATGATGTTCAGATGCCATCGAAACTGTAGTCTGACCACAATACTTGCTTCTAACTTTTGGGCTGAATCCTTCTCTTTCTTAAATCAGTTGTTGCAGTGCTCCTTCTTGCACTAAAACTGAATTTGGAGGATGGGCTGGTGGCGTAGAGATGTTTTTGAATTGGCCCTGTGCCCACTGCTAAGCGTTCTGCCTGCTTTCTGGTCTCCCTCCCAGTGTGATAAAGGAGTGATTCTGTGAAGCCAGTGTTCACTTTAGTCTTGCAGAAAAGACATTCTTAGAATTCTTAAGAAGAACTAGTTTCTAAAAGTAAAAGATTTACCAGTAAACTAATGACCTTTGATGTAAGTCTTCTTTCTAAGCAGAAGTAACCCAGGCTGATTTTGTATTGTTTGCAGAGAAATATTATGTGATTGTTATTGTGTTTTAAATGAAATTGAAATTATATGGTTACATTTCTAATGATAGTATAAATAGGCTTATTAGTCACGTGCGCTTTTGAATACATGAGTGGTTGGATGGTTGAATATATACATGCGAGTACATATTTACGTATTTATTTTTAGGACTACAAGCATGGTTTTTATGTTTTTACATATATAGTTAAGATGATGAAAGATCAGTCATCCTGTGCTGTGGGTATACAGGAACCACCACAGAATCATAAAGTCCTAAGTTGTGGTGTTGCCGTTAGTGACTCTCTTTAGGATCCACTGTTTCCTCTTTGGACCAAGAAGCAGACTGGAACTGAAGCTATAGTGATCTCTGTCCTTTCCCCTATACTAGAAATCAAAAAGTTATCTCAATTTGTGGAATTGTGCATTTCTGGGGTTTACATATGGAAGTCCATTGAAATTTGGTCCTTAGTGGCCTAAGTAAGCATGGAAAAGTGTACTGTGTCCTAAACCATGGTACAAAAATTGGCATTTTAAATTTTATTTTGCTAGGGATTAGAAAAATGCTAATTTAGTCTCCTTTATGGGGGGGTGATATAAAGCTTTCTTTTATGATAAATGTATTTCAATGAAAAAGTTATTTGACTGGAAGAAAAATATAAAGTAAATGATAATACGGAAGGTGTGGCAAAAATCATGAGGGTTGTATGTGAGTAAATTGAGTTTGAGAAACACAGATAAGAAAAGAAAAAGGATTAGGAGTTGGGAGACCTGGGTTTGAATCCTGGTTCTGCTACTAATGTAGACAGATGAACTTGAGCCTCTGAGCCAGTTTCTTCATGTATAAAGTTGAAATGTTGATATTTTCCTTGTCTACTTGACAGGTTTTTGGTAAGAATCAGGTTGGATGCATATGAAAGTGTTTTTTTAAGACTGAAAAGTGATCTTTAAATGAATTACCAAAACATACTAATAATATTTCTGGCAGATTATTTCAAGAGAGCTATGGAATCAGTAAATGAGAATTTTCAAAGATAAATTATTTTGTTTTGTTTTCCCCATAGTGAAAACTGAGTAGGTTCCAAATTGGGGTTGACGGCTTTCCTGTCACTACTTAGGGAAAGAAGGCTGAAACATATGCTCACTTCTGTCCAGATTGTATGAATGCCTTTGCCTTTTACTTAACACTGCTTTGGAACTGTATGGAAGTTGTTATTATTTGAATGTTTATAAAGTAGTATTTATTATAGCAGGTTTCTGGAGTTCTGAAAAAGCACCTTTGTAGGCCAATTAGTGGACAAACTGGCAGAAAGCATAAATCACAAACCTGAGAGAAATGTTAACAATGTGTTCTTGTGTCTTCCATCCAGTGAATGCTCAGTATTAAGAGCTTGGAGCTGTGGCAGAGGCTTTATTTAGGATAACCATGTAAGTCTAATAATAGAATGGTAAAGATGAATAGGACAGTTAGATGAGGGATATGCTCTAGACTGCTGGGCAGAGCCACCATTAAATCATGATCATTCTTTACAGGTCAAAGGTTTTCTTTGCCTCTGATGCCCACAGAGTTACAACTGAATTCAACTGGAAGGGAAATGTAGGGTTTCAGTCCCTTCTCCTTTTTCTTCTTAGATGAAGCCTGACTCACAGGCCTAGATTTTCTATTAGGGGAAGCTTTGTGGAACCCAGGATAGCCACACCAAGTTTCCTGCAGTCGACCTACCCCTGACAAAGAACATAGGAGTGAAGACCCAGCATGCTTAGTTTAATCAGTTTTGAGTGAAAAGTGAAACCTCGTTTTCTCTAACGTGAACATGTGACCTTCAAAACATGTGGGGAGCTATAAGTTTCATTTTTAGAAGGCATATACTATACATTTAAACAAATGATTCAGAAATTAGAGAACATTATGCTAAGTGAAATAAGCCAAACACAGAAAGACAAATACTGCATGTTCTCACTTATATGTAGCATCTAAGACAACTGAACTCATAGAAGCAGAGAATAGAATGGTGGTTACCAGAGGCTGGGAGGGTGGGAGGAATGGGAAGGTCATAGTCAATGGGTATAAAAAACCTCAGAGGCCGGGCACGGTGGCTCACGCCGGTAATCCTAGCACTCTGGGAGGCCGAGGCGGGCGGATTGTTTGAGCTCAGGAGTTCGAAACCAGCCTGAGCAAGAGCGAGACCCCGTCTCTACTAAAATTAGAAAGAAATTAATTGGACAGCTAAAAATATATAGAAAAAACTAGCCGGGCATGGTGGCGCATGCCTGTAGTCCCAGCTACTCGGGAGGCTGAGGCAGGAGGATCGCTTGAGCCCAGGAGTTTGAGGTTGCTGTGAGCTAGGCTGACGCCACGGCACTCTAGCCCGAGCAACACAGTGAGACTCTTGTCTCAAAAAAAAAAAAAAAAAAAAACCTCAGACAGGAGGAATAAACTTGATTTTTTTCTGAGATTGATAGCACAGCATTCTGAATATAGCCAATAATTGAGTACTGTATATTTTAATATCACTAAGAATAAATTTCTAATGTTCTCATCACAAAAGAATGTTAAATATTTATGATGTTGGATATGTTAGCTTAATTTAATCATTCCACATTGTATTAAAGAATCATAACACTACTTTGTACCCCCATAAACTGTACAACTAAAATTTGTCAATATACAATTTAAACAATTTTAAAAAATAAACAAGTGATTCATTTTGACATATGCTTTTCCATGTTAATTTCACAGCTCATTAGAAAGCTGAAGGAGGATTTTCTTTTCTTTTTTTTTTTTTTGTCCTTTTTCAAATTTACTTGAAGTAGGTACTTGAAATCATTGTATAGAGAAGTTAACCGATACTAATTCAACAGGTTAAACATTGAAATTTGTGGACTGTTTTTACAATCTGTACTGGGAATATAGTTGGCAAGAAAAGCAAGACTTTTAGATTATTTTTAGTGCTTAAAGCTTACTTTCTTAGATAGAGCTTTATTCATTCAACTTCTCTTTGAGAAATTGATCACAGACTCCAAGTGTTAGATCTGGAAGCTGCAGTCAGTTTCCTTTCATTTGGGTCCATGAAGACATGGTAGATGTGGCACAGAGGGGTCAAATTTTCCTATCAGAAAATCTCTGAGTTCCCAAAAAAAGATTTTTTCCTTCTATTTCAACTCATTTTGCACTGGTATTTGCAGACATGATAGGGGTAATCAGCCTCCTTTGATCTTAAGGGTCTACAAATCCAAATTTAAGACTTGAAATAAAGTGTATCTTTGTTAGGGTCTTTTAGATTTGTTGAACACTGATCTCATTGGTTAGAGTAATTTGCTTTAATCTTTCTAAGTAAATCTTATAGAGGAAATTCTCAGATGCCCTTCAGATATGGAATTTCAACATAGCTGTGCCCTATTGTGAACCATATGTAAAAACTGTTCTCAAAGGATTGTATCGACTATCTCAAATCTGTATACACAAATATAAATATAATCCCGATTCTATTATAATATTATTTGAATATATCTTAAATTTGTGTTTTCTACATATAGTTTTCATTATAAAATTATAAGAAAATAATTTCATTTAAATAAAACATCATTATTAGAAATGACTAATATATGCTTACCTTGGTCTAGAATAGAATGTTGAGACATGACTGTGACTGAATGTGAATATCTGAAAGTTCATTCAGAAATTAGTGATTGGATACCCACCATGTGCTAGGTACTGTTCTAGGTGCTGGGGTTATAGAAGTGAACAAATAAAATTCCTGCCCACAAATAGGCAGAGAGGTGAAATAGATGGTATACCAGATCGTGGTAAGTTCAGTGAAGGAAAAAAATGATAGGAAGGTAGATAGTGGGTTCCCATTCTGAGTTCAGAACCTTGTATGTTGGTATCTGTGTATTTCTGAGGGGAGGAAAGGCCTGACTCATAGGCCTAGATGATGGATAAAGAGCAGAGCCTTCGCAGCCACAGACCTGGGTTTCAATTCCAGCTCTGAAGGCAGGCAAGTTACTTAACCCGAGTCTACAGACTCATCATCTGTAAAATGGGGATAGTGATTAAACCTATTTCATAGGGTTGTTATGAGTATTACATTAGAAAATGTACAGAAAGCACTTAGCACAGTGCCTGGCATATAGAAAGGGCTCAGTAAATGCAGACTATTATTATTACTTTTGTTAATAAGTCGTATCCTGGCTCTGTCAGCATTGCCTACCCTGCTCCTTGGAACTTTAGTCTCAGGCTGGGCCACGAATGGCCAGCTCACCTAGAACTCTGACAGTGATCCATTGACTCTGCCAGCTGGAACCCCGCCCTTTCATGCTCTGTCCACAGGATCAAGCATCTGCCATACCCATGCTTGCCCCAACTAGGCTGGAACTTGGTACACCCTCTGCACAGTGTGCCTGGTATAGAATGGACACATGAATGTTGGTACTTTCTCCTGTTGAGTTATCCAGTGAATAGTGCAGATTCAGTGAATACAACCAACAGGCTTCTAAATACACCACTTTTTGTTTCACCTAAAATTCAGTAAATTCTTGGAAGGCACGCAGATAAGCGGAATATGACAGTGTTATCTCTTCAGAACTCTTGTCTTTAGCAAGGGGGAGTCTGTGTATGTATGCATGTGTTTGGTGTGTGTCTCCAGTTATGAAGAATATTTCTCTTGTGAAAGTATCTCCTTTTAAGTACTTATTGACATCAACACTCCCATCTTTTGCGAACTAATGTATCTTTAGTACATAGGAAAAAATTGATCTCTTGTGAGTTTGACCACAGTAACTTTATTTTTGTCTCTTATAAAGGAAAAGGCCAAAGTTGTCGAGCCTCTGGACTATGAGAATGTTATCACGCAAAGAAAAACCCAGATTTACAGTGACCCCCTCAGAGACCTGCTTATGTTTCCAATGGAAGATATATCTGTGAGTTCACAAGCACATCTTTAAAGAAAAAAGCCTACATTTTCCAAGCCAGTTCTTACAGCAACCATGTTCTTTGTCTTCTAGATCTCAGTAATAGGTCGTCAGCGCAGAACGGTGCAGTCCACTGTACCAGAGGATGCCGAAAAGAGGGCCCAGAGTTTATTTGTCAAAGAGGTAAGGGGCTCAAAGGCCGCAGAAGAACATCATCATATATTTAAAATATATAAAATATTTCTATATATTTATATATTTGCAATTTACTTATTTATAAATAAATATAAAATATAGATTTAGAAATTTTCCTTTAACATAAAGGGAAAATAAAATTGCTAAACAGAAGTCTATATGATGTGATACAGAGGAAACAGCTTAAACATTTTTGCAAGTAGCACATGTTCTTAGTATTTCTCTTTTGGATTTGAAAACTCTCTGCAGTGGAACTCAAGAGTATTCAAAAGGGCGCATGAATTGGGATTTATTGCCGCCAATTGGGTTAGAGAGACACAGTTAATCCCCAAAGGGAGAGATTCCAGTACCAGCATTTCCCAAATGTTCTTTAAAAGTCTGTCAGCATATTACCAGACTTGTAAAAAGTAGATATATGTGTACTTTTTCTGTATTTCAAATTAAAGATTCCTATTTTCTTTTAGTGTATTAAAACCTATAGCACAGATTGGCACGTGGTAAACTACAAGTATGAAGACTTTTCTGGGGACTTTCGAATGTTGCCATGGTAAGTTTAGAATTCCGGGGGAACATTCAAGAGGAGAATTATTAAACTTTTTATCTTTTTAAAACCACTTATGAAACTTTTCAGTTACAATTTATAACAAAGCAAACCTTCAGACAACCAGCATGTTTGGTAAATGAGGTATTTTGGTTAACTGAATATGTTTTAATTTTGCTCGTTGAAGTTCTTTCCAAACTTTTTGGCTTTGGCGCATCTGTATTGATCATGAACTAATCTTTAACTGATGCTGTATAATGTGAGCATTTTCCAGTGATGTAAGTGAAAAAGGTAGAAGATATCTGGCTCAATTTGATGACCCCAGACATCCCTTGAAAAAAGTTCATCTCTTTGAGTTGAGTTGAAGGAATGGCATGACACACTGGCCCAGGAGCCAGACTGTCGGAGGTCACATCTTGTTTCTGCTAGCTAGTAAGCTGGATTACCTGGGACCACTCACTCAACCTATCTGAGTTCTCCATTTTCTCATCTGTAGTACTACTATAGGATATCATATGGGAAATGTCTTTGAAAAAAAATAATGGAGAAATAAGACATTTGTGTAGCCTTTTGTAGGTTTCAAAGCACTTTCTCAGAGAAGAACACAGAGTCCTAATATGAGCAGTTCAAGGTTATACAGAGCACAGATGGAAGAACTAGAATTACACTATGTTGCTTTTTGACCTGGGAAAAGATAAGATTGTGCAACCACTAACAGCTCTGGCGAAGGTTTCTTAGCAACTTGTGCCCTCTCTGACTAAATACCTAGGCTTGGTTATGACTTTGCTGTTGGCTGCACGTGTGGGAGTCCTTATAGAAAAAGTAATGTTAGTTTACTCAGAGGGGAGGAACTGAGTTTGGAAAGGAGAAAAGGATTTCTCCTTCTAATGTCTTGGCATTTTCTTGTTGTGAAAGAAAAAAATCTACTCTTCTTGCTTTTGTTTGTTGTTGTTTTACTTTGGTCAGTTCTGTTCAGTGTCTAAGACAATTCTCTTACATTTTCAGCAAATCTCTGAGACCAGAAAAGATTCCTAATCATGTATTTGAGATTGATGAGGACTGTGATAAAGACGAGGTGAGGATGGGGGCAATGTTGGGGGCAAGGGCACTGGTTCGTTTGTTTGTTTCTTTCTTTCTTCCTTTCTTCTTTCCTTCCTTCCTTCCTTTCTTTCCTTTCCTTCCTTCCTTTCTTTCCTTTCCTTCTTTCTTTTTTTCATGACAGAGTCTCACTGTGTTGCCCGGGCTAGAGTGCTGTGGCGTCGTCTTAGCTCACAGCAACCTCAAACTCCTGGGCTCAAGCAATCCTCCTGCCTCAGCCTCCCGAGTACCTGGGACTACAGGCACACACCAAGACACCTGGCTAATTTTCTGTTTTTAGTAGAGACAGAGTCTTGCTCTTGTTGAGGCTGATCTTGAACTCCTAAACTCAAGCGATACTCCAACTGGCCTCCCAGAGTGCTAGGATTACAGGTGTGAGCCGCTGTGCTCTGCCTATGCTGGTTTCTTCATGATCACTTCTGCTGAAAAAGATTCCAGAGGGAATTCCTTGACAAAACATGAGAGAAAGAATTGTTTTTGAAGGGTCTGTGGCCAGCTTTGAAACTCAGTATCTTTTAATTTTTAAAAAATTATTACATTTCCAAATGGGGCTTAGGAAAAATCAAGTGACGTGGGCTGTGATTTATATATATAAACATGTACCCCCACCTGTGGGACATGCTGGTGAGTTGCTTTTCTCAATCTGGGCATGTGGTATGGTGATTCATCTGGACTCTTCTGCCTGATAGATCGCTCTTGGGACAGATGGCCCGGATGTCTGTGACATTTCGAGGTACAGTTCTTGACTATTTATGTAATGCAGAAGACTTTCCCAGAAGAGAACCCACACTATTCAGTAAATATTGAGTGCCTACTGTATGCACAGCATAATGCCTTTCATTCTACAGTCAACAATTTTATTTTTTTATTATTATTTTTTTTTTTGAGACAAGAGTCTTGCTTTGTTGCCCTGGCTAGAGTGAGTGCCGTGGCGTCAGCCTAGCTCACAGCAACCTCAAACTCCTGGGCTCAAGCAATCCTCCTGCCTCGGCCTCCCAGAGTGCTAGGATTACAGGCGTGAGCCACCGCGCCCGGCCCATTTTTTCTATATATATATATTTTTAGTTGTCCAGATCATTTCTTTCTATTTTTTGGTAGAGACGGGGTCTCGCTCTTGCTCAGGCTGGTCTCGAACTCCTGACCTTGAGCGATGCACCCGCCTCGGCCTCCCAGAGTGCTAGGATTACAGGCGTGAGCCACCGCGCCCGGCCATACAGTCAGCAATTTTAAATCTTCATGGGGAAGAGAGGTCTTTATGCTTTAATGAGGAAATGGAGTAGGGCCTAGTTCTGTGCCCCCCAAATGTTTGACTAGTTAGGTGGCAAGCAGGCTGGTGTTTTACTGATGGTTTTTGCTCTGTTTCAGGACTCATCATCTTTATGTTCTCAGAAGGGTGGTGTAATAAAACAAGGCTGGTTGCATAAAGCAAATGTAAATAGCACCATCACGGTTACCATGAAGGTAGGAAGTCATTATTATATTATGCCATAATTTTAAGGATATTGGTGTAAGTAGCCTGTCTGGAAACAATATTTATTTTACAATGAGTTCTAGGGAAAAAGTCTTTAATGAGAGGATTCTCACAGATGCATGGAATTTGAAAAATCTGAAACTTCAGGATAAATTTAGAAGTGCCACTTTTCAAAGAAATTTAATTATTATCTTCTGAATCAGGAAGTTTAAAAAGGAGACTGTCAGTTCAATGAAGAAAATAGCTTTGGGAAAAAAAGGGGGCACTGAAGGTTCATATGTAGAAATGAATTTAATGAGTGGAAGGATAGAGTAATCCATTTCTTTGGCAAATATTAAGTGCTTATTACATACTGGTCACTGTGGGGAAATATATGGATATCTAATATGGGGTCCCTGCTCTCTAGTAGCCTCCAGACTAGATAAGAAATATACCAAATTAACTGCTATACAAAGTGGTACCTTAATGTGGTCAGAACAGCCTAGCTAGAAAGTTTTGTAGTTTGGCCGTGAGAGTGAGTTTGTGTAAGGGCTTCGTGTGAGACAAAAGAAGAAATGATGAAAGGGATAAACTTGTGCAGAGCCTTGTATGCCTTGGTTTTGTTTGGGAGGCTGTGAAGAGCCATTAAAATCCAAAGGAAAAGCTAACAAGCTACTTGAAGATTCTGAGCATAGAAACAAATTATGCTCAGCTACCAAATATAACTGTTCTTTCAGATATTCAATATAAGATCATGTGGTTTGCTGAGGATGATTCACACTTCCATTAAGTATTGAAGGTCATTCTATCTTTCACAAAGCATGCAAGTGGAAACCATGGGTGTCTACCAAGGGAAGACTCAAATTTTATCTTAATTTAATATTTTGCCTGCTGCTTTCCCTTTAGTGGTCATGTCCTGTTCTCGGTTTCATTTTTAAGCTCTGAAAATAATGAATCCAAGTCGTAGGATGCTTCCTATATATCTCCTGCACTTAAGCATGGGCCTCGGCATGAGGTGATAATAAGAGAACCCACATATTGAGGACTTAATATGTACCAGGCACCATACTGAGTGTTTTATAGTCTGTATCTCATTTAGTCCTCATGGCAACTCTATGAGATAACTGCCATTATTATTTTTGGTTTACAGATGTGGAAAGTGAGGTGCAGAGAAATTCAATAATTAACCCAAGGTCACACAGCTCTAAGATTTCAGAGGTGGGATTTGAACCTAGGCAGGCTGATGTCAGAGCCTGTGCTCTTAACTGGTATGCCATCAGTGCTCACCAGCTGAGTGAGACTCAAGTCTTTATTATATCTGCTGTCAGAGCTATCAATTTCAGAAATGCATATGTCAATGGTTTGTGGATTATCAGAAAGTGTTCTATAGTTTTTTACTCCACTCCCCCTAACATTCTCAAAATATTAAAATATTTGACCCATACTTAAACTTTATCCCAACATAGAGTAAATATATGAAAATCTGGACTGATTAAAGAAGATGCTAGGAAATTAATATCTTTACGAAACAATTCACCACAGATTCTTTTAAATGGATTCTCTAATGCCTTTAAATTATAGTTTGCTTTACATATAACTTTTCAATTTTTTAGGAGCCCATATATTATATATTAAAATATGGTTGCCTATTAAAAGGTTCATGCTTTATATTTTCTTTCATAATTTGTGAAATACAGATTGACTGATGTTGTAGGAAGAAGAATGGCCCCCCTAAAGATGCCTATACCCTAATGCCTGGAATCTGTAAATGTTCCCTTACAATGCAAAGGGGAATTAAAATTGCTTATCAGCCAGTAGGGAGGTTATCCTAAAGTATGCAGATGGGCCCTGTGTAATCACAAGGACCCCGTAAAGTGGAAGAGAAAGGTAGAAAAGGAGAGACAGGGAAAGAGATGCGAGAACAGAAGCAGGGTCAAAGAGAGATGCTATGTTGCTGAGTTTGAAGATGGAGGAAGGAGTCACAGGCCAAGAAATACGGGCAGCTTCTAGAAGCCAGAAAAGGCAAGGAAATGGATTGTCCCCTAGAGCATCCAGAAAGAAGTGCAGCCCTGCTGAAACCTTCATTTTAGCTCATCAAGACCCATGTCAGACTTCTAACGTACAGAATTAGAAGCTAATAAATTTGTGTTGTTTTAAGCCACTACATTTGTGGAAATTTGTTACAACGACAATAGAAAACTAATACAATCTGGTAGTCAAGATTGATTGTTCAGCTTGTTTATTTTCTATCCCTGAGGTTGAAAACCCTAGCACTTGCTGGAGCCAGGCAGGAGCCATAAATTCATGGAGTGGGTGGTGCGTCTCAGGCAACCTGGTGACCGCATGGCCTAGCTGAAGGGGAACAGCTGCCATTTGTTTCCAGCTAATTGTTGCTTTGCCTCGTTTTATCCCCAGCTATTCATATTTTGGCCTCTTATTTATTTTGTGTGTGAGATATAATTCACATATCATAAAAACATTTTTCTTTTTAAAACCTCTACCAAACAGTAGACAAAGGAAGGAAAGGGAGAATAAACCAAAATGGTGATATGAAGCTACACAGCTTTTAAAAAAATTAATAGGGAATACTTTGAAATGCAAAGGCCATGTTGAAGTTTGGGAATTGTCTCTGGTTACGGATTTCACTTATCCCCGCTCTTCTCCATTATGGATTATGGACCTCCATTTTGGATTTCTGGGAGCTAAATATATATCCTGTGCTCTTCTGGTTTCATCGCCTAAGCTGTAGCAGCAGTATTGTATTTCAGGATTTGTTACAGCTAGGATGGGCATGAGAGGAAGGTTCAGCCAGAATATTCTGAGGGATTTTGCCAAGATTGTGTTTTCCTCTAAGAATTGCATTTTAACTGTTATTTAGTTCAACATTATTGAAATTAGTTGGACTGGGATGTTTACTTTCATAGTTTTACCACGCTCTCTTTCTGTATAAATACAGGGTGTGTGAGTATATGGGGCAGAGGATTGGAAAGGGGTAGCAGTTGCCAGGCCAGAACTTGGAATGAGGGCCAAAGCAGAAGTCCAGGCCTATGAACCAAGGCACACTGGGGGACTCTAGCTTGTTCCTTTAGGTGCCTTGTTACAGGGTGGGGGATCATCTAAGTTCTTCCTGCTTCAAACCTAGATTGGTTCAGGCACAGGAGAGACGCCAAACCTAAAGGCGGGATGCATAGCTGACCCAGCTCTTGGAAAGTTGGGACAGGCAGAGGCAGAAGACCTGAGGCAAAGGGTTGACAAGAGTTTGAGCCATTCTGAATTGGAAATTTCTATATATTTGTTTCTGCTGTGTTAATCTTTGAAGTGAAGAATATTAATGAAGCTCACAAGCAAATGGGAAGATGACTCACGTGTGCTATTATCTGAGTCATTTCCGCAATCCTGGAGACAGGTTTACCCTTGGTGCATCTGGAGTCCCCTGCCTGCTAGGACCCCCAGCACATACTTGTCAGAAGCTTTGGTGGCTTTAGCAACCAGCACCACAAGACAAGAGCTCACAGAGTTGAGAGCAAAGAACCTTGTCTTATTGGAAAATCCAAGCTTTGATAGCGCCTACAAACATAACACAGACTAGCTAAAAAGCTACAGCAGTAGGATCTTGGTATTAATTGTGACTCATTAGCAAATAACAGCCTACAGAAGCCACACTTCTTCCCTCGTGTTTTATCTGAGCCTCCTTGATGCACTGTGGCTTGGCAGATTCCTTTGAGGTTGATAGGGATTAAAAGCATGGCAGCTTGGTGCCTCTTAGACTGAGGCATAAATTTAAGGATGTTTGTTTATGTAAACATTTCTGAATTTTAAGGATTATATAGAATCAGTCCTTTGGAAAGTTTGATACTATGTTTATAAATGAGTCTAAGTCCTTTTCCTGGACGTTTTGACTGTCAGAAATAAGGGACACACTGAAAGTCCTGATCTCAGCATTATACAATTCATCCATGTAACAAAAACACTTGTACCCCCTTAATATTCTGAAATAAAAAAAAGAAATAAAGGAATCTAATAGCAAGGACGGGAGAAATAGAATCAAGAGAGAAGATTCAATAAAATGAAGGAAAGAGGGTTAGAAGAGACTCGACAAAGCGCAGTTAATAAAAGGGAATTAGAAGACTCCTACTTTATGAGATCTTTTGAGAAAGCAACCACATGGCCTATAATGCAATATAAATAATGCAACCCGAAGTAATTTGTATGTGGGCTGGTTCAGAAAGTTAAACCTTCCTAGCTGGCTTGCTGGAGAGTTTTGCAAGACCATTCAAGTCCATGGCAATGGACTCTAGGGAAAAGAGGAGCTGATAAAGGAACTAAGGTGAGTTCTTCATATTGGAAGATTAAAGACCCCATTTTTATGGAATAAAAATGTATATTTTCCCCAGTATACACCTTTCCCCCTGCTCTGGTCAGTTGTTAACATATAATCTGCACCATTTCCTGCAACTGACATTATTTTCCCAGAAATGCTTGTGGAATAACCTGTTGCTGGCTGAGAAAACTCTCCCCAAGGATCTCAGTCTACAGGAGAGCTGTTAATGATGAGTGCATCACTCCAGAAGTTCCAGCACGAGCCGAGCACTTCCTCTCATTGAAGAGGATGCTGGCATCATGCAGCTCTTGCAAAAGCTCTGTTGGTTGTCTGGATACAGTGACCATTTTATTCAGTACTTGTATTAATAGTTTGCTTTGTTCTTGGTATTCATGTTAAAACAGGACAAACCTTATCATAGTGATTAATTTCTTCCATTTATGGTTTCCAGTTAATGAGAACACACACTGTTGCCACTCATCAATTGCTGGAAAAGTATTGAGGGGGGAGTTTAAGATATCATAGAGAATACATGATCCCTAGAAACGCTAATCCTAACAGAAAACTACTCATTGACATTCTGTCTTTCCCAAGTAGCTGCTAGAGACATCTGCTTTATTCAACTTCTTTCCATATCAGTGAAGGAATTTAATGTAGACTCAGATAGCTATGATATTGGACATGATCTTCCCCTAGTATTTAGAACTATTTTTCCTAAGGGATATAATGATATATGGAATAAAGAAGAATGTGATCTTGAAGGCAGTTTTTCATTAAAAAAAATTGTTGCAAATTCTTGGCCAACTCCTGGGACACCCACCTTTATGCATCTTCTTGGCTCTATTTAGTCACATTCCTCTAGCTCTCTCCTCCCCATTCTCAGCAATTAAACGCTGAAGTGCCTTGGTATGTTATCGAGGTTGCAAGTTCAACTGCTTGATATATGACTCACTTCCAGTGCCCTTTCTTTCTTTCTTTTTCTTTTTTTTGCACAAAAGAGAGCCATTTGTTATATATCCAGAGCCCAAAAGTCCTTACTCCTTGACTGTTACAGGAGGTTTTTTTCCCTTCTGCAGTGAGAGAACAACAAATCAAAAGAAGATTTGACCTAAGAAAGCACATACAATATTAAAATAATTGTCAGAAGGTCAAGGTCACTATGTATATTGGAAAAAAGGAAGAGACAATCTTTTATTTTTGATATGTTAGTCCAGTTATATTCTCAGATCTACCAGACTGTCTCTTACAGCTAACAAATTGATTACACTCATTTATTGTGGGTAAAGGATTTCTCACTAATGTGTTTGTTATGTTTTATTTTTCTTCATTCATTGATCCCTGTTTAAAAACCATTTATTAGGTACTTCCAATGTGCCAGACACTGTTAGGAATCAATGAATTAATTACCAAATAGATAATTTTTAATTTTATTTAATTTTTAGAGACAGAGTCTTGCTTTGTTGCCCAGGCTAGAGTGCAGTGGCATGATCATAGTGCACTGCAGCCTCAAAATCCTGGACTCAAGCCATCCTCCCACCTTGGCCTCCCGAGTAGCTGGGACTACAGCTGGGACTAGCATGTGCCACTGCGCCCGTCTACCAAATAGATATTGAATACCTTATTAGTATAAGATGTTAGCATTGTGGAGGGTAGAGAGGAGTGTCATATATAGAGCTTCAAACCTTCTTAGGGTGGTGCGACACACAATAAAAATAATTAATTGTTTAAAGGTGGTATAGAGACCAAGTATATGTGAGTCCAGATCATTGTGACTTGGTGTCAGAGAAGGCTTCCTGAAGGCAGGGAGTCAGAGAGGAGGAAGTGAGCATGGCAGGCACTATGGATGGGGTAGGTGTGTTAGGTGAAGTTGAGTAGTTATGGGAGATAAAGTTGGTTTTGCCCTTTGGTATCACCCTGTGCCTCAGTTTCTCTTCTGTAACATGGAGGTGATAATAGTAATGACCACATAAAGTTGTTGTGAGGATTAAATGATACCATACAAGGAAAGCACTTAGCCAGAGACTGTAATGCAGAAAGCACTCCACAGATGTTAGCAATTGTTATCATTTTATATTATTAGTAGGATTGTGGGAGGGCCTTGAATGCCAGGACCCGGCATGTGAGCCTTATCATGTAAGTAATTGAGAGTCATAGAAAGTTTGAGCGGGGTCATGACATGCTGAAATAAATCTGATAAAATAATTTGTCTACAATGAGAAGGGTGGATTGTAGACCCCTCCTACTAGACTTTGCTTCAAATGAAATAGTTAAAAAAATCTCCAGTGCCCAGATATGGTAGAATTATTTAAGAAAAGCTATTTGATTTTTACCCAGTTTCCTAGAGGGTAGGACAAATGTAATATATTAAAACTTAGTAGGACTGTAAAATGATATGATGGAGAGAGGTGAGTGATACATTAGGTTGCCAGCCTAGAGGTAGGAGTTCTTCAGCAGGATGAATTTCCTGACATTCTGGTATAATTAACTGCAACCTAGTTTTCTGATAAGGCTTGGGGTTTTCTTCCCCATTGTTTCTTTTTTTCTTTTTTTTTTTTTTTTTGAGATAAAATCTCACTCTTTTGCACGGGCTAGAGTGAGTGCGGTGGCGTCAACCTAGCTCACAGCAACCTCAAACTCCTGGGCTCAAGCAATCCTCCTGCCTCAGCCTCCCGAGTAGCTGGGACTACAGGCATGTGCCACCATGCCCAGCTAATTTTTTCTATGTATTTTTAGTGGTCCGATTAATTTCTTTCTATTTTTAGTAGAGACGGGGTCTCGCTCTTGCTCAGGCTGGTCTTGAACTCCTGAGCCCCGCCTCGGCCTCCCAGAGTGCTAGGATTACAGGCGTGAGCCACCGCGCCCAGCCTCCCATTGTTTCTTTCATCTTTGTTTAGAACAGTTCTGAGACCCAGTATGTTTCTTGCTCTCCTGCTTTCTCCTTTTCCTTGCTGGCCCATCCATTCTGTTCTGTCTGAGACATTAGTCAAGTTCCCCGACCCCATTTCCGCATTGTTCCTGGCCCACCTACTCTGCCTCTTAACCTTCGGAGCATCCTTTCTCAGGGCTCTGGTTCATGTACACACATAATAGGTAAACACTCTTGAGATTTGTTATATAAAATGATAAAAGATTTTTCTACTTTGAGGATACTAGATGTGCCAACTTTCCTGCCTTTCTTCCATCTTTGATGCAACTGGACGACAAAAGGCCTTTATTCCTTCTCCAGAAGAGGTTCAAAAGGTTGTCATCCAAACAGCTTGGTGCGTGGGGCTTTCAGGAGACTTGACAGGACCGGATCCTATATAGATTCATATCCTTTGGCTGGCTCTTTGTTTTATTCTCCTGGGTGGTCTGAGTGGGCCACTCTTTAGGATCTGTGGTCCTCACTGAGTAAGGTGGAAAATTTTCAGCTGTGTCCAACATCTAGGAAAAATAATAAAGGCAAGAGGAGGAGAAAGAAGAATATGGGCATTACAGAGTAACACCATTCTGTTGGATGAAACCACTGGAGAATCTGCTGGAGACTGAATTATTAATTCTTTAGCAATATATTTTGCAAAATTGTATTGAGTCCAAGCATTGTTATAAATACTAGGGATATAGCAATAGATAAAACATGGATCTTTTAATGATCTAGAAAGAGACCAACAGCAAATAAAACAGATAGGTGAAAAAGGTATATTTGGGTAGGGATCACTCTATTAGATGGATAAAACAGGGTGCTATGACAACGAGGGCAGGTGGTCATAGAAGGCCTCTCAGAGGAGGCAAGATGCAAGCAAAGACCTGAAAGAAGTAAGAAAGTGAACTGCGTGGATATGTGGGGGAAGAGGATTCCAAGCTGAGGGAACAGGAAGTGCAGAGGGCGAAGAAGCTTGCTTGGGATATTTGAACAGCAGCAGATAAGCCAAAGTAGCTGGAGCAGAGTGATTAGAAGTCAAGTCCAAGAAGTAATCTGAGGCCTGATTACCATCAGTTCCAGGTTATGGTGAGGATTTTAGATCTTATTTTAACTTTGATGGGAAGCCATTGGAGGGTCCGGGCAAGATTCTCTTTGTTTGTTGCCATCATAGGATTCTGATTCCAGTTCTACCAGTGACTTGCCTATGTGAAGTTGAGTGAGCTCTTGGTCCTTCAGTTTGCTGTTAGGTAGAACGTGGATAATGATACTTATCCCCGAATGACATTAAGAGAATTAGCTATTGGTTATGAAGGACTTGAGGCCTTCAAATGAGAGGTATTGATAGCGAGTAATTACCACTGTTCTATATAGTCATTATTTTAACACCTGTCTTCTTTTTGAAATGTAAAAAAAAAAATGGTAGACCTGTACCCTAAATAGCTATGTTTTGGAAATTGAAAAAGCATCAGGGAAGTTCCATGTCTGATTTCCCTTTTGGTTCCATATGAAAGATAGGATACCCCTTTCTTCTTTAAAAAGGGCATCTTAAAAGCTTCCCAGAAGTTGATATCCAACTTATATCAGAGTATCTTACAATTTGTTATTCGGGCAGAGTCTGATTTCTACATAGAGATGACTTAAAAAAAATTTCTTACTGTGCAAACTGTGTGCTTCTAGTGTATGAAAAATTGCTTGGGGAGGGTAGCTCCCAGCCTAGGAAGGCTGCTGTGTTAATCATTCAAGTTCGATGAAATTATTTGTAGATTGTTAAAAAAATGATCTTATAGATCATCTGATCTGATCCTGTCATTTTACAAGTGAGGAAACTGAGGGAAGCAGAGTCTTGAAGACAGTTTCACTGCTGATTAGCAGGGCATCCTGGCTGAGAAACAAGATCATAAGACTTGCAGGCATCTGCTTTTTCCGAAAGTGCTCTTTCAGGCATCATGCTCTCTCCCCACATTCATAAGCTACCTACCCCAGTGTCACATTTAGACATAATTGCAATGTTACAGGAAGTGATTTGCTGTAATTTCATATCCTTTTCCATCTCTATTGTAATGATGTGTTTTGCTAATATTGGAAGTGGTGGTTGCCACAAAACTTCTTTGCTTGGTGAGGCAGCTGTACGTGAAAAAAAAATTCACAGACCATAATTTGACTCCATGCCACAAATGTTTTGCTCTGTATTTTCCCTTCTTCTGCCTCTTTCTTTGTTGCTGCCTATGGACTCTGCCAGTGGATTCTATAGACTGTCTCACTGAAGTGATAGACTTTGAGTTTTAGACTTGATCATATTCAAATTCTTACCTAGTGGCAACTTTTTCATATTAATTTTTGCCTGGAAGATACATTCTAATTCTTATCATACATAATTATTGGATAATTTTTTAAAAGTGTTTTGCACAAAGGAAGTGCTCACTAAATGTTCATTTGAAATGATCTTGGTATGTAATTTTAGGTCTTCTGATCCCATTATTTTAGTAATAGATGCGAGCCATTGTCATGAAAATAAGCAAACATACATGTATAATCACCATTATGATTAACATTTTCCTTGTACATTAATCGAGATTGCTTCCAGCAAACTTACATGTGGATCCATTGAATATGAATATATATATATTCTCAAATATTATGAGATATATATACACACACACTCCTTCTATACCTTTATATCCTAATACAATAACATTTACTTGATTGACATGGAAAAACGAGCTGATGTTTTCTGCTTAGACTCCTTCCTGTTGATACTATGGCCATTCTCCGAAATAAAAGCTGTAGCATTTGTCAGTCTAACGTGTTAGGGTATTCCTCACACAGGTATACTTTTGTCATTCATTCAAAAATCAATGATATTTAAACAAGTCACAAATAAGTACAAGTATTATTATTTCTCTCTATTGATTTTTCTATAAAGAAATGTCCCTTAACATGTTTATATATTTTGCTTACTCATGCTGTGGAGAAATAAACTGTTGATGTTTCAGATACTTTGCCAGAAGTTAAGTAGTTAAAAATGATCTTGCCAAATAATACTCTTTGCATAATTAAAGTTCTTAAAATAATCAGGCATCACACTGGATAATCAGATGGGCGATTGAAAATGCCAAGCTGGGGGAATGCATTTCCTCAGTAATCAACAAGAGTCTATTTCCTTGTCTCTCTTCCCATCCCACCCTGAAGTGATTTCAGATCCATCGCCCTGGGAATTGCAACGGAATAAGCTCTACCTTTCACCGTGACAAATGCTTGACACAGTCTGCAGTGTTTGACTTACTGAGAAAAGCATAGATTCATCAGAGAGCTTCTAAATCCCCTTTTCTCAACTCCTTTATCAGATTCCAAAACTCTGTTTTTAGGGGAGGGTAGAGGGACAGCATGAACCAGTCAAGCAGTATTTTTCCTTTTCCCATTCCTGTGGCTTTGCTGTGAGTTGTAGCATCAGGCTAGTCCTTAACTACTGTGAGTCCCTAACTCCAAACAAATGGCACAGTGCCCTTGGGCCTATTGATTCAAATATCAGCATACAGGGCAGTGACTCTCTGTGCTTCCCTGTGAGTGAGTGCGCCGTAAGCTGGCCTTTCAGAAGCAGGGACACTGGTATAGAGTAGGTCAATGCAGTAAGATGTGCAGGTGAGTTGGAAATATATAACGTGTGTGTATGTATTTTTTATATTCGTACTTGGATTTGTGGTAATATAAACCAAATTAAGAGGATCCAATCATGGTTTGCAATTGAATGGGAAAAGGATGCTATAGTGAAAGGGTCAGTGATTCAGATATCAAAATGCTTTAGACATTGCAAAGTGGCAAATCTTAAATATTATTCTTCTCTAGACATTTATTAATCGAGGGTAAATCGCTTGACTTCACAATTTCTGTCTTAAAAAAATGAAGATGATAATTCCTGACATCTTATCAGGGTTGTCTGAAGATTGTCCAGATATGATGCCCAGCAAGGGCTTTAAGGTTTTTAGTTCAAAGAAAGTGTTCAGACACAATGTGTACATAGCAGCCATATCATTGCTGGATTTTTCACATATAGGTTTTCAAGAGACGGTATTTTTACTTGACTCAACTTCCTGATGGTTCATATATTCTGAACTCCTATAAAGATGAGAAAAATTCAAAAGAATCTAAAGGTTGCATCTACTTGGACGCCTGCATTGATGTTGTTCAGGTAAGGCTATTGAGGTAATCTTTCTTTCTCTTTCTCCAAGAGGGTTATTGATGAACTATTAAGAAGCTGAGCGGTTTTCTGTCTTGGTTAGTGGCATCTCCATCCACCAAAACATCCATAGTAGGAACCTCGGAGTCCTCTTCAGTGCCCCACTCTCACTCAGTGCCAATATTTAAACGTTTATCAAGTCCTTTTCAGTCTGCCTCCAAAGTGCCTTTTACCTTTTTTCTATTTTCACTGCCCTTTCTCTGGTTCTCCCCTTTATCTTCTCTGGCCTAAAGTCTTGCCTGCTCTAGTCCAATTTTCCTAAGACATAGAACGGGTCCTTCACTTGCCTTCTCCAAACCTTTTGGCTTTTGATTTATTGTCATACAGAGCGAGGTCTAAAGTTCTTGCCATGGCATTTAAGGGCCACAGTAATTTGGCCTCACTCTACTTTCTAGCTTTGTCCCCATGCACCCTCTTATATATTCTGTGCTCTGGTCACACCAGGCTAAGCACTCCGTGGAGTTCCACATATATGTGCCTTATCTTACTTTTTTTTTCTCTTCTTGCTATATACTTTCCCCTTCTGTTCCTGTTTGAACCTTATCTTTTATAACTCAGCTTAAATGCCACTTCTGCTGTGAAACGTTTTCTGTTTCCTTCCTCAACCCTTGTGCCCAATAAGTGGAATTAAATTCCACCTTCCCTGCGCTACCACTTTGCTTTTTTCTCTATCGTATAACTGAATCATACTCGAATTTGTGGTTCATTCTGCACATTCCTTTTTGGATGACAGGGACGATGTCTTATTCACTTCTGTATCTCCTGTAATAATTAGCAGAGTCCTGCACACAGTAGGGACTTACAAAATATTTGTTGATTTGAATTACTGAGGAGGCATACACAGGGTGGGAAGTGGAGGGCAGAGAGATTATCTGAACAGGAAGTCAATTGAGCAAGAGACAGAGCCGTCGTCACAGTAGCAGGGTGGCATGGTAGGCTAGATGGAGCGAGCACTGGGCTGATTAGGAGGCAGGAGATGTTGGTTCAACATACTCAATTTACCTAAATCTTAGTTTTCAAAACTGTAAAGTAAGATTAATAATGTCTGTGTACTCTATCAAATGAGATTGTTGTGAGGATCAAATGAGAAAATACTTTTGGGGTGTGGTTGCACACTCCTGTAGTCCCAGCTTCTAGGGAGGCTGAGGCAGGAGGCTCGCTTGAGCCGGGCAGTGCACCCCGATCAGGCCTGTGAACAGCCATCGTGCTCCAGCCTGGGCCACACAGTGAGACCCTGTCTCTAAAAATAATTAAAAAATTTTCTAACAAATAAGATAACACTTTTAAAAGTATAAAGATCTATGTGACTCGAAGGTGCTTTTAAAATATATATAATAGCTTTCTTAATCTAACTGGAAGAAAGAGGGCACACGCGTTAGCCCTAGTCTGGATTGACCTTTCTTTTTTTTTTTTTTATTTCAGCATATTATGGGGGTACAGATGTTTAGGTTATGTATGTTGCCCATGCCCCC
>NW_012149975.1:975634-978345 GCF_000956105.1 Propithecus coquereli | reverse complement strand
CCTCGGCCTCCCAGAGTGCTAGGATTACAGGCGTGAGCCACCGCGCCCGGCCTGTTTCGGTCTTCTTTTATGCTACTATGATACAGTTGGTATTATGTATGCCAAAGTGATTTAGGTATCTATAGTGTATTTTATGGTATGATATTAAATAAGTATGAGATTTGTTTTAGGTCACATTTAAACTTGTTCTTAAGAGCTGATTTTGAAAATCTGTGAATATTCAAGGAAACCTAAAATAGGTGGAAATAATAAAATGTTTGCTTGTTTTTATAGTGGTAGTTTGAATTTCTAAATCTTAAGGATGCCAAAAGGCCTTAAGTGGTAATACTTACACAACAAGTAGTATTTTCTGCCAACTTTGTGCACATATATATCACTGTGCTCAGTCCCAAGGGAAACCAAAAAGATATGCTTGACGTGGTCATTCATCATCTTAGAGTGTCTATTTCTTGTTAAAAGAAGCAATTATTTCATGAAAATATTGATGCACATATGTGCTGAGCTGAAGTAAAAATAAATATAAACTAATGAAATCTATATTAAAAGGGTAACCAAACTAACTGAACACATTTTTTCTTTTCCTCTAGTGCCCCAAAATGCGCCGTCATGCTTTTGAACTCAAGATGTTAGATAAGTATAGCCATTATCTGGCTGCTGAAACTGAGCAGGAAATGGAAGAATGGTTGATAACTTTGAAAAAGATTATTCAGATCAATACTGACAGTTTAGTGCAAGAAAAAAAGGAGACGGTAGAAACAGCACAAGGTCAGAATTTTTAAATGATTCATTACTGAGGTAAAGCCCTTGTCTTTAATCCATTGGAATGTCCTTTGTGCAGGGTGAATGTGGAACTCTTAATCTTGAAGGCTGACCTGCTACTTCATTAAAAGTGACTATGAAGGCTGATAGACTTTTTTTTAACATTTGATTCTGCATAGACTCTGACACATGAAATATAACCAGACTAAAATGAATAGAAAATTCATGGCAGATTTTCAACAGTCCATTAAAGTTTTCCCTATGCTTTCATCATCGAAATTCCTTGCAATAAATCTAGTAGGAGAGGATGGGTGGGAGAGATAGTTAAAATATTCCTCTTAGGTGATTAGTAATGGTCTGTATGGTTTGGAACATCTGCTTTTAATGAATTTGCAGATGATGAAACTAGCAGCCAAGGAAAAGCCGAGAACATCATGGCCAGTTTGGAAAGGAGCATGCATCCGGAACTGATGAAGGTACATCTTTCTTATGGCAACTTGCTTTGAACTGAGACAATGCAGGATTAGCTATTTAAGTTTTAATGCTGGATTCCATTTGGCAATGTCATTTCCAAGTCAAAAACCACAGCAAATTGGTAAAACAGGTAGAGATTATAAGAGAAAAGTTGCATTCTAAAAGACAGACTCATAAGTGCCAACTGACAGTTTGGAAAATCTTACTTTTTTTCTAGACACCAGGAAATACTTTCAGGTTTTTGTGACTATTAATTTAATCTACTAGTTCTTATTAAATTTAATTACTATATATCATTCATAAAATAAATATTCTTCTTTCAAGGGGCTAATGATGCAGTTCATGCACATGATAGTTGATCTAATGGTTTATATATGTTAATATATGAAAATCATATGTTCTCTATATGTAAATATATATACATGAATAATTTAATCAGTTAAAGATTCTGGTGAACAGACATCATTTGTGTTATTTACTCTGCTCTTTGGAGTATGAAATGAACCAGTTTTGAAAGTGTAGAGGTGATCGTTTTGAGTATCTTAGTAGGATACATATTTTATAGTGTAGATTCTATATTATAATAGGTTAGAAGGTTGTGACCCATTTATTCATTTAAGTTCTTTTCATATGTACTTGTATTTTTACTTTTACTTTATTCCTCTTCCTGGACTGCTTAGTTATATAAATTTAGAAGTTCCTTTTTTCTATTTTCAGTTTACCCCTTTGATAAGCTTCAAAGCTATTTTTCAAAATTTAGGAACACATTCATGATCCCCTGATCCAAAATCCTATGATTTTGTAGATTTTAGTTGTATCCTCTTTGAATCTTTGCCATCCCAGACAGTGTAGCCCATTATGTGTTTCCTAAGGTGATGGTATCAGAATTGTATGTAATACTCCATGGCTAACACCATGGATATGTAAAACATGGTGTTTTTTCTTTTATTTCTCTTTTGCATCCAAAGTCTCTTGGATTCCTGTTTTGTACTGACTACAGGATGAATAGTATTCTTGGTATTATGAAGAGGCACATGGAAACTATAAGAACCTGATCTATAGCTTCTTGTGGGTCGTGGTGATGATGATATATCACTCCCCAGCCAAGCAAGCATCCTTTATCCATCTTAAGTACATGGAAATAGAGAATGCTATATTTTTGAAGCTGTGTTATATTGCTAGTTTCACATAAACTGTGTTTCATACTGTTTTGAAGGAAATAAAGTAATATATATATTTTTAAATTTTAGTATGGAAGAGAAACTGAACAGCTAAACAAACTCAGTAGAGGTGATGGAAGACAGAATCTCTTCTCTTTTGATTCGGAAGTTCAGGTATTAATGATGTATTTCTTTAAATAGTCCTAGAATTGTTGCTTATCCATCAACAACATCTGTAAGATGTTGAAATCATTGATTTTGCACCAGCGGGGAATATAGATTGTTTTATATTTGTTTTGTTCACTTCGAATAGATAAC
>NW_012149975.1:974954-975584 GCF_000956105.1 Propithecus coquereli | reverse complement strand
CCCAACATCCAATAGATGTTATTCTTATATATGGATTGACCTTTCTTTGTAGTTCTCTCAGGATCCACTTCCCTCATCTATTTATGATCTCCCCTCCCAAATATTTTCAAATGTATAAATCTTTATGACTTTACTACAGCAGTTTAATTTCATCCTTTCCTATACTTTGAAGATGAGAAGGACGAACTTTCTTGGTTCCTTCTTGAATAATGACCATGCAGTGGAAAATTATTGATTCATGAGCCTTTCTTGAAATTAATGCTGAGGGATTTGAGAGGATGTAGTGTGTCATTTCTTTTGTCATGACAGAGAAGGTGGTAAAGTAAAAGGATGTGTCATTATGTTTGAGGAAAGGAGGAGGCTTTTATTTTCCTTGTGTGCTAGTATTGAGCACAGGCCACTTCCATGTGTTTTATGGAGAGTCACAATGTAATGTGAACTGATGATGGTCTATCTTCTTTTTTTTAAATCTCTTTTCTTTTTTTTATCAAGCCATTCTTTTTAAAAAAAATTTTATTTTTAATTATTATGGATAAGCATGAACCAGTCAAGCAGTATTTTTCCTTTTCCCATTCCTGTGGCTTTGCTGTGAGTTGTAGCATCAGGCTAGTCCTTAACTACTGTGAGTCC
>NW_012149975.1:933359-969998 GCF_000956105.1 Propithecus coquereli | reverse complement strand
TTAAAAATTTTTATTACATGTAACCAAAATGTTTGTACCCTCATAATATCCTGAAATAAAAAAACATTTTATTCAGTTTCACATGGAAAAAGTTAGAGTCTATAAATAATGCATACATTTTTTCCTTCAATAAAAATATCCCATAAGAAGATGAAATTATTTGGGGAAAGTTGATTTTTAAAAATATTTCCCTTTTTTCCCCTCCAGCATTATATTGCTTTAGTTTAAGTTATGTGATTTTTTTTTTAAAGTAGGAGTATAGCAAGGCTCAGGAATGTTAGTTCTAAGACATTCATTCAGAAATGTACTTGTTCGAAGCTTGTCTGAGCCTTTGATCCATGCCCCCAGCACCCCCTGCCCATAATGGGGCTCTAATTGGACATGTCAGGCTCTTTCATTGTATACAAAGGAGCCAATTGACTGTGGTTGAAACTAAATCCAGTATCTTTAAAAAATTGTGGTATAGTGTTTTTGTGGTCATAAAACTAAACCGATTTTATGTTTGAGTTATTTATCAGTGAGCTACAGTGAGAGAGAAATTCACAGTTGTCGTGAAACTTCAAAGACAACAAAAAACTGAATTTAATGTTGATTATGGAGGGCAGTTTTGCCACAGAGAAACCATGTTGTATGTCGAGTACCTTTTCTAGGTGAAGTGCCATCTTGTCATTTTAGCCTTCTCTTTTGGTCACGGTTCAGCGCGTAGAGACACGACCTTAGAGAATGAAGAAATGCTGGCCAACTAAAGGGGATGGCTGAAACTTTGAACTTCTGAAGAAGGCCATATGTCCCATCATTGCCCTCACAGGCCTCAGAAGGGAAAGGATTTGGGGGCTGGGGTGGTTTGGTCCAGTTCTCTTCACATTCCACTGTCTGAGTAAGACAGAAAGGAGGGCAGATAAATGTGCGGAAATGAGAATTGATCTCCATGGCAATGACTCGCCTCTGCTGGCTGCATGGATAGATAAGTGTTCAAGAGGGAGCTGTCTAGTCCCACACATTTGTATTCCTTTGTAGATAAATAGATTCAAAGGGAAAAAAATCATGCTTTCAGGTACAAATGTTATACATTAGGCCCCTTTAAGGAGGATTTTGTCAGCAATACAGACTTGGTTAGAACAGCTATTAATTATCCAAAGTTCTTCAGGCACTATACCTGTTTTGGCTTGAATTACTTAAGTAATTGAGAAACATTCTTGTGTTTCTTGGCTTGAGTTTTCCATACTGGCAGTGTATTCTGCTCAGATTCACCCAGTCTTTTTCTGCCTACCACGTCTATGGCCTTCATGAAAGTCTGGTAAATTGTCCCGCAATCTACACTTTTCTTCCCCTTTGTGAATAGAATGTTCAGATATTCAGAATGAACAAATGAACTTAGATTGCCCGAGCCTTGTGAGCTGCGAAGGCTTTTAGGAGTTTTCTTTGAGGAGGGACAGATTCCTCCCCCAATAAGAGGAATTCCTGGACTCCCAGTATCTTTTTTTAAAAAACTCGTTCTTATTTTAAAATGCCAATAATTTTTAAAAATATATCTCTGTGGCAGCCAGAGTACATCCCCCAGCTCTGTTAGAAGCTGAGCTCAGTGTTTATCAGTTTCCTAAGCAGATGCCTCTTCCTCTATTCATCATTTAAACGTAGGTGGTCCCCGGGGTTCCAGCCTTGTCCGCCTCTCAACCTAGATGCTGCTTGCTTCTGAATCCAGATCTCCAACTCAGGCCTCTTCTGTTTTTCCAACCACCTACTAACTGGACTCATCATTTCTCCTGGACCTTCCCCCACATCTGTCATTCATTTTGTAGTTCATGACCAAGTTCATAACATCACTATGTATTGAATCTCCCAAGTTAGAGACCCTTGTGTTATTCTTAATGCCTCCCATACCCATTCCTATCCATCTTCCTTCCTGTACAGCTCATAAAGAAAACAAAATTTCTACTATCCTGGAGCATATATTTTTCAGGGAAGACAAGCAATAAACCATAAATAAATATAAAAAGTGATATTAGAAAGATAAGTAAGAGAGAGGGCATATAGACTGTCAGGGAGTGTGCAGTTTTCTATAGGGAGTTAGAGAAGGACTCTCTGTGGAAGTGCCATTTGATCAGAGACTTGTATGAAATGAGGGAGCAAGCCATGCTGCTGTCTGGGGGAAGAGATTTCTGGATAGAACAGTAAGTGCAAAGGCCCTGGGTTGGGAGTATACTTGGTGTGCTGGAAAAATAACCAAGGAAGCCAGTGTGGCTGGAACAGGGTGGAAGAGGCAAGAGTGGTAGGAGACGAGGTCAGGGGGTGAGAGGAGGCCATGAGTGCTGCCTGGCATGTAGGGTTTTGTAGGCAATAGGACAGATTGTGGCTTCTCCTTTGTCTTAGATCAGAGTCTCATCGTCTCCCTCCAGGATTTCTCCACCAGTGTTTAACCTCAGTGTAAAAGCTCCACAAAGGCATGACGAATGAAAAAATAAAAAGAGTTCAAATGAGGAATGGACAGAGAACTGTTGGATCTTGCCATTTTTACTACATTAATGGGAATTTGTATTAATCTATATTACTATGAAGCCTATCTTTTTTTGGAAAATGATTCACACTATCTGTTTTGTAGAGGTTGGACTTTTCGGGAATTGAACCTGACATAAAGCCATTTGAAGAAAAGTGCAACAAGCGTTTCTTGGTAAATTGCCACGATTTAACTTTCAATATCTTGGGTCAAATTGGCGACAATGCAAAAGGACCGCCCACAAATGTACGTATGACTTTTCCTTCTACCTCCCTTGATTCAGCACATTAAAGGAATGCCTTTCTTTTTTATGGCTGAGAACCAATGTACTGTATGAAAGTTCACTTGCTACATATTATGATAAATTAGACATGGAAGGATTTCATACATCTCTTTCTTTTGTCAAAATATGAATATATTCTCCTCTTGAAGAGGATTCATGAAAGTCTTACTTACTCAGAATAGCAGATAGAATAGTCTCTTGACATTCAAGAGGGACATGTTCCCCAAACCTAGAAAATCCTCAAATTTGTGCATTCTACCAGAGAATATGATTTCTTCTGTGAAATTGTTCATAGCAGTGAGTAAGGATCACCGAAGCCATGCTGGGATACAGATGCTGTGCAGTCTGCTGTGCTCACTCACTGTTCTATAGAATGAGATTCACTTTGGTCTGCAGAGAAAATTCTAATTATTAGCTGTCATGGATCATTTGAGTTGCTCAGAATACTTGAAACTATAAATGTAAAACCCTCAAAGAGACTATATTTTATGTTCATCTTTATTTCTTGGTTCTAGTTTTGTCTGTTATAAATATCAACAGTAATGATTGATTCCCTTACGAAGTAGCTGAAATGTACTAGCAGACTTCTCTGTGTGTAAAGGGTTAATCTTTATGCCATCTGGCATGAAATTTCTCTTTGTGACCAGCTTTCAAATGCCATCTGTAGAGAGGAATCGTGTCTTCCAAAATTGCTGATGGGGCAAAGCTTTTGTCAAGTAATTTGATGTTGACTGATATTAGCTCTTGTGAAATGTATAGTCCAGTAAATTGTAACATGAGAGAAGAGAAGATTTGTTTCTACCCTATACTATTGGCATTATTTTTTAGGTAATTTCAGTAAATGTGTAGAGAATTGAGTTTTAATCATAGAACATGTTCTTTAAATGTAGCTTTTGATTTCAACTTGTCTATTTTTTTAATTTATAAATTGTGAAATCATTTACACCTGATGAAAGTTAAAGATTGATGAAGTCTGTTGTTTTGGAATGCTCGCTCTTCTATGCAGATGAGCCATAATACAATTTAGCTAAATACTGAATTCAGAAAGGAGCCGCAATCACAGAAACTTGGGGAATCAAAAATGTTATTTTGTAATTGCGTCCTTATTCCCCATGCCACCCAGAAGTCTTAGTTTTAAAATGTAATTGTTTTCATTCCCAGGTTGAGCCCTTTTTTATCAATCTAGCCTTATTTGATGTAAAGAACAATTGTAAGATTTCAGCTGACTTTCACATAGATCTGAATCCCCCATCTGTCCGTGAAATGCTGTGGGGCACGTCAGCACAACTCGCCAGTGACGGCAACCCAAAGGGCCCTTCATCCGAGGCTTTCATTCATGGAATTGCTGAGTCTCAGTTACGCTGCATAAAACAGGTAACCGAATGATCTTTAGCCTTGATAGCACATTCAGAATAAGAATCAGCAATGTCCTTGTGTTATTTCATGGTTTCAGGCCAGCATTTTCATGGCATTCCATCTCTTGTAAGGTCCGTCTTTTTCTGGTGACTGAAGTTGGAGGGGAAAAATGGAAACTACTGAACATGCTAGTAACACGTTGGCAAAGTAATATTTTTAATGAGACCAGGATGTGAGACTGAAAGGAAGTATTTTGTGAGATAGAATGCAGACACACCCCACACATGCACATTCGCGCATACTTCTGAGTGAGGCAATCGGTGCCCAAAAGGTTTGGGTTTTTTGAAGAAAAATTGTGCATTAACTCTCTTGCCCCTAATTCTCAGGTCCATTATGAGTAGGTTGTTTCAATGGACCATATGGGCTGTTTATACAAAGGGTTCTGCTTGAAAAGCAGCGGGAGGGAACGGCTTGTGTCACAGCTGTACTGCTGCTCTCTTCTGTCTTGTCTGGTGCAGAGAATCCCCTATAGAAAGATGCTAACAGTTCCTTGGCATTCTGACCTCTGACCAGACTGGAGGCCGTAAGAGGTTAGGTGGAGCAGAATTGATGGTCTGCCCTCTAGACTTTTGTAGCTCAAAGGAAATGAGAACATGGCATAGAATTAAAGTGGGAAGAGGCATATGAACAAAACTGCTCACATTGTAAGGAGATTTATTTTTTCCACAATAAAAATGTTCCCTTTTTTCTGATTATAAAGATAAATACATTGTTATGTAGAAAATTAAAACAATATAAGAAATATAAAGAAGAAAGTAGATACATTTTTATACTTTTTGTGCTTAGTTATATTGTTACGGAAGGTATTCCAGATTTTATTGAACAGTGTTTGTATAATTGAAATTAAATTATATCCAATTATGGAGATATTATAAGAAATATAAAGAAGAAAGTAGATACATTTTTATACTTTTTGTGCTTAGTTATATTGATACGGAAGGTATTCCAGATTTTATTGAACAGTGTTTGTATAATTGAAATTAAATTATATCCAATTATGGAGATATTATAATTAATTTAGAATAGAGACAAGGATTAGTAAAGCTCCTGACCCCTGCCTTCCCCAGCTGTGGGAAATTGGAAGACTGAATAAAAGCTTACTGAAGTTTGTCTTTTAAAAAAAAAAAAAAAAGAAGGCTGGGCGCGGTGGCTCACGCCTGTAATCCTAGCACTCTGGGAGGCCGAGGCGGGAGGATCGCTCAAGGGTCAGGAGTTCGAGACCAGCCTGAGCAAGAGCAAGACCCCGTCTCTACTAAAAATAGAAAGAAATCAGCTGGACAACTAAAAATATATAGAAAAATTAGCCAGGCATGGTGGTGCATGCCTGTTGCCCCAGCTACTCGGGAGGCTGAGGCAGGAGGATCGCTTGAGCCAAGGAGTTTGAGGTTGCTGTGAGCTAGGCTGACACCACAGCACTCTAGCCTGGGAAACAGAGCAAGACTCTGTCTCAAAAAAAGAAGAAAGTAAAAATCACCACCCATAGATAATAACTATTAACATTTTGGTAATGTATAAGTTGGTACATTATGTTTATTCTTATAAAAATTATATCAGATTCATGTTTTTATACTTACTGTATTCATTTAATATCATGTTTATCATTCCATATCAATATCTATAAATCAGTCACATTTGTATTAAAGGCTAACATGGTATCCCATTGATTTAGTTACTTAGGATATTTCTAATTTTTGGATATCATAAACGATGCTACATTGAACCTCCTTGTGCATACAGCTTGGCTCATTTGTGTGTTAGCTCCTTAGAATAAATTCCAAGCATTGGGATTTTCTGGGTCAGAGATTATGCCCATTCATACAGATTACCAAATGGTAGCAGAAGACTTCTTTCTATGTGCTGTTACTATGCTTTTGGGGATCTGTGGTAGCTTTTCCCCAAGTTGTCCCTTGTTCCCTTATAACCACTTAGTTTGTTACTTGGACTATAGTTGTCACATATGTGAACATTCCACTACACCAGTGGATGCTTCTAAAAGAGGGATTGAGCAAATACAATATTATAAATATTTGACAACCTGCTATTGAATTATGTGTTTAAAATTTCCTGTATAATACCAAATAGTCCTTTTAAGGTAATGATGTATTTATTGTATTATTTCAATGTACTACTCAACTGTATGTTCGATGTAGGAAGTTTAAATTGCGGTTTCAGTTGTCATCCAGCTTGTAATGTAGGTCAGGAAGAAAATCAACATTTAAAAAATATCTCCTGTGTGCTAGCATTTTCTATTGGTGTCTCATGTAATCATAATAGTCTTGAGAAATGGTTTAGTTATTGCAGTTTTACAGATGAAGAAACTGAAGCTCAGGGGGGTTAAGTAAGCTGCCTGCCATTGCATAGCTAGAGGGGCAAAGATAGGATTTGAACCCTAGGTATGTTTGAAAGAACTCAATCAACAATATTAGACAGAATGTAATTTAAGTGCTGAAGTATATAACACCACCACATGCCTTGGCATGTCCTAGGGGCTCTGTAAGTGCTGGGGACTGGGGTGAGGGGACCTGACCCATTTTCTCGAGGGAAGGGGCATGAAGTGGGTGAGAGTTGCCCTGGGGTCAGGGGCAAATCCATGCTTCCTTGGTGCGAAAGGAGGATCAGCCCTAAAGGGCCTGTCTTCCAGCCTACATGGGATTCCTGGGTGCTCTCTGGCCACTTTCTGCATATTACGGACAGGGAGAGGGTTAGAAACTGATGGGACAAAAGTTAAAACAGCCCCAGAGTGTCCCCCCACTTTGGAATCCCTGGTCAGTTAGAAAGTGGACATCTCTACGCCTTAGCATCCTTATCCGTAAAGTGGAGGTAATGACAGTCCCTGCATCCAAGGGCTGTTCTGAGGCTCCAATAAGGTGTGCTGTCCCCAGAAAGCACTCAGCACTGTGACAGGCACACTGGTTTTGCTCAATGCTGCATAGCAGTTGGGAATAGTAGCAGTAACAGTGATCTCAGATAAACAAGTGAAAACAGTGTGCTTTTATCAATTATCAAAAAGCTTAAAATTATAATAGTCATTGTTGGCATCAGTGTGGGGAAATGCCTAGAGTACTGGGATTGGGAAACAGGTGCTCAGTAAACGTTAGCTATAGTGATAATCAGTATTACTATTTCTAATCCGGCCTCATCATGTGCAATGTTGGACACATGAGCCTCACGGTTGAGGGGCAGTATGTAGCATGGGCTGTGTCGTCTAGAAGCCAGAGCTACAATCTTCACTCACTCACTTGCTGCATAAACCTCTCTGAGCCTCCATTTCTTAATCTGTAAAATGTATATACTGGTGCCTACATCAGAAGGTTTTTATGAAGACTGAATGAGATAAGGCACAAAAACTATCTAGCATAGTTATGTGGCAGTTAGCATAAGATTGCACCCAAGACACGCTCCTCAGCATACCTTCTGCAGGGGCGGCTCGGGCAGGCTGCCAGCCTGGTCTCATAGCTTGAGCAGCATGTTCCTAGCAGTACGGGAGGGCAAGTTCCGTGACCTTGAGACGCTTTGATGGGCCACCATAGTGATAACCAGGTACCTGATATGCATTATTTCATTTATTCCACGTAAGAAGTGCATGGAATCACTATTACTATAATCATCCCCGTTTCATAGATGGGAAACCTGAGACTCAGAATGTGACTTGGCCTAAACCTATAAATGCTGGAGCCAGAATCTGAACCCAGGAAATTTGACTGCTGAGTAATTTTTAACCACTTTGTTCCATGTGTGCTGTTTGGGAATGCGAAGCTGAGACAGCCATTACCTGGGCTCCCTACAAGCTATTTGACTTTGGGGGAATTACTAGCCTCTTAACACTCAATTTGCTGTTCTGCCCTGTGTACCTTCAGAGGCTTCTATCTGGAACAAATGAGATAATGTGCCTGAAATGCTTTGAAAACTGGAAAGCTCTTTATTAACAAAGTTGGTAGTATACCAAGTAGAAAAAGAAAACTTGGTAGAGACCCAGTAATGGATTTTTCCACTCAAATTCATTTGTGTGGTGCTCCTTTAAACAACAGACATAACCAACTAATATGCTATGTAGAGGATATTTTATTTGGAAGGGGCCAAACTGGACAGGAGATGATAGGGTTGTTCCACATCCATTCAAAGGAAACATATGTAACTTTGGTTGCATCTACATTAGTACACTTAAAGTGTACACGGACAAAATGAGTTTTGGATTCTCTGTTTCCTGTCCTTACATTGAAAGCACCAGAGCTCTTTGACTGCAATAAAGGAATGTTTTCTAGAGGGTGATTTAATTTATACGTTAGAGCTGTAAAGTATTTTCTTCCTTCTTAGCTTCAGTTAGTATTAATTAAACGTGAGTGAATTGTCCTGGAGTTACATGCATCTGCATTTAAAAATGCATATCTAGTTACACTTGAGAAATGCACACTATTTTGACACATGCCAATTAAGCCAAACAATGCACATCGTATTAATTAGGTCTAAAAACTCACCTTGCAAACACAGGGACTAATCAATGTGAAGTTGGTGACAAAATATAACATTTTGAAAGAAACATTGGGAGCTTTGAAAACTGTATGAAAGAAGTGCTACCTATTTCTAGGACCCTGGACACAATCCTTTGTTGAATATCAATATTCCATACTAAACACCTATTAGGAATCACTAACCAAATAGTTTTATGTACGAGGTTACATAAAAATGTCTAATGGAAGCAATTTTTTTCTAGGGAATTTTCTCAGTGACGAATCCACATCCTGAAATTTTTCTGGTTGCAAGAATTGAAAAGGTGCTACAGGGAAACATTACACACTGTGCAGAACCTTACATCAAAAATTCAGATCCTATAAAGGTAATTTGTAAAGATCATTTATGTACGTTTCAGTTTAATGTAGAATGTACCTTTTACTAATATTTTATTTTATTTTATTTTTTTATTTCAGAATATTATGGGGTACAGATGTTTAGGTTATGTATATTGCCCTTGCCCCCCCTCCGCCCCCCAAGTCCGAGCTTCAAGCGTGTCCATCCCCTGGATGGTGCGCATCTCACTCTTTGTCTTTTACTAATATTTTAAATAACATTGTCAGTCGCCCCTCCTGGGGACTGTGGAGGGCCCATAGTCTCTAAGCATGGTATATATTCTGAAAATATTGTATACTATGTGAGTATGTATGCTAAAGCTTGGACATAGTGGGTTTTTCCCCCCCTTTCATTTACGTTCAGTAAACAGGACCATCTGATTTCTGCTTGCTTATCAGAATAAAAGCGAAAGGCTTTTAGGCAACATCTGCTAATTGGCATGGTATCCTTGGCAATAGCCACTCTTTCCTTACTCACAGCCTTGCATACAGCCCTAGAATGTCAGAGCTGGGAGGGTAAAGACAATCCAGTCCTGTCGCTCCCAAATGCCAGTCCATACCCAGCTTTACGCCTGTCTGTGATAAAATGAGAAAAGACAAACACACAGTGAGCATTTCATGGAGCTAAATGTATTTAATTTGAAGGGCTGCCCTTTACTCTGAGATTTTTGCCTTTCCTCCTTTTCTAAAGGTTACGCCTATCTTTATTTCATGAAATGTTGGCATATTAAATAGTCGGGATTTTTTATTTTATTTTGTCGAATATCCTTAAGTGGCAACATTAAAGTTGGCAACCCTATATCACCATCCAAATTTACGGATTATGAAATCCAACCGTTTGCAAATCATCGATCTAATCCCATCCTCTCATTGTATAAATGAGAAATCTGAGGCCCAGGGAGGGAAAGGATTTGTGGTTCAGTTCATTAGTGGGACTGCAGCTACTGCTTATTTATAAAGTGCCAATCTGTTGTATGTGGCATTTTGTTGTGTATCCAAATAGTGTTTATTAAGTAGAGGATGCTGATGAGATGTGACTAATTTGTGGGGGACAAATGTCTCAACAGTATAGATAAAAGCCTCTAGCCTTCTGTATCCCTAGGGATAAGCATGCAGCCAGCACTTCGCAGCCTGTTCAGACTCTATAGGCAGTTTATCTCTTTTGTCATCTCTCAGTGTCTGTGCAAACAGCAGCTCCTACACACACTAATTGCATTGACTCTTGCTCACTTGTTCCCTATCTTGGGAGTAGAAAGGTCAACTGTATCCAGAACAAACTTCTTCCAAGAATGAGTTAGCATCTGCCTGCTGTGTGAAAGGAAATACACATTAAAACTGCTGGCCGGGCGCGGTGGCTCACTCCTGTAATCCTAGCACCCTGGGAGGCCGAGGCGGGAGGATTGCTTGAGTTCTGGAGTTCGAGACCAGCCTGAGCAAGAGCGAGACCCTGTCTCTACTATAAATAGAAAGAAATTAGCCAAACAACTAAAAATAGAAAAAATTAGCCAGGCATGGTGGTGTGTGCCTGTAGTCCTAGCTACCTGGGAGGCTGAGACAGGAGCATTGCTTGAGCCCAGGAGTTTGAGGTTGCTGTGCGCGAGGCTGACGCCACAGCACTCTAGCGTGGGCAACAGAGTGAGACTCTGTCTCAGAAAAAAAAACAAAAAAAAAAACTGCTGAAGATTTTTCCTGTAGAAGTGTTTGGTGCTCAATGTGCCCTCCATCTATTTTTGTCTGTCTTATTAATATAATGGCGAAGTCTATGTTAATGAGAAAATGCGAAACATTTATGAAATACTTTGGTCTTAGAAAATGGGTAGCTGCTGTGTGTTGCTCTATTTGTGGCTATTTCTACATTTTTTCTGGATTTTTGATGTTTTATGTTGGTAAGTTGGGGAAGTTATGTTTCTGGGTGGGTCCGTGGTAGTTTGAACAAGTATGAGCCTATCTTCTTATTTCTGACCTTAGACGGCCCAGAAGGTGCACAGGACAGCTAAGCAAGTGTGTAGCCGCCTGGGACAATACAGAATGCCCTTTGCCTGGGCTGCCAGGTTTGTACAAATATAATCCTAACCCTTTCATTCACACTCATATGTGAAGTTGAGGGCTGTTGTCCTTACCAGCATTCAGCAATATCTGGTAGAACAATTGTATCTTGGGACATTGGGATATAAGAATTCTTTCTCTTAAAATTTGCTATGCATCAAAGACCCTCTCATAATTTCGTATGTCTTGCTTTAGGGAAGTTTTCTTTGACTCAGGCTGCCGATTGACTGACACCACTTAAATTTTACTACATTTTAAAGCAGAACTTATTTGCTAAAGTGGTGGAATTTTTTTCCAGAAAACCAGAAATTATAGTGAATTATGTACAGTATGCCCACTATTTCAGAGTTGGCTGGGATTATGCTTTGAAAAACGATCATAGAATAATTCTGGAAAATGTACTAAAAATTCAAAGACAATGCAGTCATTAAATGCAAGTGTGTAATTAACTAATAGATATTCTTACTTCCTGATGACAAATTCTGCCAACCCTTTGGGGGTAGCATATTTGAAAGTGTGTGTTATTTATACCTCATATCTGATGGTAGGTTACATTATTTTCTCCAAATTTTGTAAGTCTACATGCAGCAATAATTTAAAACATATTTCTTGTTTATCGCCCCCTTTGAAGTACAGGTTCACTGGCTTGTTTATAGTACAACCTGTACAACTCACTGGAACTTCTGGGGAAAGGGCATCATGTTCTGAATAATTCGATCAATTATGTTCAGTGGGTACTGGGGAGTAGCATAAGGGTAGGAGAGTCTAAGTTAATTAACTCTTTTATCTGTCACTATTTATAATCATTTCTTTTTTGGGAGGATCTCAAAATGTATTGTTTGTTGGTAGATGAAAAGTCACCATTGTCCTTGTTTATCTGGTAAAAAAGTAATAGCCAAAGATAGGTGAATAGCAAAGTAGCAGAGGTTGGTTTATATGGGTATTATAGAAGGTGAAGTATGGCTTGTAAATATAAGCATACTTGTAATGCCCCAGCCTGAAAAGTCAATTGCTGCTGCTATTATTGTTGACAGTTATTAATTGCTAATTCTGTCAAGGCACTGGTCTAAGTGCTTAATATATATTGTCTTAAGAGGTGAGTGCTGTTATCCCCATCTTGGAGGTGAGAAAATTGAGGCACAGAAGTAAAAAAGAAATTCAAAGACAAATCTTTGCCCAAGTTCACACAGCATGTGGCAGAGCAGGGATCAGAACTCAGAGCGCCTGACTTCAGAGCACACTCTGGACCACCATGGCATACTGCCCCTTTGGTCAGCAGCAGTAGCTGCTTGATGCTGTTTTGCCAGTAGAAAAATTATAATAATTTTGAAGTCTTCAAAGTTAGAAGCTTTCATCCCTAGTTGTGATGAGGAATTATGCTATTTTTTCCCTTCTGAGTTGTTTTGGTTGTCAGCAATATCAGGAACTCACTCAGAAGGCTTGGCTGGAGTATTTAAAAGATGCATGATAAACCCCTGTTCACTGGAAATAAAGGAGATGTGCTTACAAGTAGGAACAATGGGGTTAATGCCTATAACCACATCTTCAGAGGCTCTGCCAGGGGGAATTATGTTTCTGACTATAGCTGCTTCCAGTGTGTTGGGTACCTTTATATTATTTTCCATTTTAGCAGTAAAATAACTGCTTAAAAATGGGAGAAGAAGAGGGGGAGGGAATAATTCAAATTCATATAAGAAACTCTACATATATAGCCATCCTATGGTATCTGTGGGGGATTGGTCCCAGGACCTTTTGCAGGTACCAAAATCCACAGATGCCCAAGTCCCTAATAAAAAAGTGGTGTGGTATTTGCATATAACCTATGCACATCCTCCTATATACTTTAAATCATCTATAGATTGCTGTATAAGTAGTTGTTATACTTTATTGTTTAGGGAATAATGTTCCCTAAACATTACATGTTCAGTACAGATGTAATTCTTTTTTTTTTTGAATATGTACATGTTCAGTATAGATGTAATTCTTTTTTTTTTTGAATATTTATGATCCTTTGTTGGTTGAATCCATGGATGTGGAACCCATGGATACAGAGGACCAACTGTATATTGTAATCTCTCTGTATAAATTTTTCTTAAAGATCTAATTTAATTTTTATGAACTTTATGGAGATATTCTTTACCTTTGATAAAATGCACACATTTTAAATGTCCAGCTTGTTGGATTTTCACAGACGTATACAGTCATGTAACCACCACCCAAGCCAAGATATATAGAATATGTCTATCACCCCAGAAAGTTTCCTTATGCCTCTGTCCAGTCAACAATCCCACCCCACCCCAGGAAACCACCGATCTGACTATCACTATAGATGACTTTTATCTATTCTAGACCTTCGCATAAATGGAATCGTGCGGTGTGTACTTTTATGTTTGGTTTTTTGTGCTCAGCGTGTTTTTGAGGTTCATCCATATTGCTGTGTGCATCAGCAATTCATTTTGAGTAGTTTTGCATTGTATGAATATACCACAATTTGTCTATCCATTCCCTTGTTGATGAATATCTGGGTTATTACTAATTTGGAGCTATAACAAATAAATCTGTGAATATTCATGTAACACGTAGAAATATGCCTAGGAGTTGAAATGAAAGATCATAGAGTAACTTGATGAGAAACTGCCGAACTATTTCCAAACTGGTTTTGCCATTTTATATTCCCACCAGTGCTAATTTTATCTTAATTTATCAATGCTTAAGAATTTTTTAAAAAACTGCTTCTGTTACTGTTTTAGACCCATTTTCAAAGATACTCAAGGCTCTCTGGATCTGGATGGGAGATTTTCTCCTTTGTATAAACAAGACAGTAGCAAGCTTTCAAATGAAGACATTCTCAAGTTGCTCTCAGAATACAAGAAGTAAGTTTGTGGTGTTCCTGCAATAAATGAAAATAATAGATGAATTTATCAATTTCTTAAAATGATTGTGAGTCACGTATAGAGGAAAAAGAGAATGCTTAAAATTTTAAGTTTGGATGTAGGGTAACCAATGATTTTTAACTCTAAAATATTCTTATTTTATACCTAGGCCAGAAAAGACGAAATTGCAGATTATTCCTGGGCAGCTAAACATCACAGTAGAATGTGTTCCTGTGGATTTATCAAGTAAGCACATATCGCAAATAAACCTTAAGGGTTATGTTTGAATCTCAGGTTTTTATATTTTCAGTATTTTTATTGAGGTTTACATGGTATATTAGTTTCCTAGGGCTGCCATAACAAAGTAATACGAACTGGATGACTTAAGACAACAGCAATTTATTCTCTTACAGTTCTGGATGCTAGAAGTCCAAAATCAAGGTGTTGGCAGGGCTATGCTTTCCCTGAATGCTCTAGGGAAGAATTATTGCTTGCCTCTTCCTAGCTTCTAGTAGCTCCTGGCTATCCTTGGCATCTGTTGGCATGTAGCTACATCACTCCAATGCCTCTGTCATCACATGGTTTTCTTATAAGGACACCAGTCATTGGATTTAGGGCCTACCTTTATCCAGTGTGACATCATCTTACCTACTTACATCTGCAAAGACCCTATTTCCAAATAAAGTCAAATTCTCAGGTTCCAGGTGGACGTGAATTTTGGGAGCAGGGGACACTTTTCAACCCAGTATACATGATGAATAGTTACAGATGAGGAAGTGAATTAAGTTGATTTTTATCGGATGCTGTTACGTATATAACATATGATGTTGTGAGCATGCCTCCCTCAGTCTCTGCTGCCTTTTGCCTTGGACAAGTGTTTACTTCTGTCATCAACTAAGAGATCAAAAAGGAGGAGGATTTCTTTTCTTGTCTAAGGACAAGAATCTAAGATCCCAGGAGAAAAATGGACAGAAGACACAAAAGACAATTTGCAGGAGATAAAATGAAGTGGCCGGTAAATATTTGAAAAATATTCAATCTTAGTAATAATGCCACTAATGCAAATTAAAACAAGATGCTTTTCCTTATCTGTCAAATTTACAAAAATGTTTAAAGTGAAACCCTCTAATGCTGGCTAGGTTTTGGCCAGGCACCATCACCTATCATGTGTAGCTGTACAGTTTGGCAGTAGATATCCATAGATGTTCATAACTAAGGCATTCCAATTTTGAGATTCTATCCATTCATTTGCTAAATAAGTATCTATTGAATAAACACTGCATACCTACTATGCTTTAAACTTACAGAGTTTAGAGTCTAGAAGGAGTGACAGACAGCAAACGAGCAAAATATAAATGCGTAATTTCAGCTCATAATAGGGGTGAGCTGCTTCGAAAAGGCTTGCCTAGGGAAGGCCTCTCTTTTTTTTTTTTTTTTTTTTTGAGACAGAGTCTCACTTTGTTGCCCGGGCTAGAGTGAGTGCCGTGGCATCAGCCTAGCTCACAGCAACCTCACACTCCTGGGCTCAAGCAATCCTACTGCCTCAGCCTCCCAAGTAGCTGGGACTACAGGCATGCGCCACCATGCCCGGCTAATTTTTTTTTTCTATATATTTTTAGCTGTCCAATTAATTTCTTTCTATTTTTGCTCAGGCTGGTCTCGAACTCCTGAGCTCAAACAATCCGCCCGCCTCGGCCTCCCAGAGTGCTAGGATTACAGGCATGAGCCACCGCACCCGGCCGGGAAGGCCTCTCTTAAGCTAAGGAATTGAAGAGACTGTATATCCCATACTGAGAGCGTCATGTATGTTGTAAAGACCTTGAGGTGGGACCAAGCTGGGTTTGTATGAGCAGAAAAGAAGCCAATGTGGCTGTAGTGTAGTATGTGATGCGAACAGTGGAGATAGGAGATGAAGTAGGAAGGATTAGGTCATGCGAGGAATTGTACAGACCATGGTAATGCCTGAAAAGATTGGATTGTATTTTGAGTGCAGTGAGAAGTCACTAAAGGATTTTAAGTAGGGGAGTGGTATCTAATTTACATTTTTAAATAGCTAAGAGTACAATGGATTATTCTTTCCTAAAGAAACAATTTGAAATGTAGACAGGAGTTTATGCATAAAGATGTTCTTTGCAGTGTTATTTATACTGGGGGAAAACCAGAAACAATACTGTCAGCGTGGTTAAGGCAATTATGGTACACTGATACCATGAAACTTTATTGCAGCCATTAAAACCGATGTTTACAATGAGTTCATGGAACAAGACATCAGATAAAATGTCTAAAAATCAAGATAAAGTTCTATACATAGAGTAGGAGCTTTATATTACTATACAAAACATGCATACAAAGAAGACTGGAAGAAAATATGCCAAAATCTTAACAGTAGTTATCTCTGGGTAGTAGAATGATCAATTGTTATTGTCTATCTTTACTCTATACCTTCAGATACTCTATTATAAGTATGTATTGCTCTAATAGAAAAACAAATCCAACAAAAAAATACTCTTGTCTCAGGTCCAACTCTCCCTGGGTCTTCCTTCTTTGTGGATACCTCTCTGCAGTGAGGACCAGCAGTCTTAGAGCCTCTTAAGTATATGAATAACCTACTTCAGTAACATATGCTGCTAAACTTCTCTGAGGTTTAGTATTTTTCACATTTGGGAGTATCGAATTTATTATTGGTAACACATCATAAGATCTGTAGTTTCAAAAGGCTTCCATTATTTCTTAGGTGAAAATTTGCACCTGCACCAAGTTAACTTTTTAAAAGTGATTTGCCATGAGCTAATTGGAGGCATAAATTTACCGTTATTTCCCTGATACCAATAAAAATTTGCAGTGAAAGCTAAATTGCAGCCACAGGAGGGAAAATGAAATGGATTTCTTCGCAGAGTTTAAATTTGTCAAAATTATGATGTGTTATATTTGGCAAATCACTCGACATTGAGAATGAAATAGCAATCCACGTCTGATGTGAAGGGTTCCACTAAAATCAGCATCAGGCTACTCCATCTTGTCTTTTTGGGTTCTTAAAGTGGTTGTATGACTTTTTGTGAATTACTAAGAATTCTGTTTTTTAAATCACTGTTTGAGAACACAATCCATGTATATTTATATAAATGTAAGAATGTGCTAATGATTGTTAAATTGTATGATCTTTGCCTGTTTTTTCCCCACTATAGATTGTATTACTTCTTCATATGTGCCCTTGAAGCCTTTTGAAAAGAATTGTCAAAATATTACTGTGGAGGTTGAAGAGTTTGTTCCAGAAATGACAAAATATTGTTATCCATTTACTATTTACAAAAACCATCTGTATGTATATCCCTTGCAATTGAAATACGATAGCCAGAAAACATTTGCCAAGGTAAATAGTATGAACTATACATTTTGGGAGTAGAAAATATTATTTATAATCTTCTAATCGTGTGACTCATTTTGTACGATTAATCATTCTAGGCGAGGAACATTGCAGTCTGTGTGGAATTCCGGGATTCAGATGAAAGTGACGCCAGTTCTCTAAAGGTTTGTTTAGGATACTGATAAGCAGAGATGGAGATTTTGGTTCCTGGTTGTCTCATGTTCTAAGTTTAATTTGTTTAAACATCAAAAAGAAAATGTACTATACCAGACTAATGTTTTCTTCTACTCTTACACATTAACTATAAGGGTTAGTTTAAATAGTAATAAATAGCAAAATAAGGTAGGAGCATGTATAGCTTTAAAAATGGGTGAGCTTCATATACCAGGTATGGCTTTTGCTCCACTTTGATTTTGAGTTGCTTCTAATGCCCAATCACAAGGTCATTTTCTTATGACCTGATAGCTTATAATGGTACCATCAGAGGATTATAAGCTCCTTTCTCCTTGAAACCTGAATAGGCTTTGAGCTGACAGAAGCACAGCATGTCTGTTTTGATCTGAGATATGACTTCTGCTCCATGACTGGCGAAATGGTGCCTCCAAATTTGGGTTTGTGATCTACGAAAAGCAGAATCCCAGTCTTATCTGGTGCAGCAATCCATAAATACCTGTCACATCACAGTGCCTTTCCATTTTTACTCTTTTCAGCTGGTTTTTGCTTTTTGCCCTTTAACCCATTAATCAGAGACCTGGAAGAGAAGTCAGAGAACATCTAGGCATCATGACGTGCTTATCTGGTTCCTCACTTCTCTAGCTTGAGCCTAAATTAGACGGATGCTTAGTCTTACACTGAAACCACCTCGGGAAAGAGGCTGGAATTCCCCTAAGTCATTGAATGTTTAACAGCCCCTACCTTTGAAACGATATTTTTTTTCCCCCACAGAGAAACTTAAATTAAAGATTAGCTGGCTCAAATTCAGTATATTTTCTCTGGTTCTCCCTTCGGTGGAGATGAGAACAACTGTTCCTTCCCCTCCATGAAATATCCTTTTGTATACCCCAAGAGTCTTAGATTACCTCCCAACAGTTCTTGCAAATTGCCTTCATAACCATATTTAAGAAGAGATGGATATTCACTCACATGGACTCTCAGTTTCATTTCTTAGCTGGTCTGGAGGCTCGCTCTGAAGTAACAGAGTGAGGCAATTAGTATGTTGGCATGCTGACTCCATATTCATCCTTGAGCTTATTAGGCCCATGGAAGTGAAAAACTCACACTAAAAATGAAATCAGATCTTTCCATGGAACCATAGAAAGCTTTACCATTTATTTTATTGGTATAACAGAAAGCCAGTGATTTTTATAAAAGTGGCTCATAAAGTACCACATTTAAAAATGTGAGAGAACAGTAAGCTTGTCTGTAGCTTAATAGACATTTAGTTTTTAATTCCTTTAGGCTAGGAATGTGTCTGCTAACTTTTTTTTTAAAAAAAAACACAACTCTTCACTTGCCCGCTGCACAATGAGCATTCAACAAATGTTGCTGACTGGCTGAGGGGGCCTCTCATATTAAGAAACACAAGTAGCATGAGAGATGTGCACTTTACGGGCCTGGTTTGAGAATGTTTTTCTTCCAGACGGTTAGAAGTGTGTAGGTTCTTATAGTCAACTAGTTTGGAATTACATTTCTTTGATGGCCAGAAATTCAAAAGCATCCATACAGCCAAGTTAGGCGTTGTCTGAAGTGGTGTTGGAGTGACTGTGTAAATGATTTGGAATTTACAGGCTCATGGTGAGAGCCAGGTGGGCTTGGCCGTGGCCCTGTGGTCACAGATGCCTCTAACTGTATGTGGTTCCATAGCATCAGATTTAAAGACCTGCATGTAGAGTGGTGACTCTGTTTCCTCCTTTTGCAGTGTATTTACGGAAAACCTGCAGGATCTGTTTTTACCACAAATGCTTATGCTGTTGTCTCGCATCACAACCAAAATCCAGAGTTCTATGATGAGGTAAAAACATACCGTTCTGCCATTTATAAAATGCAGCAGTTGCTATTCTTTTTCTCTTTGAATCATTTCCATCTTTTTATCTGCACTTTCAATCCTTGAACGTTTTGTTCCATGAAAGTAGAAAATGTCACATCAAAAACAAAGGGCTGCAGCCTGCTCGGTGCCCTTTGATGACAGTGGAAGATATGCCCACAAATTTAAGGGACTCTTTGACTTGAGATAATAACGTAGGAAACAAATACCAGAGTGGAGCTAGGACTCTAGCCCTTGTCGCTTTGACGATGCTGGCTCGGTGACAATGAGTAAGTAACTTCCTCTCTCTGAGCCTCCATCTCCTCAGCTTTCAAATAAGAAATTCAGAAGAGATTTTCTGAAGGCCCTTCCAGATCTTTCTCCTTGTGGTTTTATGTGGTAGGGTGCAGCCTTTCTGTAAGTGCAATACTTGAAGAGACACAGTCGCACAGCTGGGCCACCAGAATCCCACTGGCTGCCCTACACACCTGGGTGCAAAGCAGATAAAGGGGAGTGGTGTGGTGTCCTGGTCTCTGTGCTCCCTCCTGAGGCTGCCTTTCTGACCCTGTCTCTGCCTCTCTTTCCTTCCTCCTCCTCGACCTCTTCATCTCTGTGTCCTTCCCAGCATGTCTCACTGTGTCTCTGTCACAGCCTCTCCTGGTCTGTATGTATTTGGCGCATCCAAATCCATAGACTGCTTTTGATTCCTACGTGTCTTCATGGAACCTGGATGGGCACCCCAGGCCAGCACTCTGCAGTTCCTGCTTCTCAGTCCTCATGTCTCTATTCTTGGCTTCGTCTGAAACCGTCCTGCCGCCCCCGACTGTCATCATTTCCCCATGTCCACCTGCTGTTGTATGGAGGCCTTATACCCCAGCTTTAGGCCTCACTCATTTCTTTCTCAATCCAATTCCCCTAGTTTCACGGGGGTAGGAGAGAGGGATAGTAGTGCCTTGCATTTTTGCCACCCAGGGAGGGAATATGCCCATATTTATGTGCAGCAGAGCATTAGATACCCAGATGGTCTGGATGCTGTGAATAGGCATGTTCTGTAGGGAAATATACCTACAACAGACACTGGTTATAATACCAAAGCCATGCCTTGTGTGAATGATAACTGTGCCAGATATCTATCACCAAGTTGTTTAATATATTTATCACTATAACCAACACCAGCCACTACAGAAAACTTGATCATGTAGTAAGTAATCCACATAATTTTTAGGATACCTGAAATGAACATGCTTTTTAATCATTCACTATATATTGACCGACAGAGACAGAGAGAGTATTTGTATGTGTACATGTGTGGGTACAGGCATATGCATTCAATCTGTAATCTGTCTCTTACATCCTTCCAGGAGGCATTACAAACATTCAGTTGGGTTCTGATTAGGAAATTACTTGAGATGCTCTGTCACAAGTATTAATTTTTAACTAAATTCATGTGCATGGGTGATAATTTTCATCTCTTTATTCAAGAGTAAGTTGTGTTTTTCTTGAGAAATTTATATAAACTGTGATTTGTGGATAACATAATACCATTGTGACCTTTTGCACATTTATTTGTAAAGGCTTAAGTTTTCTTCATGAAAAAGAGAGCAACAACTTAGAAAAAAGTACCCTTTCAAATTCAGTGCACAGTTTAAATGGATTACGTTCGGTGACTCAGATTGAGTTACAAAGTATCCCTGGGCTGTGAGGATGTGGTTTTTGATCTAGTGTTTTAGAAAATTCTGCTGCAAAGTTGAGTCTAGGAGAATCGACTGAACTCTTGAGCAAAAGTAATAAATCAGCCCTCACAACTCAGAATATTGTTGTCAACTGAAACTGACAAGAAAAGCATTTGGAATATATTTAAATGATATGTACTATCATTTGACCACTTGACCAGTCATTTACGAAGTAGTTTTGGAATAGTATGATGAAACTGCACTAAAAGTCTGACAGTTCAGCCTGACAATTAAAACAAAACAAAGTGCCATGTTTAATTTTGCTGTTATTTCAGATTAAAATTGAGCTCCCCATTTACCTGCATCAGAAACATCATTTGCTTTTCACTTTTTATCATGTAAGTTGTGAAATTAACACAAAGGGAACAACCAAAAAGCAGGATGCAGTTGAAACTCCAGGTATGTCTACTCTTCAAGTGTTTTTCTCTACAGCTGTTTGGAATGGAATTATCTAGGCTATAACCTCTTTTCATCTAGTTACAGACCACTTCTTTCTTTGACCAAAAAGTACATTTCTGAGTTAAAAAGTTCATTGGTAAAAGATGAATTATATGTTCATTTTATTATCATTTCTACCAAATGTCATTGTCCAAATGCTTGCCAGTGTTCTTAGACTACTATAAGCAACATAAAGTAATATTGCTATTCTCAGAGAGAAATACATATTGCGATATGGTATTTTTGTTATTTCTTTTATGTAAAATTGCCCAGCAACCAGAATTTTCCAGTTCTGCTCACTGAGGAATAGGGAAGTGAGCCCAGAGCCAGGGACATCTGTGAGCCCGAGGGAGGTTGGGGGCTGCCTGGTTCTAATGAGAAGAGAACAGATTTAATGAAGTTGAATAAGCTTTAGTGATGAAGCCCCAATCATGGGCCCATTCAGCAAGGCTTTAGATAAGCCAATGGGAAGCATCCTTAGGAGAACATAGAAGGCCCTGTGGACAGAGCCTGTCACAATCACTTTATGAACATCAGTATGCCCTGAGATTCAGATCCAGGCTAACCTGTATCCATTCATTCACTGAGCAAATATTTCTGCATACAGATTGAGCATCCAAAATCCGAAATGCTCCACAGTCTGAAACTTTTTGAACGCTGACATGACACTCAGAGGAAATGCTCATCAGAGCATTTCGTATTTTGGATTTTCAGATTTGAGATGCTCAATCAGTATAATGTAAATATTCCAAAATCCCCAAAAATCTAAAATCCAAAACACTTCTGGTCCCAAGCATTTTGGATAAGGGATACTCAACCTATATTTATTATATACAAGATACTGTAGTATTAATAGGTAGTCTGCAGAATACAGTGGAGAATCAAACACAGATCTTATCTTGAGTGAGCATATGATCTAGTAGGGAGAATGAATCCTATGTAAACAATTATGATACAAGACAGAAAGTGGTAGTTAACCAAGAAAGTGGTGCTATCTATGTGAACTCAGAGGGGAGCGAGTTTTTCAGCTTGTGGAGGGCTGGGTGGCTAGGAGTCAGAGGGCATCCAGGATGAGATGATGTTTGAGCCTTAAAGGATGGGGTGGAGCTTGATAACACAACAATAGCAGGGAAGTAGGGAATTCTGGGATCAAGGAACAACTTGTACAGAGGCAGAGTATCAAGGGGAAGTCCACTGAGACTGGAGCACAGGGTGCTGGGAGGGGGGATCATAGGATGTCAGGTCAGATGGTGGAAAGCCTTGAATGCCAGGCTATGGATTTGATTTTATTCTGTCACTAATATGGAACTATTGAAGGGAGAGTAGAAATACTAGTCAGAGCTGTTTTTCAGGAAAACCAATCTGGCACTAATATATCAGGCAAAGTGAGCGGGAGCAGGAAGATGAAGGAAGAAACAGCAGTTGGGGAGTTATTTCAAAGGTCCAGGAAAGGAAGGGACCACACCAGGGCAGTGGTAGGGGGTTGGAGAAAGAGGGAGTTGCAGAAGAAGAATGTGTTGGACCTGGCAAATGACTGGCTATTCGAGAGATGATTCAGTTAGCACTGAAATTTCAAAACTGAGTGGCTGGAAAGAAGGTATTGCCAGGAGCAGAACTGTGTGTTGGGGTGGCAGGTTTTGGACTGATGTTGAGTTTGAGGTACTAGTGAGACCTCTGAGTGCCCAGACCTACCTGCCTGAGAGGGAGTTCCCTTTGTAGCTAGTATGGTCCTGTTCTCTCTGTCCCCATAAAAATTGCAATTAGTTCACTGTAGGGACTTTGAGGATTGAGAAGAGAAGCAAAACAATAAGAACCTAAGACAGTGTGTACCTCCTGAAAGATAAATTACCATTTTCTTATCCAAATCCTAGACAGGAGTGGGTAGATGCCCAGTGGAGCATGAGATGGGTACTTTGTGTGCCACTCATCACCTTTAACTGCCCATCCTTTAAGTGGCTTCCTACCTTTGAGCCAGATGGCGTGCTTGTCATCATACCTGTGTAGCTTCCAAGTGCTCTCTATGAGTTTTGATTAGGGGACACACCTGGCCATGCCCTGATTAACCTACAGCTCAAAAATGTCTGAGCAATCCCATAGATACCGAAAGTAGATCAGTGGTTGCTGGGGGATAGGGGAAGAGGGGACATGGAGAGTGACTTCTAAAGGCTATGGATTTCTTTCTGGGTTGATGAAAAAGTTCTGGAATTAGTGGTAATGGAGACACCACTTTGTGAATATACTAAAAACCATTACATTTCCCATTTAAATACAGGAATTATATGGTATCTGAATTATATCTCAGTAAAAATTTCTATGAAGGAAAAAATGCAAAGAACAAGAAATACATTTTCCTTTCATTTTCCTATTTTCCAGTCTGGAAATCTTTTCTCCTGTGTCAAAATTTTCAGTCTAACTGCTTTGACAGAGTCATTTCTAATGGTGCTTCTACTCATGTTACTTTCCTCTGCTTTTTATAAAAGAGAAGGTCTGGGGAAACCATTTCTGAAGTTGTGCTAGTAAAGATGCCCTTCAGGCACATTTCAGAGTCTGAGAAAGCCATTTGGTCTACTTAGAGAAAGCAATGTTTTAGTCTTCTTTTAAGAATTAAAACATTTGCCAAATTAAACACATAAATGAAAACATTCTAACCAGATTTGTGTTGACTTCTGTGTTCACAGTGTAACACACACACACACACACACACATAGTCATGCAAAGAATTTTAAAGAATCAGAAAGTAGTGGCTTTAAAAAGTGTTGTGCAGCCAATACCCTCTCTCATTTGCCAAAACTCAGTCAAGAGCAAGGTTTTTTACAACTGAGATATAAACACTTGAATCCCAGAGCAATCTCTATAATGGAAATACTGACACTGCTCAACTTGAGCAACACAGATGGCTCTGGCTTTTTAAGCTAGAACATGATGAGTTTTCTAATAGAAAGTCAAAAGGCTCTTTTGGGGTAGAACTACTAAGAAATGTAGAGATTGGGGAAAATCTCTCAGTGGATTCAAGTCATAAACACCAGTCCCTGGCTGCATTCTCCTACTTATACCTACACCTCTTTCTTCTGTAAGCAGGAAAACTCTGCCTAACTAAATGATTTATGCGTACTGCTTTGTAGAAAGATGAGTGTAACCTTGACTTGTGACCTTAATTTTCCATAGTCCCTTACCCTAGGGCTGTCATAAGAAATTTTGGAACATGTGATTATTATCTGAGATAGTCTCAGCTGTGAGACTCTGTACTCTGAGGGTAAGGATGCATGAGAGGAAACTGAGCCTTTTAAAAAGTAAATCTACCCCAAAATATCCTCCAGAATGTAAAGATAATGATATTGATGTACTTTTAACTTTTAAAGTATTTTCATGTATTATTTCCCTCTAGTCTCTCAATAACTCTTTTAGATAAAAAGATTATGTGTTGTCGTTCCCATTTTTATGGTCAAGGGGTCAAGGAAATAGAATTATTTACTTGTTAGTGGCCAGGCTGGGACTTGGAGGCCATCCTAACCCTTTGTTCCTTCCAGAACACTCAGTTCCCCAATACCTGGACTCCCACATATAGGTCCCTGGAAACATCGCTACCCTACCCTGCCCCCCAGCACTCAGACATTTATGTAGCTAATTGCATTTGTTATTTCATTTCTCATGGTTGATTACTGTCTTGGCAGTTGGGTTTGCCTGGGTACCTTTACTGAAGGATGGTAGAATCATCACATTTGAGCAGCAGCTGCCAGTTTCTGCCAATCTTCCCCCAGGCTACTTGAACCTCAATGATGCAGAATCAAGAAGGGTAGGAAAATAATACATTTGTTGAAGTAATCGTGATTAAATATTTAAAAAAATAGAATTCTATTGGTCTAGTTGATTGGGACAATGCTACTCAAATTGTGGTCTGAGGGCTGGTGCTGGTCCTCAACAAAAATAAGTATGGAAAATGCATGTTTGGAGTTTATAACAGTTTGAGAAATAATTTTATGTCTGTTGATTCTAATAATTTTTAAAACTGGGGCTGAGATGTTGTGTGTCATGTTTAAATATTCATTTATTGAAGCAATTCATTTTTACTGTAATTTATAAAAGTATCAGTCTGCAAAGGATTGGCAATTTAAATTGATTTAGGATACATTCATTCTAAGGGCATGTTATTTTCTCCAGTAATCTTTTTGTGAAATGAGTACATTCATTTCTGAAAAAAATGTTGAAATGCCCAAAAGTGTTATATATTGTTCATCTATCCATGCTATTTTATAGAAACTCAATTTTCTGTTCACAGCAATCTAATGTGGATATTAAGTGGGTGGATGGTGCAAAGCCTTTGTTGAAGATTAAAAGCCACTTAGAGTCTACCATTTATACTCAAGTAAGTTGTATCATCTGAATTTTGTCAATTTTCATACTGGAGTCTATTTCTTGATTAAAATAGACTATATTCGATTCCTACAGCCTTAGAGAAGTTGTGGCCTACAAGATTTTTTCTCATTAATACCATTCTAGCTCAAATTTTATAATTCCTCTCAAATTACAACATCTTTTTATTCCCATTTATTGATTTGAGCCTCACAAAACTCTGAAAGGAATGTGGAAGCTATCCTCACCATTTTATAGATGAAGACACTGAGGCTTAGTCAGGTTTTAGGTGACTTACTTTCCCAAGATCACACAGTAGTTAGTAGGGGAACCAGGTCAAAATACACATTGCATTATCCCAGTTCTGATGCAGCCCATGCTGTCCATAAAATCAGTGTATATTCACTCCATATAGGACAGATGGACTTCCTTGCCAGGGAAGTGCCATGGTAAAGCTGAGCATTGAATGCCTGAGACTATTGTTCTGGTAACTTCCTGCTCCTGCCTTTTCTTCACCTGTCAGTTTCTTTGCCTCTATTCCTGCTTATTTCATTAAAATGGAGAAGCAGCCCAACTTCAGAGAATACACTAGGCAAAAAGGAATTAAGGCCAGGCATGGTGGCTCATGCCTCTAATCCTAGCACTCTGGGAGGCCGAGGCAGGAGGTTCTCTTGAGGTCAGGAGTTTGAGACCAGCCTGAGCAAGAGTGAGACCCCGTCTCTACTAAAAATAGAAAAATTAGCCGGGCATGGTGGTGCATGCCTGTAGTCCCAGCTACTTGGGAGGCTGAGGCAGGAGGATCACTTGAGCCCAGGAGTTTGAGGTTGCTGTGAGCTAGGCTGACATCACAGCACTCTAGCCCAGACAACAGAGCCAGACTCTGTCTCAAAAAAAAGGGGGGAGGGAGGGAATTAAATGAAAGTTTGACTAGTTGGGCGTAAATTGTGGCCTCCCCTGCATGCTTAGGTGCATGTCAAATTTATCTGGGCTTGCTGCTCTGTGTGGTGGTCGAGAGGACTTCAGGTCGTGGACTCATATGTTGGTAGCTGCAGCTGCCGAGTGTGGGCATTAGAACACCCGGATAGATAGGTTTGCAAGGTGCAGGCGGAGAGAGAGGTAGAGAGCCTGCGTTTGAGGGTAATGAATCAAATTGCATATGGCTGTTTCCATCTGTGTTCCAGGATCTGCATGTGCACAAATTCTTCCATCATTGCCAGCTGATTCAGTCAGGCTCGAAAGAAGTTCCAGGAGAGCTCATTAAATATTTAAAGGTAAACGAACAGCAGCTTTCTGTGAAAGATTTGTTTTTCTTGTCTTTCTGTTGCCACATTTTGCTATGGAAAAAAAAAAAAAGCAAACAAACACTTTTAAGATATTTCTGGCAGTATATCCTCATGAGAACACTTTCTGTTATGTACTTTTTCAGCAAGTGGCTGTTTAGAAGCAGACAGCAGAGTTGCTACATTAGGAAGAAAATGTTATAGCCAGAATTCCACATCATAGTTTTGAAAATCTCATGGAAATGTTTATTTCAGTTCCATAAATTGATTTTTCAGGGCTTTTCTCTTCCTGCTGACTGCCCAATAAAGGTAGAGAATGCCGGAGGGAAGAGGGCCAGGAGGAATGGAAGCACTTTTGCTTGGAATGAAATGTGAAATGGTTCCTGGGTCCGTGAATGAAAGAGTAAACAAAAGGGCCAACTAAAGAGAGAAGGACGCATGTTTTCTGCGTGTTGCGAAGGGGAGAGTCTTAAGCAATACCATAGCTTATCACATGTATAGAGGGCCTAAGACTGTTACTCCCTATGCGCTAGGGCTGCCGTGCCTATCGTAACCTGCCTAGCAGCGGCTCTCTTCTTTTGATTGCTCCTTTCATAGGTTAGCTGTGGCTAGTCTGAGGAATTCTGATTTCAAATGAAGCCTCTTCAGGATTTCCCTTCGGGCTTGTGTTTACTTAATGATATACTCAGGAAACAAAAATGTTCATTTGTTTCAGAGAGGGGGTATGACATGAGATAAGACGTTGGGGTTCTGTAATAATAAATTGAGTGCGTATCCTGGATCTGTCCCTTACTAGGTCTATGATTGACCTTGGCCAAGTGACTTAAGTTCTCGAAGACTTTGTTTCTTCATCTGTCACGTGGGGATAACAATAATGCCCACCTTGTGGGGGTGGCTGTGAGGCTTAAATGAGATAGGGCGTCTGCCAGATAGTGATCATTGATGCCACACTTATTTCTTGAGTGCTTCCTATGGGCCAGGCATCGTTCTCAGCATTGGGAATATAAGTGAAGAAAATAAACAATGTATCCCTATTGTCGAGGAGCTTACTTTCTTGTGGAGACAAACAGTAAACACATAGATGAATGAATATGTGTGTTGTATCATGTGGAAACAGGTGCTATAAAGAAAACCAGAACAGTGAAGGGGGACAAAGAATGAGAAGGGGTTCCTGTTTTAAAGTGGCCTGAGGAGAGCTCTCTGGTAAAGTGATATTTGAGCAGAGACCTAAAGGAAGTAAGGGTGCGAGTCATGTGGATTTCTGGAGGAGAGCTGGGAACAGCAAGTACAAAGGCCCTGAGGAGTTTGCCTTGATGTGTTCAAGGAACAGCAAGCATTCGGGTGTGGCTGGCACGCAGAGTAATAGGACAATACCTTGGAAAGGTATCTGGGGAGCTAGTTGGGTGAGGCCTCATAGGGCATGGTGAGGAGTTTGGATTTACTCCCAAGGGAGATAGGAGGCCTTGCAGGGATTTGAACAGAGGTGTGACATGATGTGACTGGTTTTTAGTCTCCCCACTGTATAGAAAATACTATGGTGGAAGAGTAGAAGAAGGGAGACTTCAGTAAGTGATGGCTATTGTTCTTAATTATCATTAAGAAGTATTATTTAACAGTCATCTAACCTTGAAATCCTTTCTTCAGGTAATGTCTAGGACCCCAGCTATATGTATAAATAACTTTGACTGTTAAGGTCATTGGCTTTTTCCTTCAGTGATGAAGCTTTGTAAAATTTTTAACACAGTGGAATGGAACAGAACATCACTTTCATATACTGATATTCTTAAAACAGAAAAAAAAGTGTCCGTATTTGTGTTTTTAAGGATGTAAAAATTCTGATGTTTACATCACCTACGTTCGCCCTCTAGTGGTAGTGAGTGAAATGCTATGTGATTTTAGAAATCACCAAGCTGCTTTACAGAATATTAGTGCTGAAAAGGATTCTAGAGATTTGTTTTTTATAGATGAGAAAACTGAAGCCCAAACAGAGTGACTTGCCTGTAGTCATTCAGCTGGTTAGTGGCAGAGCTGAGCTGTGGCTGCGATATGTTTCATGACTCCTGGTCCTGTATTCTTTCTACCACGCTTTGCTTTCTATTGTCTCTATAAATGACATTGTATCATCAATTCATTTACCATCTACTTCCTGAGCGGTTATTATGAGTTTAGTATTTTGCTAGATCTTTGGGACTTGCAGAAGAGAATAACTTAGGGTCATTGTCCATAGGGATCTTACAACCTAACTGAAGAGACAGGACACACACAAGCTGAATGACAATAAATATGTCAATAATACAAAAATAGTCTAGAGGACACCTGTCTTTATCTTACCTTTTGGTTCCTAATTTTATTCATTTATTCAGTCATTGACCAAATACTTATTGAGCACCTACTATGGGCCAGACATTGTTCTGGGTGCTGGGAATCTAATGGGGAACAATTCAGAAAGTAGACTTGCTCTAGTTGGGGTAGGGAGATTACAAATAAATAAAAGATGAGTGCTATGAAGAAAATAGAGCAGGTTGATGGGATCGAACAGGTATGTTCCAGCTGGAGTTGTCAGGGAAGGCCTATCTGAGGAACTGACATTTTAAACTGAAAGGAAAGCGACGAGAGGAAGACAACCTTAGGTGATAAAGCCGTGTAAAAGAATAACAGAATATTGTAGCAGGTGTAAACACCTTACACTGGCATGTTGGAAGGACATAGAAAAAAAAGACCATGGAGCTAGAGTGCAGTGCGCAGCAAGGGGGAAGGATGGCGGGAAGCCCACGACAGCTCTTTGTTCATGGTGGTTTGTTTTGTTTTTAACAAGGGTAAGATGTCACTTTTGAATTTGTATTTCAAAAAGAGCACTCTTTGAGACCCTGTCTCAAAAAAAAAATAAAAACACTCTGGCTGCAGCATTTGCTGTGTTTAGAATGTATTATAGAGGAGTGACACTGGTAACAGGGAGATCATTTCTGCAGGGAATGCCCATCTCTCCTTTCTACCTGGTTTCTCCTATGTGTCCTTTACTCTTCTCCTCTCTGAACCCTTATCAGACATTCCTACCTACTTGCAGACTCAGTTGCTCCTTCCTTTGTACATTTTGTATATACCACTATCATACCATTTACTGTTGGTATTGCAATGATTTAGTTCTGTGTCTTAATCCTCTTTAGACTATGGACTGCTCGATGGTAGAAACTGTGGCTTTTGTTTCTTTGGGGTTGTGTTGGTGGCAGTGCTGGTTTTTTGTTTGTTTGTTTTGGTGAGCTTAGCTATTGGAAGTTTATTTCATATGCCTTTGTTCAATGAGAAAATAAATGACTTCCCTGAAGTGTGGGTATTTGAATTTACCTTGGAAGAGTGGCGAGGATTTGACTAAAAACTGTGGACAAAGGTACAAAGCTAGGAAAGTATACAATATATTCAAGGGACAGTGAAGACACCAGTTTTGCCTTGTAAATAATGATGAATATTCAGGCTGAAAATGTAGGTTGGGTCTTAAGTAGCTTGGACTTCATACCCTAAGTCAGAGTTTCTCAACTTTGGCACTATTGACATTTTTGGGCAGGGTGATTCTTTGTTGTGTGGGGCTATCTGTGGGTTGTAGGATGTTTAGCAGCATCCCTTGCTTCTACCCACTAGATGTCAGTAGCATCCCCCGTTGTGACAACCAGAAATGTCTCCAGACATTGCTAAATCTCTGGTGAGGGGCAAAATGGCCCCTGGTTGAGAACCACTGCCCTAGGTATGGGGAGACATCAAAAAAAAATAAAAAATCTTGGCAGGAAGTGATCTAACATGACCACTATTTGAGGAAAATTAATTTGGAAATGAGAGTTGGATACATTGGGAGTAAAGGGAAACTGTACAGAGACCTACTAGAAAGAAAACCATTAGACTATTTTGAGTGTAGATTAGAGGGTCCTGGAAGTTCCTTAAGCTTGATATCTTGTCCTGTGCATCTGATTGAAGAGAAGCTGCACAGAGATCTAAGAGGTCATTGTTGAGATGATTTGAATACAGGTGATAGAGTCCTGAAAAGGGGTGATGAGAGCAAGGATGGAAAAGTGGAGCAAAAGTCAGAGAGACTGGGCAAGATAACTTATGAGTTCCTTACATACAGACACAACTTACCCGCCTTTGTCTTGTAGCACTACATGTTGAATTGATATAGAAGGTGCTCAGCGAAGTTTGTTTTCTTTCTTTGGTTGGCTGACTGACTGAGTGAGTGAGTGAATGGGGAGAGAAGGGAAGAAAGAAGAAAGAAATTGAACATATTTCACTGTTTTTATCATTTCTATGCATATATGAACACATTTCTTTTTGATGTTCGTAGCACACTTATCATTAGAGACAGAGTATTAGCACTTTGAGGAAAAGTATTGCAGGGTAGTTAGAACGCAGAGCTGCCTCAGTTTTATAGATGGTGCTGGTTTAAAGCCAATTATGTACAGAAGCACTCTTTATTCAATCCCACTTCACTTCTTACCAGGTTAACTGAAGGCCCACATTCCCCTGTAAAACATACAAACTGCTGGGGGCCGGTAGGCGCATCTCCAGTGTCTCCAAACGTGTCTGTCCCCCTCCACAGTTGAGTTTACAAAGAGTCAGTTGTCATTTTTCCAAAACCTGTTTATCTTAATTATACATGTTATCTTCAGTAAAGTATGTAATATTAAGTAAACTAACAAAATCTGAGTGCTAAAATCGAGGTGTGGATTAAGTAATTAACAAAACAAAGTCCCCTGTCCCATGAAAAGCTGTCATTTAAGTGAGCTTATGGGCTAGTCAATGTATTTCTCATTACTTATTTTTTGTTGTTGTTTCACATTTGCAAATTATATCATATTTCTGTTTGTTTTCATAACTAATAATGACTTATTTTAGTGCTTGCATGCCATGGAGATCCAAGTCATGATACAGTTTCTACCTGTAATTCTTATGCAACTCTTCCGAGTTCTCACAAACATGACCCATGAAGATGACGTTCCCATCAACTGCACCATGTGAGTTTTTAGTGTTATAATAAAAAGACACTATTTATTTGAAATCATTCTTTTTTTTTTTTCATGGACCCATACATCCCTATAAACTTCCCTCTTAGAACTACTTTTGCTGCATCCCATAAGTTTGGGTATGTTGTTTCCATTGTCACTTGTCAAGATATTTTTAAATTTCCCTTCTGATTTCTTTTTTTTTTGTCCCAGAAGCATGTTAATTTCCACATATTTTGAATTTTCCACAATTTCTCCTGTTATTGATTTCCAGTTTCATACCATTATGATTGGAAATGATCCCTGATATGATTTCATTCTTCTTAGATTTGTTAAGACTGGTTGTGTGGCCTAACATATGGTCTATCCTGGAGAATATTCCATGTGCACATGAAAAGAATGTATATTCTGTCACTGTTGGATGGAATCTTCTGTATATGTCTGTCTGGTCCATTTGGTCTAAGTGTAGTTCAAGTCTACCATTTCCTCATTAATTTTCTGTCTGGTTGATCTATCCATTGTTGAAAGTGGGGTACTGAAGTCCCCTATTATTATTGTATTGCTATCTATTTCTCCCTTCATGTCCATTAATATTTTCTTTATGTATTTGAGAACATAAATATATAAGCTCCAATTGAACTTTCTCCAATGATGTAAATGTTCTCCTCTTGCGCTGTCCAATATGGTAGCCAGTAGTCACATGTGGCTATTGAGCACTTGAAATCTGGCTAGTGCAGCTGAAAAATTGAATTTTAAACTGTGTTTTACTTATTTACTTATTTATTTATTTATTTATTTATTTGATACAGAGTCTCACTCTCTTGCCTGGGCTAGAGTGCTTCACAGCAACCTCAAACTCCTGGGCTCAAGCGATCCTCCTGCCTCAGCCTCCCGAGTATGGGTGGCATGTGCCACCATGCCCGGCTAATTTTTTCTATGTATTTTTAGTTGTCCAGCTAATTTCTTTCTATTTTTAGTAGAGATGGGGTCTCGCTCTTGCTCAGGCTGGTCTTGAACCCCTGAGCTCAAATGATCCACTCGCCTCGGCCTCCCCGAGTGCTAGGATTACAGGCGTGAGCCACTGCACCCGGCCTGTGTTTAATTTTAATCAATTTAAATGCCACGTGTGACTCTTATATTGGACAGAATATGGCCTTAAGCCATCAATTTTTACTTGAATAAGGGAGTATTATTTTTATAAGAAAATAAGGATATATTGTAGAATAGAATGCAAAATGCACCTGAATTCTGAAATTAAAACAGGAGACTTGAAAAAAATTGTGAGTTCAGTGCTGGATGTTTCTGGCTTTTGCTTCTTCTGCTGTTGCCACAATCTCTTACACCAGGCCTCAACCTACACACACCCACACACTGTGCTCATCTCTGCTGTTGGGGATAGTCTGGTTGAAAATTTAAGAAGCATTTACTCTCTAGTCCAGTGGTTCTCAAAATGTGGTTCCCAGACCAGCAGCATCAGCATCACCTGGGGAATTTATTAAAAATGCTAATCATTGAACTTCACCCCAGACCTACAAAATCAGAAGCTTTGGGAGAGGATCTTAGTAATCTGTGAACAGGCTCTTCAGGTGCTTCTGGTGCATGCTAAAGTTTCAGAAGCACTGCTGGTCTCTTAACTTTAAAACGTTCTATGAATTGTATATTTACCTCCAATTTTTGTTCATATCATTATACCTGCCCTGTCTTTTCCTTCCCTTTTCCCCCATCCAATGTCATGATTTTCATTGTATCTTTCTGTTCTTCTACTTTTATTCTCACTAGAGGGGATTTCAATATTTACCTTATTTGAGGTCTTTTACTCTACATAGTAGCTATGACCATACTTCAAACACATACAGAGATTTAGAAAGGAGATGAAACATCTGGGTTACCAAAATAAAGTATCCTTCTTTTGAACCAGGAAATATATTTCCCAAGGCCCTGAGCATGTTAGATGCTCAAATCTTTATTAGACCTAAACTATCATTACATCTTATGCAGTCATCTCACTTTTAATAGTTTAGGCAGTGTTAGATATTTTTAGGGTTCGAAATGACGATCTTATTTAACAATCAAACTATGGTAATTAATTATAGCATGACATGCTGACTTCTGTGAATGTCATTTCAGGGTTCTCTTACATATCGTCTCAAAGTGCCATGAAGAAGGCTTGGATAGTTATTTAAGATCCTTCATAAAGGTTTGTGGAATAAGCTTTCTTTCTGAGCAGTTTGTTTTATGTGACAATTTTGTCTTACAGTTCATTTTCTTTGTAGTATAGCTTCCGACCTGAAAAACCAAATGCTCCTCATGCCCAGCTGATACATGAAACCCTGGCTACTACCATGATAGCAATATTGAAACAATCCGCAGATTTCCTAGCAATAAACAAACTGCTAAAGGTAAGGACACCGGACACAACCGGGAACAGAAGCAGCCATAGACACACTTGTTTGATACCTTCCCATTTTACGTTTAGTCATTCATCGCTTTCTCATGTGACCCTCTCTCTCCCCATCACATTATCCAAGCATCCTTTTCCTGAAGTTTTCCACAGAACCTTCTTTGCCCTCCATACCCACCTCCTGACCTCAATCAAATGTGTAAGAGAAAGAATTTTGGATCAGATAGACCTAGTTTAGAATCCTCTATCCATCAGAGAATAGTTTTGTGTCCTGGGGCCACTTATTTAGCATTTCTGAGCCTCTGATTCCTCGTTTCTAAAATATAAGTAAAGCATTTTAACACATAGTTTCTTGCACATAGTAAGTACTCACTAAATGGTAGCTTTTATCATCATCATTGTTGTTATTATTTCTTTTATTAATGATGGAATTTTGGGTATCTTAAGATACATCTCCTTGAGGCTTCTTTCTACCCTTCAAATTACACGATGTAGACAAACTCCTGGGCTACTTAGGCTGCACCAGTGTTGTACCAAGGGCAGGGGCGGGGCCTCCACTAAGTGCAGGCGGTAACAGATTCGCTGTCTATAGAGGATTTAATAGCAGTAACAAAATAAACTAAAAGTTGGTTTGCTCTTATCTCCATGTGGGGGCAGTTCAAAACGTCAGTGATAAAATACTCCTCCCCACTGGGGCAAATGTTCTCATCCTCCCTGTGTACATCACCAGTCAACTCTGGTACAATAGTACCTTTTTGCTAAGACAATTTGAAGGTATTCTGTGAAACTTTGACAGTGAATTAGGATGACTTGAAAATGTTAGTAAAGTTCAAAGACAAGATCCATATTGATATGTCAAACTCTGCTAAGCTTCAAAGATTTGGGTAACTATTAAAGATTTTATTTATTTATTTATTTTAGTACTCATGGTTTTTCTTTGAAATAATTGCAAAGTCAATGGCCACGTACTTGTTGGAAGAGAATAAAATTAAGGTAAGTAGGCTAAAGAATAATATTTTTTGTTTCATTTTATTTTGAATTGACAAATAATTGTATGTATTTATATAAGAATAATATCTGACACAGGCAAAGAAAGCTAATGTATTGCATAAATCACAGGTCTCACAGTTCATATGTTCTCACGGTCTAATCTGCAGAAACTCTTCCTCATAGATTCTTTCCTATAATTATTTGCCACATAAGACTCATTGCCTTTGAAGCTTTGCCTTTGTCTTGTGGTTTAAAAATGTCTATGTTGAAAAGATTCATTTGGAAGAAGAACAAGTACCAAATTAGCCATAACCTTGCTTCTAGAAAGCCTTAAGTCATCTACAAAGTTGAAAACACTTTATGCAGTAGAATATGTTCCTGGAAAGTGATGTATACATTGAGTTGTATTTTTTAAATTGTTTTAAAGGTATGAAGAAATTTTCTTAGTTACAGGAATCATAAAGCTAAGACTTGTGAAGTAAAAAATATTCACCTCATTTATCATTTTTATCAGAATTTTCATAGAATGGATTTGTTCAAGTAGAAATTCATGCAAACAGGAAAAAGGTGGAATGAAAAATGGGATATGCCCATATCTCAGGAGAATGATATTCCAAAGTTGGGTCAGAAAGACCCATTCTTGCAATACTTTTGGTTAGTTCTATTATTAGAGGTCTAGACCATGGGTGGGGAACCTTTTCATGTTGGAAGGCCACATTAATTTAGCTGTAATCAAATAAGACCATAGTCGAGAAACCTCAATTAGATATACTTAAGAATGTACACTATTTTGTAAAAATCTAACTACTATGTACTTAATTTCAAAAAATGAAAAACTATTTGTTAATTTTAAAGTTAGCTAACCTTTTAATGACTTTGTTGTGTTTGCTTTTTGTTGGAAAGCATTTGAATATTTGATTGCAGCATGGAAGTCTGCAGTCTCAGTTGACCCTCTAGATGGGTATCAGTCATTTGTGACCTTAAGGGCATCTTGCTTTGGATTAGGGAGGAGCATGTAGATTCACAGCAATAAGTGGTTGAAAAGCAAGAATGCATTTTCCAGACATGTTGCTGTAGGCGTGGGTATTCTACTGCATTTCTCCATATTTTTTTTTTTTT
>NW_012149975.1:926173-931949 GCF_000956105.1 Propithecus coquereli | reverse complement strand
AAAAATGTATTAATAAAAATAAAAGGATTTGTTCTGTAAAATTTGGATTCAGTCAAAAGCCTGCACTTAAGGACCTAGAAGGCCACAGGTTCCTCACCCCTGGTCTAGACAGTTCCTATAATGATCTAAAGTATACATTGAACTAGTGATGTCATTTTTAAATTGGGAGAAAAATTATACCTCAGTTTTAGAACATACTTATATATAGAATGTGTATGAAGATTAAAGTGGCAATTGATTTAGACGTTTCAGAACTGACTTTTTTTCTCTGCCTACTTAATTTAAGCTTCCCCGAGGCCAGAGATTTCCTGAGGCGTATCACCATGTCTTACATTCACTGCTTCTTGCAGTCATTCCCCACGTGACTATTCGGTATGCAGAGATTCCCGAGGAGTCCAGAAATGTGAATTATAGTTTGGCTAGCTTCCTGAAGGTGAGTTAAAGGCAGCCAGAACATGGTAAGGAACTCTTCTTCACTGATAGGGTCATGAAAGCCAAAGAAAAAAAATACCCACGTTCTAGAGACTCAGCTAGATCTTTATAAGGCTATGAGAGTAACTCTTTTGACTGAATTCATGGATCAATTTAGCAAAATTTTGGGTTTTTTTCCCCCACTGAAATGGCTCATTAATTAAACCAGAGGACCCACATGGGTGGCTCAGCCAGAAGCAACGTTTTGCTTGTTGTACATAATGTTTTTAATCGTATTTTAATTGGAATGCTTTTAGATGGGGCACATACTTTTTAGGTTGCCACAGTCCCTGCCACTATTTATGATACCCCTGACCCTCTTTATGATTTTACATTGCTTCTCTGACTCTTATTGGCTTTTGGCTTTGCATCTTTTGAACTAAAGCAACACGTTTGGTGTTGTAACCACAGTCTACTTGTTGTCATTGTGTGGCAAGTTTAGGATATGTGGAAAAAGAGCTGAAAAAGCCATCTGGTGCCAGATGATGGAAGGCCTTGAATGTCAAGTTAAGGAATTTGGATTTTGATTCATATGCAATGGAGAAATGCCAAAGATATTTTGGAGGATAATTTTATGGCTGGTATAATGGATGAGGCAAGGAAGAGACCAGAGTAAGGGCAACCAATTAGAAAACCAGTTGTCTACCTGGCAGAGTCCACTCATCTTTTAGGCTCAGCTCTTCCCTAACCTTCCCATGCAGTGTTGTTTACCCTTCCTTTACACACTTCTGTGGCACTGTTACTGTGTTGTGTTTTAATTATTTGTTTGTTTATCTTCACCATTAGACAAAAGTACGGACCGTGTCTTATTCAACTTTGTGTTTCTGTAGAATGTCATATGTTGTCTCATAGTAGGTCCTCCAAATGTTTGTTGGATGAATGAATAAATGAATATAAGCCTGGCTCAGTAATCCAAGTGAGAAGTAATGAGGGGCTGCCCCCGGTCAGTGGCAGATGAAGTGGAAAGGGTGAGATATGAGATACGTGCAGCTGATTAATCAAGTAGTGAGTTCTTTGTATTTCACAGAAATATTCTAGGCCCTGTGGAGGATATAAAGAAAAAGAGATAGTTCTTAATTGTCCAATCTAGGTGAGAACACAAGAAAATAATAAGTAAAATACAAGCTAATAGAGAATAAAGTATTTAAAGGGACCCACAGACTAAGGTGGTTGAGGAAGATGGGACTTCATGAGAACTTTGAAGAATGGGCGGGATTAGAAAGAAGTAGTGATGGAATTGTTAGGCCTGTTGCGAGTAAAGACCCAGCGGTGGGGGAATACGCAACGCATCTTGAGAGGACAATAAGTCAATGAGCTTTATTGGAAAATAAAGCTGGAAATGTAAGTTTTGACAAGATTGTGAGTGTGCTTGAATGCTAAGCTAAGGAGTTTGAAATTATATTAGAGGCCATCGGGAACTGTTGAAAGCTTTTGTCAAGGAGGTGTCTGAAAGCTATTATTCTGTTATCTATAAAAAATGAAAATGTCATCTCCTCAGTGTGGTACAAATTTAAAAATTTTAAAAACTTAACATGTTCAGACTGTAGACTTCTATGCAACTGTTTATTTTGTTTTGGTTTCTACAGCGCTGTTTGACACTAATGGATAGAGGATTTGTTTTCAATTTGATAAATGACTATATATCTGGATTCAGCCCAAAAGATCCTAAGGTAAGTTACAAGGACATGATTGTAGTACATATCAGACATTCGAACATGAGACCAGGGATGACATTCATTCTCCTATGGAGGATTTAGAACTGCTGTTTTCATTTAGGTACCTTGAATGTAGCCATACCCTAAAGCAGGGAATATTGGACTGTATTTTGGGGGTCCCCAAGACCACCTACATGTTCAGTGATTTACTAGAAGGACTCACAGACTCAACATATAGTCATAATGACACTAAAGTTCATGAGAGTGACATGATAAGGGTACTCAGCTGAATCAGGAAGGAAAAGACATCAAATGGGGTTGGTAGCAATCCCCGTGCAGGCTTTCTGAGCTCTCTCCCTCTTGTGAAGGGTCACACAGAACACACCCTTCCTCCCTCAGTAAAAATGCACTTACATACGTGCAATATTTCTGTTCAGGGAAGCCTGTTTGAGAAATGGAGTTTAGGGTTTTTATTCGGGGCTGGTTATGTATTGGAGGCTAGTCAAAATTCCAAATTCTCAGAAAGGAAAGCAAACCAGGCGTTCACCATTAATCACATTGTTTGTACAAACAGTCTAAGAAGGCTGGCACAGAAGATGCAACCTTATCGTGTAGGGAATATTTCAAAATCCCAATTTCTTGGATGCTAGCCAACCAGTAAGCCTTTTTAAGGATAGCAGTCTCGGGCCTGCTATGTTAACTCTCTCCGGCACAGGTTGCATCTCAAGGTATGCTTAAAATACCAACCACTTCTGTTGTGAAAGTGAATGTTCTATATTAAATTATTAAAATAGTAAATGCTTACTAAATATCAGTGAATTCCATTTAGGTTCTGGCTGAATACAAGTTTGAATTTCTGCAAACAATTTGCAATCACGAACATTACATTCCTCTCAACTTGCCAATGGCATTTGCAAAACCTAAACTGCAGCGGGTTCAAGGTATGTATTTGCATTTTCCATCATTTGGAATATTTCCCCCCCACCTTTTTTTTGCAAGTGCTAGTGTAGTATAATGTTTTCTAGTTAAATCAGTCACCTTGAAGGTAACCTCAGAATTGTTACTATCTAAATATAGGTCCATTAATGGTATTCTGCATTTCCTTCATATAGTATCAGGGGTAGTATTCAAAGTATGAAGAAATCGGGTGTGTTACATGGATTGCTGTTTAAACATCGATGTCAGATAAAATTTGCTCTCTGTAGTAGTGTTTGGAATCTTATATGAGACTAAGAAAAAAACATAAATGCATTTTTGCTCAAAGTATCAAAAAATAAATGTAAAGGCAGAGTAAAAGAGTAACATGTATGTACTAAATTTATGAAATATCTTCAGTTATCTCCATTGCTAGTTTTATTGAATGCTTTGTTGTGTAGCACTATTCTTATGTTACTATGTTTTTTATTTGTCCCTTTTCTTTTCATATATTAATTAGATTTTTTTTCATTTGCGGTGGACCGTTTGACTCCAGTAGGTAGGTTTAACTCGGTTCACTCTAAAGTAGTTTGCTGTTTTTAAACACAATTGATTAGATGAACGGCTAAGATGGATGGGGGCTTTGTTGCTTTTCAAATCCTTCCTAGCCAAAATGAGGCTTTAGTTAATGAACCAAGAAAATCTAGGAAGCAATGTGTTTGTTGACTTTTCAAATAAGCTTGAATGTTGCTAGACAATCAGCTTTAAAACATCTGGCCTCAAAACACAAGTTCCTGCTGTAAGCCAGCGTAGAGGCAAGGATGGGGGCTGCAAGGTATCTGTTTTTTAAGTGTGTCACCTCTCTCCGGCTTGCCTGCTTTTCTCTGACCCTGTTTAGTGACTCCTCAGCCACAGTTTTGAAGGTGTGGATGAAACCACCTGATTGGATTTATTCAAATAACTGAAGTAAAAAACTCATTACCATTTGCAAAATCTACCCAGTTAAGGCCACCTTGGTTAGTCAGTCCTGGCCCTTATGCATAGAAAGTGATGGGGGTTCACAGAAGAGCATGAGCCATGCCTTGGTCTCTAGGGAAGTATCAGCTGAGCAGTGGTTTTAGTGATGGAATTACAGCTAGGGAAAATTGAAGAAAAAATATTTAAAAATGATAGCACCCCTATTCAACTACCCCCTTATTAGATTCTGAGCATGTATAGCTCACATATTTCACCCAGTATTAATTGATAGCTATGAGGGAGTCAGGGAAAAGAAAGGGCAGACAGATCATCAGGAATTTAGGATTAAATTGACTACTCACAGCATTCATTAAGTCTTAACTGAATATACAGCATTATATTAAGTTCTGGAGAGGCCAAAAAAAGAAAACATGTTCTTCAGCTTTATGGCCTAACTAAATTAAATAGGAGGGAAGAGGAAATAAAGATAGTAGAAATCTACAATAGAAATGATTAAACTTGGTTGTGCACAATGGTGGGCTCCTGTAGTCCCAGCTACTTGGGAGGCTGAGGCAGGAAGATTGCTTGAGGACAGGAGTTCAAGGCTGTAGCTTGCTGTGATTATATAGTGAGACCTCGTCTCTAAAATTAAAAAAAAATTACTAAACTTGATCACCATCCCCTATGAGTAGCTATAAGGCAAGTCTTAACCAGTATATTAACATCTGAAATTTAAGATAGACCTAGAGTGTAAAAGAGAGTGAAAGACATAGTTTGAAGTGATGATTTTATGAAATGAAAGATTTATATTTGAGCGATAATGAATTGGAGTGGGATGAGGCTGTTTTTCTTATTGTTCTTGTATCCTATTTATAATATATTCAGGCCAATATGTGATGTTTACTAAAACCGTCAATACTTAATACTGTTAGAATGGTTCAGTTGTCTAGATTCTCTTTCTTTTCCCACTTTACAAGTATAAATGGATGAGTAAATCAAACATTGTTGTACAGAATTATCCAAATTTATAGTTGTAACAAAATCTCTTCAGATATAAGGAAATGTGTTAAAACATTACCAAATAAAGAATTATTTTATTCTATGTGCTGTCCTAAGACTTCTAAGAGTTTAAAGGAATCTAGGAAAAAAGAAAGAATCTAGGGACTTTCTTGCTAACTGAAATTATCGTTAAAGCTATCATCTAGCCCTAAGTATGAATGCTCCTGTCTTGTAAAAGTTTGCATGCTTATTCTAGATGATAAAAGAATTGCTCGGATTCATTAATAATCAAAATTATAGTTCTTGCTAGCATGATTACATATTATTAAATAATACAGTATTTTATTGTATTGTAATATTTTGAATATTTTTATAAATGAGTTTTAAATTTCATTGTACTGCAGATTCAAATCTTGAATACAGTTTATCAGATGAGTATTGCAAGCATCACTTCTTGGTTGGTTTACTGCTGAGGGAAACTTCCATTGCTCTTCAGGACAATTATGAGATCAGATATACAGCTATCTCTGTCATAAAGAATCTTTTGATAAAACATGCATTTGACACTAGATACCAGCACAAGGTAAGGATGTCCACACAGTCATTATCATCACATTAGTAAATTTCTACTAAGACTTTTTTTATTCAAGACGAAGTTTGCAATAAGGAGCATAATATGAACATTGATGAAAACTTATTTTTACAAATAAGATTTGTTTCTGTTTCAAATCATTAGGTTTTAAAAAATACTATTTAGTTAAGTGTTAAAAATTGTTTTT
>NW_012149975.1:925018-926123 GCF_000956105.1 Propithecus coquereli | reverse complement strand
TGTTTTTAGTTGTCCGATTAATTTCTTTCTATTTTTAGTAGAGACGGGGTCTCGCTCTTGCTCAGGCTGGTTTTGAACTCCTGAGCACAAACAATCTGTCCGCCTCAGCCTCCCAGAGTGCTAGGATTACAGGCGTGAGCCACCACGCCCGGCCGCATTTCTCCATATTTCAATTGGAGCTTTCTTAGCATCAGACGATGACTTTAAAATGTCATCTACTGAGAGCTCAATCAATTTCATCTGTAGTTCTTTAGGTGCCTGGTGATATCAACTAGGTGAGGCTGAGATACTAATTTGAGTGTGATGTCGTGATTCTCAAAGTCAGCAAACTTTTCATTGTACTCTCCAATTAATAGGTCTATAACAGCTGTGTATTCTTCAGATGATTTGCATATATCATCCTGCTCATCAATAACCTTTGCTAACTGGGGAAAATGTTCATCCGAAATTTTCTTTTCAAGAAGTGTTTCGAAGAAAGATGTCTTTTTTTTTGAAATGCTTGGATTTTTTGCCACATGTTAATATCATATATAGACTTAGTTTTACCTTACAAAGAAATAATTCAAGCCATTTTGATTTGACATGAAATTACACAGAAATGCTGCATTCTGATAGAAATCTTCTTTAAATAATTCGCATGGCTGATTCTGTTCTTCATAAAATATAACTATCTATTCTCACAGAGATAAAATTTTGGCTAACACCTGTCTCTGTGATAGCCAACGCACTTTAGAATGATGGGGCATATCCACACTGAATATCTCATGGTTCAACTTTAGCATGTTATGAAACTGATGATGTCGTGTTGCATTTGCATGAATATAGTTAATAATACTTATAACTTGTTGAAAAGTGTCACTTAAAACAGTAGCTTTAGCACAGAGATTTTGTTGACATACAATACAATGAAAAGAAATGAGAGGCCAGGTGCGGTGGCTCACTCCTGTAATCCTAGCACTCTGGGAGGCCGAGGCGGGAGAGGCGGGAGGATCGTTTGAGCTCAGGTAGTTCAGCCTGAGAGACCAGCCTGAGCAAGAGCGAGACCCCGTCTCTACTAAAAAAAATAGAAAGAAATTAGCTGGACAACTAAAAAAATATATATATA
>NW_012149975.1:901420-911038 GCF_000956105.1 Propithecus coquereli | reverse complement strand
GACATGTTGAGTATATTATCTATAAAATATGTAATATGAAGTTTTTCTTCTTACTGAAGAAAATGATGGTGGTGGTGTTACTATAAATAGCTGTGGATATAGATGTAAACTGTACATACATTACACATTGTCTAGTGAAAGCCACAGCTACAGTTGCTATTTGCTGCACCTCTAACATATATATTTAAATCTTACTGACATTAAATCCAACCGGCTTGGAAAAGTAGATTGCAAACTGTATAAATTAGAATAACCTAACTTACTTTCCTGTTATCAAATGGCTCAAGGAAACATAATATTGTTTCATAATTAATCATTTGTCCCTTTGTTTCTACATTAAAACATAAATAAAATTATGATGTCATTTATTATTGTAATCAATTTGGAAAGCTGACTTGGAAATGGATTTTATTCTCTTTCTACAGTATTCCCATTTATCCTTTATAAACAGAAAATGCCTGCTAGTGACATCCACTCATATTTCTTTAATTACAGAGATATTTTTACTTACAAATCTTGCTAGTTTTATTTGATTCTATCCTAAAGTAGATTTAAACTCCTTAGCTTTAAGATGTAATTTATTGCTTACTGCAGTTTGCATTGTTTTTGTCACATAACTATAATATATTAACATACCCCCTCTTAGTGTAGTATGCTCTGTTACATGTGCCATTTTCATTTTTGTGAATGTTGATATTGACTTAACACAAGTTAACTGGTATAATATTTCCAAATTAAAAGATGTTTTAAAAGTCATCCAGTCCAACCAAGCTTGGTCAAGCCTTTAAAAATGCCAATTATTGCTGGGTTCTGGTTAAATGTTGCTTATGCCTAGCAGTGGGGAAAAGGATCTTATGCAATGTGGAGGAAAATGTCTTTAGCTGTGATTTTAAATGATTTACAGGAAAAGTACAAAATGAACTTCTTCTGTCTGAAGCAGGAAGTTACATTTTTCTTTACTACCTCTTCAGATGAAAGTGAAAGAAAATGGAATTTCACCAGTGTCTTACCTAGAGGTGGAACTTAAATATTTCATATCACAAATTTGGACATTTTTGTTTACTTTTTAAATTCTGAGAGCAGTATGTATATACACACAGAGCTATTGTTATCTGTAAATAAGTTACACACCATGCCTGTTGTTTTTATTTTTAATTATTGTGGGTACATAATAGTTATAGACACTGTGCCTGTTTGAGTGTTTAAGGTTTTAGACTATGGGATAGATTGAAATGCCAAGCTTCATTACCCTTTCAATGACTTTTAAAGCCCTTTCCTCTTTGTTCAAAAGCTCTAGACAGGCATTAAATGAGTGTAGGGTTCTTTCCAGAAGAATTCTGTTTGTTTCATGGGCCTATTTAACCAAAGCTTCAATTCTAGTACATTGGACAAGCATATAAAAGATTCTTTCTCTGGTAGGTGCAAAGAGTTTACAGGTGGCTGGGGTAAGAGGTCATTTGTCAAATACATTCAAATAAATCATGTTTGCCATTAATGATGATGCCAAGGTGAGGGATGGGAGGGAGCTTTAAGACCCCATAATTTCTATCGATCCCTCAAAGTGACCCCAAATAAAAAGTTAAAAAAAGAATGCTTCTTATCGAAAGCCTGCTTTAAGACTAGACTCCCTAGTCACTCCCTACCCCTTTGCCACTCCTAAGCCCCTGCTCTGCTGAAATTCTGGAGATATAACTGGTCCCTGTTATGTGTTACTCATAAATTGCTTAGAGAGATCTCTTGATAATCATCATGAGATATCTTTCCTATTCAGAACAAGTATGTCCAATGTCTAACATTTGTCCTGGGGTCTTTATAGTTCTTATACCCACTACAAGTGATGTTGACACCTAAGAGAATTGCAATTTCTACTTCTAGTTAGGCTGTGGGCAAATCCTTTTTGCTTTTTTAAAAAAGGTAATCTACATGCATGGTAAAAAACAAAAATCACAATGTCTGTCCCATTCCTTACCTCAACCCCCAATTCTTCTCTCCAGAAGAAAGTACTGTTATAAGTTTATATATACTTCTATTTTATGCAAGTACAAGCCTATGTTTTATATATACATATATATCTATGTCTATATATAGAATAGAAACCATTATGCATTTTCCTTTCTTCACTTAACAATACATCCTAAAGATTAGATCTTCCACATTTAAAAAAAATAGCTGCATAGTATTCCATCATATGGATATGCCTTATTTTATTTATCTAACTAGTCTTCTATTAATAGATTCTTAGGTGGTTTTCTGTCTGTTGTGCAGGCAAAACTTTTAATATATTTTGTAAGGACTGTATGTTTTCCTGTGTTCTGCTTACCTGAGAATATTGCAGTATCTCCTTCCCTAGAGATCACTCACTATCAGAACTAAAATGGATTCCTATCTAGAAGCCATAGTATTAATAATGGCAGCTCAAATGAATTGAGGACTCGCTATATGCCAGATACTGTATTAAATACCTGACATGAAATAATATCATTCTCATTTTACCAAAGAGAAAACTTTAATTAAGTGACTTGATCAAAATCAAGTGGCTAGTATTGGGAGAGCTGGGATTCATGCATGTCTAACTGCAAAATCTGTGCTCTTAACCACTGGCTATATTGCCTCTCAAATCTCAAGTGAGACATTGAAAAATTAGAAGAACCACCAAAAAAGGATAATCACTAAGTGAAAAATCTTGAAACCAAAGCCATGGAATATAGGAAAGTAACGAGGGCTATTTAGCCTTGTTAAGAACAAATTAAGACAATTCATAGTAACCGTCTTCAAATATTTAAAGGGTGCCATGCAAAAGTAGAAGTAGACTTATTCTTTCTACGTCCAAAGGGCAGAGCTATACCTAAGAGGTAGAACTTAAAGTTTATTTCAGTTAGAGTAGCTCTCTAACAGAACCCACAAAAAGGCTGGAGTTTTTAAGAAGTTTTAAAAACTATGTGTCAGGGGTGCATGTAAGGGCCATTCCTGTCTTTGGCAAGAAGTTGAATTAGGTTAGTGGTTCTCAAACCTATATGCACAACAGCATCATCTGGGGCAACCCAGACCTACTGAATCAGAATTTTCTGTTGATAGAGAAGATTATTATTGTTGGGGTACTATGTTATTGATGGGGTACTATGTTACAAGGAAGTCTGTTAAGAAATATGCCTGAAATTCACAAAAGAAGTGCAGCTCTCCAGTTAACATATGAAAAATTATTGAGCCTCAAGAATAATTGCAAACTAAAACAACAGTGAGATACTATTGATCTTCTGTATTCTATAGGTTGCCCATTTTGCCCTAGAGGTCTTATCTGAGTCTCCAGAAAAATCTCCCAAAGTCCTGAAATATGGAGGGCAACTCTTATGCCATCACAACCACTATTTTCTCTGATTTGTGTGTATGTATCTGGTGAGGAAAGTAATAAATAAATTTGTATAAGAGGTACCACATTAATTGAGAGTACTAGTGGCCAGCTTTGTTTATATTTACAAATATATCAATCTCCCAAGTCTTATAATTGACTTAGGGGGCCAAGATCACATTACTGTAATTGCAGCTTTAATCAAAGCAAAAAATGTTTCTTGAATGAATATAGTAATTTACTGTTTTTTCACTTCTTCCGCTTATTCATTTATTTATTCAGCTAATGTATACTGACCATCTGCTACATGCTCAGGCACTGGGGATGAAGGAGTAAACAAGACAGCCATGGCCCCTGTTCTCACGAAGTTCAACCCTCACTGGAGTAAAATAACAGGAGTAATATTATCTGCTTTATAGGTCAACTGCTATTAAAAAAGCCTTTATGTAGTTATGTTTGAGGGATTTAATTTGAGTCTGTATTGTATATAAATCCAAATGCCAAAGAAGTTCTGTGGTAATTAGGTTTTAGACTATAAGTATAAATGGATTCATGCTTCACTAATTTGTTGTGGATATTAGCCCACTTTTAGTCATTAAACTGATATATGGAGCTAACTCTGTTTATTTATAATATACACATATTATATACCTATTATGCTTTGGATAATTATTTTTCAGAACCAGCAAGCCAAAATAGCACAATTATACCTCCCGTTTGTTGGACTGCTTTTGGAAAATATACAGCGATTAGCAGGTCGAGATACCTTGTATTCTTGTGCAGCCATGCCTAATTCTGTAAGTAGTAATGTGTTTCTGTTGGAGTTTTATCCTGTTTTATTGAATGCATTTGGAATTGGGGTCATATGCTGTATAATCTCAATCTTAAGAGTTCACTTTTTACTCCGTTTTTTACACTTTTTCCTAGCACAGTGCTTCTCAGACTTTAATGTACATATAAATCACCTGGGAGATTTTAATTTAATAGGCCTGGGGTGGGTCTTGAGAGTCTGCCTTTTTAACAAGCTTTTGGCTGCTTCTGGTCCAAAGACCACACTTTGAATAACGAAGTCCAAGAGAATACCACAAGTCCCTTGTATCCAGTGTTTTGTTCTTAAGATTTGCTGTTTATGCCTTCATATATTTACTCAACTTAAAAACCAAACAAAAGATTCCTCACTTCCAAAATATTAGGCATTAGAGATTAAACTGTATTTCTTTGCTTCTCCCTTCCTTTGTTAGTCTCCTGGCAGCACTTCCTTTCAGTTTAGCATAATTGGTCTATGCTTTTCCCCCCTCTCCAGAATCTTAGGAGTTAGAAGGAACTTGGGAGGTGATCAGTCTCCCATTTGGCAAAACAACCTTTTGCCATTGTAATAATTAAAACCTTCCTTATCACATTAGACCTGAAAGCTTTTCTATCCACTGGTCCTAGTTTTGCCTTCTAGAGACACATAGAACACATCTGTTCCCAACTCCACATGTGCCTTCTAAATTTTTCTCCAAGCCAAATATCTCTGCTTCATCATCTGTCATTCCAAACCCTTTACTTTCTTGGCCACCCCTTTTCTCAATATGCTTCAGTTTACCAATAACCCTATTAAAATATGGTGCCAGAATTGTACACTTTTAGTCTGCCCAGTAGAACTATTAACTCCTGCCCCCCTCCATATTCTATATGGCTCAAGATCACCTTTGCACTTTGGGTAGCTGTGTCATATTTTTGGGTGGCAGGTTAAAATGTGTCCTTTACAGTTCCCTTTGGAAATTCCCTCTATGAAATGTCCCAGCTGATTTGTCAAGCCTCCCCTGGGTTCCTGAGAAAGCTGCTTTTAAGCTTGCCTGATGGCTTGCTTGCGTGTGGCTCCCAATCATGTCAACTGGCTGAATGTGGATGCTTCATCACCTACCTGGGTGTCTGGCTGGTCTTCCTTCACAACATAGTAGCTCATGCTTCTGCTCACTCCACATACCTTGGACAGCAATATTAGGAAATATTTCATTTATCTAATTTTTTTTTGAAACTCAGGTTCATCTAGAGCTTCTGGTCACACCCTTACTTCTAGCATTGCCCCTGGTTCCAAAGAGGAAAACTGTACCATGTTTAGATGACACCAGTTGCAGCCATCTAGAATTATGCCACTTGGCCAGAGGTTATGGTTGCAACAGTATGCTAGTAGCCCCTTTTTTAAAAGAGTCACCTAAATGCTAAGCACTCTACTCCCTGATTTAGACTTTCACAGTGAGCTTTGTTTAAAATCACGGTACAATTTTATTCTGTTAATTCAAAATTCTTATCCTCGTGTACAAATCTTTTTAAATGACACAAGTATCACATTCTGTTACAGGCATCCAGGGATGAGTTTCCATGTGGCTTTACTTCACCTGCCAACAGAGGGAGTCTGAGTGCTGACAAAGACACTGGTAATTAAGCCTTTTAAAGATTATACATTGCATGAGTGTTTAGAAATGTACCCTGTGCGCCCTTGTAGTTTTGAAATATTTCATTATAAAAACTATATATAGCATGATCTCTACTAAAGTTTAATTAAAATCTGACTCACACTTGTAGCCACATTTATTTGCCTAGGTCTCCTTGTCTAAGTTTGTTTAAAACATAGCATGCGTGGTATACTTAGAAAATAAAGGATAATGAGAAAAACACTGGTTTCCCACTTTTCTTATTTGTCACCAGTTTTGGGCAAGGCACTTCCCTTTTCTGGGCTCAAGTTTCCTTATCTATAGAACTGTCTCTTGAATTATGTTACTTTATTTTATGACTCCCAAGGAATTTCTCATAGTTTGATACATAGTAAAGTGTTTGAAAGGTAAAGAGTCACTTAACCTTTACTTGGTTTCTTATAGTGTTTTGATATAATACATAGACTTCACATTCTAGATGACTGAGATCTAGTCTCTATAACATTTATTTACTTAAATTAATCAGGTACTTATTTTTTAAAATATTTTTTACAGTTCTTCTGTTGCTAACAAGGATTTGGCTGTCTTTTCAGCTTATGGGTCTTTTCAAAATGGACATGGAATTAAGAGAGAAGATTCAAGAGGTTCCCTCATCCCAGAAGGAGCAACAGGATTTCCAGATCATGGCAATACTGGTGAAAATGTAAGAACCTAAACATGTAGGATAACCCTAGTGATGTGTTAGGCTCCAATAGTCTTTCCTTTTATATAAATATGAGGCTCTTTGCTGTAGTCCATCCTAGATCTTGTAAACCGCAGCACATAATTTTTTTGATATTTTAGCAGTTCCTTTCTATCTTGGCAGCTGCTACTTGGCTATCTTAAACTATTTATAGGGAATAAGCCATTCATCTTCAAAAGTTATAACTCTGAATATCTCCTTTAACCCTAGCACACTTCCCTCTAGAGAGGGAAGGTTCAAGTTTAAAATATCTAATGTGTTGTCATTTGTCATTTAAAACAAAACACATCCTGGTGGGATTAATTCAGTCTTTCATTGTTTTGTAATAGAGTATTGACATTAGTTTGGGAGAAAAAATTAAGTACCCAAATTGGTAATCTCAGAGTCCCAGCATCACTTAATCAGAATATATTATCCAACTCTTCCATCAAGTTGTTTCAAACCAACCATCAAAGTTTGAGCTATGTGTGCCTTGAGGCAGAGACCTTGTTTTAGACCAGTAAAGGTGTTCCATGCTGCTCTGTAAAATCATAGAATCGTATAAAATTAGAGTTAGGTTCATAAAATGATAATTCCAACTCTGAGTTTACAAATGGGATTATGACTTAGAACAACAAGCTATGTCAGGGCCACACTGAAACTCAGATTTTCTGATTCTAGCACTTTTTATATATCATGGTGCTCTTAGCATGCATCAGAATCACCTGGAGGGCTTAATAAAAATAGATGGCTGGGCCTCACCCCCAGAGTGAGATTCAGTAGGTCTGGAATAGGGCCTGCTAATTTGTAGTTCCAAGTTCCCAGGTGATAATGATGCTGCTGGTTGGGAATCACCCCTTGAGAACCACTGGACTATACTACCTTGAATCTTTGGGTAAATAGTAATTTATTCACAAAGGTTTCTGTTTCACACCATTTAGAATTGTGACAACAGACACTGTGATAGGTAAGGAAAATAAAGGTCAGAAAGGTTAAATGATTTGTTAGTAGTCACATAGCTAGTCAGCAATCAGAACCTAGGTCTGTTTGGCTCCAAGTGAAAGTTCTTTCTTAATGAAGCCTAGTCAATGTGTATCCCCAGTTTAGCTCAACTGAAAGTATTGGTTTTTAACAAGTGTGAATTTTTTAGGAGAATATTGTTACTCTAGTTATATAAATCCCCTAACAAGTAAGATCTTGGCATGCTTAACTTCTGATATTTTAACAAAAGTCATTAAATAATAGGGTCATCACTACTTTGTAGAGGCTCTAATTTTGATGTATTACTCCTTAGTATAATTATCTTAATATCATTAGCTCATTTTTAGATAGATTTTTCTGAGCTATGATTTGGAGGCTGGATTTTAATAAACTCTGAGGGATTCCAATTAAAGAGTTTAAAGTGTTTCTTATGCTTTCACATACCTTACATTTCCCCTCCATGTAAGAGCTATTTTTCATGAAATAGCCACATGATTATTTTAGAATTTTACTACTAAAACACAGGGCATATGGGAATGAAACATATACCGTCTTCACGGCTATAGCTTTGTCAAGACCCGAACATAATTTCCAGTGATATTATTAGATACAGTAGCAAAAAAGATTCAGCCTATTTACCTTCCAGGTGTGATACAAAATTTAGATTTATGTGTAAAATTTTCCAAGACAGAACTAATGATAAAAAAAGTCATTGAGGCCGGGCGTGGTGGCTCACGCCTGTAATCCTAGCACCAGATCTGGGAGGCCGAGGCGGGTGGATGGCTTGAGCTCAGGAGTTCGAGACCAGCCTGAGCAAAAGCGAGACCCCGTCTCTAACAAAAATAGAAAGAAATTAATTGGACAGCTAAAAACATATATAGAAAAAATTAGCCAGGCATGGTGGCGCATGCCTGTAGTCCCAGCTATTTGGGAGGCTGAGGCCGGAGGATCGCTTGAGCCCAGGAGTTTGAGGTTGCTGTGAGCGAGGCTGACGCCACGGCACTCTAGCCAGGGCAACATAGTGAGACTCTGTCTCAAAAAAAAAAAAAAGTCATTGAGTTTCAGGCTATGGAAAATTATGATACTGATACTGTTTCACAATTGTCCCATCTTTATATTATAGACCCGACAGAGTTCTACAAGGAGTAGTGTATCCCAGTATAACCGGCTGGATCAGTATGAAATCAGAAGCCTCTTAATGTGCTACCTGTATATAGTAAAAATGATTTCTGAAGGTGAGTTAGCAAGCATGTTAAACATGGACTCTACTAGATTCCACCCTCACAGGTTCACAGGTTCATGCAACAGTCTTTGACTATCATCTGTATGTAGAGTACAAGCCCATTAGAAACAGACCTTTGAACACTTTGACCTTAAAATATTCCTTAAAATGAATCTTAAAACAAATTCATCTTAGTCATACAGGTTTGATTCTTTGAAATCATTTTAAAATAATTTTACAAATTAACTTTAGAAGTGCTAAACATTTTTTCATGCAGAGCATATAATTGATTAAGCGACCAATGTAACTGGAAGGACATAATAACCAGAATTCATATTTAATACTTAAGTTTTTATTTGACCCAGGATTTGAAAATCAGAAACAAAAAGACAGGAAGAGTTCTGTTAGCATAGGGAATGCCATGGTTATCTTTGCAGTGCCACTTGTATGGTGTTGTCTGGTGTCAGGTTCTTTGTCAGGCTCCATTCTTCTCCTCAGTGTAGAACTGCATCATTTACTAGTGTTACCAGTTCCTCTTTGCACTATACGATGGAATAAACCTCAAGGATTTTCATATACTGCATGTCTCCTGGAAGTAAAATCAGGTTATTTTATCCCCAGATACCACATTTGCTTACATAATTCCCTCCCCTTTTTTTTCCTCAATATTTTTGCTCAAAACATGTGCAAGAATGAAGAATATAAAAGCACCTCATTATAATCATTGTTATTTTTTCATTATTTTCTATTTTTTACTTTTAGTAAATATTACCTGCTTTGGTCGGGTGCGGTGGCTCACGCCTGTAATCCTAGCACTCTGGGAGGTCGAGGCGGGAGGATCGCTTGAGCTCAGGGGTCTGAGACCTGCCTGAGCAAGAGCAAGACCCCGTCTCTACTAAAAATAGAAAACATTAGCCAGGAATGGTGG
>NW_012149975.1:856962-900666 GCF_000956105.1 Propithecus coquereli | reverse complement strand
GTTTTTAAAAAAAGAGGCCCAAGAGATACATAGGCAAAAAAGTGAAAATAAAAGTGGGTGAGTAGCACCAGAGCCCAAAGAAAGTAAAATGGGGGAGAGAAGGAAGGGAGAGGGGAAGAGATGCACTGCTTAGCAGAGGTGCACTTCTCCTGCACTCCAGTATACATACGTATACCCACACACCACACACCTACACACACATACACACCCACCACACACTGTGCTAACCAGTGACAAGTCACTGGCTGCTTTTTTTTTTTTCAAATGTCATGGGTAAAACCATGACTCTTATTTCTCGTGAACTTGAAAGTTCCTCCTCTTGTAAATATTGACCTTGCTTGCTCAGTGGCTGTCGCTGAGTACTGTACTCTGCCAAATATTTGGTCTTTGTTAATTAGGTTTTTGTTTCTTCTGTGCTTTCCTTTTTCATTTTAAAAAGCACATTTTCAATAACTAGTATACAGTCCGCATCACATCTCTTCTTTATCTTTTGTATGTGTCAAGTCATATTCATTTATTCTGCAAAGTATGTCTCTGGATTCTTCTCAATGGATGCATTCTAGTTAGTTTGTCTTGTCTGGTAAATACTCTATTTTAGTTACTCTATATGCATTTAAGTGTTGAACTTTTTCAAGTCCATAGCCTTCAGTTCCTCTCTTGGCTGTCTTTTTTATTGGGTTATAAACAAGCAACTTTAATGTCAACAAAAAGATGGTCTACCTTTACAGTTTTATATCGATTCTGAAGAATAAATTTCCTTCTCTATTTACAGCTGTATTTTATTAACTGACAATAACTTACTGTTTCAAAGTCTTAGAGTTATTTGCCAAAAATTTTTCAGGCCTTATTGCCTTGTTTATTATAGCTTGAGAAAGGGGCTCAGAGTCAGGAGTTAATCAGTTACACAGTCTGAAATGACAGGAAGATTGTCCTCTTGAAAATGAAAAACATTTTTTTTTCCTTAAGAGAGAAGATGAGGGGAAGCTACTTCTCTTTCTTTATGACTGTACCTTGGCTTTTCTCGTTAGCACAGATCTAAAAAGACACTATCCCTATCACTCTGAGGTATACTTGCACTTGGAGATTTGTTAATATTCTTCAAAGCAGATTGTTCACTGGAAGGCATCTGGCTATTGTCATCTTTCTTGGCAAAGGCAGTGTTATGACGAGTAGTACCAACTATTGATCTTTTTCGCCCACTACATCTTAAAGTATAGTCAAGAGGAAATACATTTGAAGGGTTTCTTTGCCTTTTCTGTGTAAAAGGGGGAGACAGGCCTTCAATATAGCCAGGCATATTTTCCTCTGAGGTTTCAGATACTAACTGAGTAGTGTCTCTTTCAGAAATACTAGAAAGGCTCCAAGGTAAGTCAATCTCAGTTCCACACATTTTATTGGAGCTCTGTATTTTACATTTCCTTTTTGGCTGGCCAAGCCTGTCTTCAGGAGGAGTTGAGACACCTTGAAGTCCACACTCCTTTTGAGGATCAAGTGTAGGTATTAAAGGAAAAGCTGCAAGTGACTGGTTCTCACTGCCTCCTATGGTAGGCTTATTGTCATTAGAAGGGGATTTCTCAAAAGAGGTCTCTGGCACTTCAAAGAGGTCTTGACTATGAAATGGAATTGGAAACCCTGGACTTTGTTGCAGTTGCTTTTCACTTCCTGATTTCATCTGTTCAGTATGTGATTGCTTTATCAATTTGGTAGGCGTATACACGTGAGTTTCTTGTGAAGGCTCCACGACCGAAAAAATTGACGTCGTCCCTTGAGTACAAGGAATGACGTCATCGTCACTATCGGAAAAAGCAACAGGAAGCTTTTGTTGACTCAATTTTATTTTTGCAGAAAGGATTTTATTTTCTTCTCTTAATTTATTCCTTTCTGCAGTAAGTTCAGCAATAAACTGAAGATTTTGTTGTTGGATATCATAAAATTCTTTCTGTAGCGTATTCCTGTATGTTTCATTTATTGAACAGCGGTTACATGTTTTTGCGCTTAACTGATCTCGCAAATCAGAAATGGTGCTATTAAGGATTTTCTGCTGTTCGGTCAACTCTTTAATTTTGGCTGCCGAGCCCGACTGCCTCCTGTCTGCCAATCGCTCTTTCCTCAGACTCGTTAATTTTGCCTGTAAACGGTGCAGCTCTTTATCATGGAGGTCTTTTAGGGTTAACCATGCCTTTTTAAAATCATCAGACTCCAAATCACATACACTCAACTGCGATTTATCTTTTCCTGAAGATTTCTTACTACCTCTCTTGCCTCCACGACCCCTGTTCCCTGCCTCCATCATGTCTCACTGATTTGGAAAGAGTTGAGACAGTCCCGTAACTCTGTAGTGCCACCAAAAAAATGGAGGACTTGCCGCTGACCGGAGTTAGGCCGTTGCGGACGACGCAATCCCTTCCACCCCTTTTACAGACCTTTCGCGAAGCTGCCCAAGCAGGCAAGGGGAAAAGAGATGCTCAGGGATGGACTGAAGGTCTCAGTTTCTTGATGGAAAAGAAGTACCAGCTTTTTGGTGAGAAAAGCCGCAGCACCTGACAGGAGGCGTGCGCCTTCTGGCGGTTGGGCGCCAAGCTCCCCTCAGACCAGAGACCGGAAACCCAGTGACTTCTGGGAAAGCCCCGGCTTCTCTGAACAGAAAGATCCCTGAAGGCAAGGGGGAGGGGGGAAAGACCGGAAGTTATCCCTAGCTTAATTTTTAAAACATATCAAATTTGACTCTATTTTAACAGTTTTATTCTTGATGATCAGTATTTTCTAATCATTGGAACCTATCAATATTTATGGTCTTATAAAACAATTGAAAGTAGCAAAGTCAAACCCCTCACATTCCCCTCACGCTCCCGGTTCACCCCTCCATAAAGCCAACATGGCCTGGGCTTCCATCCGGGTATTTGGCAGGCTCTAGGTCAGTTGGAAATTCAGTCATTTGCTTACTTTTGTGATATGTACATCATTTTTACATTTAGAGGAGAGTCTGCTGACACCATTAGCTGTATCCAAGTAGGATAAAAAAGGAATGGAAAGTTAAATGGTGGCAAATTTTAATACTTTTCTTTAAAAAAAAAAATCTCGGGAGGAGGGGGTGGGTATATGCATACACAAAGAGTGCCATGCGCACCATCCCGGGGATGGACACGCTTGAAGCTCGGAGTTGGGGGGTAAGGGGGGCAAGGGCAACATACGTAACCCAAACATCTGTACCCCCATAATATGCTGAAATAAAAAAAAATTCAGTAAGTGGATATGCCAAGGAAGTAAAGAAAGAAATGGGTAAAAAAGAAGTGTATGTGATAGATTTAAGGGATTTTTGTGTGTGTGTGTCTACAGTAGTTCCATAGATAGATAGGGCATCAGAGTTTATAATCCAAAGACAAAGAGGGAAATAAAGAAAAATTATCTGGCTCATCCTCTGAAGTTCACAAAGCCCTTTGAGTAGCAGGCAGAGGCACTTGACTGTCTCAGAAAATGCACATAAACACACCATCTTGCATAAAATTTTAGGGAGTTTGTTAAAAACCCCAGGTCTAAAGTAAAAATACAACAATTTTTCTTCCTCTTTCTTCAAGGATGATATGAAGATTGGGATAAGCCACACAAAAAAAACATTTGCAAAGTAAATAAAAATAATTGTTGAAGCTGAAATAATTACAGATTAAATGAATTAATTCAAAAAAATACAGTGTGTGTATTGGGCAGTGGGAGGGGAGAGGAGGATATAGATGAAACAAGATTGGTGGTGAGTCGATGGTTGTGGGAGTTAGGTTATTGGTACTAGGGGGTTTATTGTGCTATTTTCTCTAATATTTCAAGATATAACACTTGATTTATTCCATTTTCAGATACTCTCTTAACTTACTGGAATAAAGTATCTCCTCAGGAGCTCATAAATATTCTTGTACTTCTAGAGTAAGTTATATTAACTTATTTTCATAAACTTTCCCTTTATTTGGGGAGGAGCTTAACTGTTACCTTTTCTTTCTGATTTCAACACTTTGTTTGCTAATAATGTAGAAAATGTTAAAATATTTTGATAAGATAGAGAGGCTGACCATCTTTACAGCCTAGCAGGGGTCTTTCTGTGGTCTGGAAAACTAGAAGTGGTATCAGCTGCCCTACATCATTCATTTGGAACAGATGCTGGATTAATCGAGCAGCTTAAATGATTGGAATTTAGAATTTGTACTCTCATGTACAGCTGAGTAATTCTACCCCCTTCAGAAATGTGTTTAATGTTATGTATGCATATATACACACACATACAATATATAGTCCAAAACACTTGGGGAAAAAATCTAGTCTGGAGATGAAAAATTGTCCTGTGTTGTATGCTGAGCTATTTTTGCATTATTATTGAAAACTAAAAGAAAAACCAGGCATAGAATGAAATGCAAGAAATTTTTACATAATACTACACATAGATGACTTGTATTGCATGTCTAGCAAAATGCAGAGAAGATAATGCATAACCATTTGATTAAAGCCTTTCAAAATTTTTCAGAAAATGTCAACAGACTAAACAGTTTAGATTTTAAAAGTACTGTAATTATACTGAAATATTACTGATGAAAATATCTGATGTTGGGGATTTGCTTCAAAAAAGATAGGAGATAGGAAGGGTGGAAGGAGATCAGGAGACCTGTTCCGGGAAGAAGTTAAACAATAATGGCCATGAGTTTGATAATTGTTGAAGCTAGGGGGTGATGAGTACATGGGAGCTTGAAATTTTCAGTAATAGAAAGTATTTTAATGCCATTATTAAAAAATGTAGCAATTGCCACAATTTTTAGTGCTTAAGAACCTTTTTTAGGTATTAATGACTATTAATGACTAGAGATCTTTCTATGACATATTTATTACAAAGCACAGAGAATGATTTGCATTGACAGGTTTTTTTTTAAACCTGTCATTAGAATTGTATATGAAGACATGAGGGTTTGGGTACTGATGTAATTGTAGCAAATAAATGTAGAAAGATACTTTAATATAATGTGGCAAGCTCATAAATAGTTACGTGTGTATTTATTTCTGTATACCAAAACACATATTACTGTAATACGATTTAAAAGGATGTTCTTTGTAACTCGTGATTTTTCAAACATTACTTGTTAAATTGTAGAGGATGGTAACATATTACTAACATGCCGTTGTTTTTCTTTCTAGAGTATGTTTGTTTCACTTTAGATATATGGGGAAAAGAAACATAGCAAGGTAATTCCTATAGCACTGCAGTTTCCATTTCTTCTTTCTCTTCCAACAGAGGGCAATCTTAGTCGTGCCGTGTAAAACCCAGATTATTAATTTTCAGATGACGTTAAAACACATGTGATTTAGTTAACATGTCCCAACTCAAAGTTTAAACTAATGTAAACTGATACATTTGTAAGTTTTCCAAGGGGTAAAGGTTAGAGTGATATGCAGAATTTCTACCTTGGAGATCTCCTTAAACTTAGGACAGATGCTTACCTTTTCTTAAGGACTTGAGAAGGGACTAGATCCAGGGAAAGGCAGGAAATAAAAGTGAGAACACCTGTGAGGTCTATATTGTCTACACTCTCCTGATACTCATCTCAATTACTAAGATAAATGGAATCCCTAACAGTGATTGAGACATACATTATGTATTATCTATTTCCTCTTTTTGCTGTTTAAGTCGTAGTGAAATAAATACTTAAGGACATATTTAAGGGATCCTAAGGCAAAGAAGGTTACTTGCTTCAATAAGACACAGTTTTTTTAAAGTTAAATTCCATGGCACTTCCAAAAACTGAAGAGGCTGTTTGGATGGTGTTTATTGCTGAGTCTCTGGAACATCCTAATAATAGGTAGTTCAGGTGATGAGAGTTCCAGTTTCCACCATCTCTCCCTATGACTTGGAGCTGGTTTGGTCATTGTTACTCTGAGCCTCAGCCTCTACGATTGTCGACTATCCCACTATGTTTATTTGAGGATAGACAAACTACTTCTTTACTTCACATATGACCCAGTTGTCATTTTTTAAATGGAACCTTAACATTAAAGGAAAATTCGTAAATCTTAGCAATAGGCATTTTTACAGAGTAAAAATTTCTAATCCAAATTTACCTCAGGTTCAGGAACAGATTACATTATCACTCATTCTTGAACATCTGAGGCGAGGATTTTCCCCCTCATTTCAACCTTGAGCGTCCCTCTCACTATCTTCTCTTACTCTTGCCCTTCCTCACCTCCTGTGAAAAGACTGAATCTTATTCCAGTGTTGGTCACTTAACTCCAATGTTTTTGAGGAGGAGAGAAGTGGGAAGCTCTTCATAAATTACTTAATTACATTCTCATGATATAAACTATTTTAAAGATTCATTAAAACTTCATACAATTTCCCAGTGACACCTTATTCAATCCAAGTAATAATTCATGGAATATTGAGTATAGTACCATGTTTATGTGGAAACCTAATTATTTTTTAGTTAAAAAGAATCTAACATTCAGATATAGTATTAGAGCACTCCAGTTCCTAATGTTAAAATTTATTGTAGGGTGCATGATGCCTGGCTGTCAAAACACTTTGGAATAGACCGGAAATCGCAAACCATGCCAGCTCTTCGAAACAGATCAGGAGTAATGCAGGCCCGGCTTCAACATCTTAGTAGCCTGGAAAGTTCATTTACACTAAATCACAGTAAGTGACAATGTGTGTGGGGTGCCCATTTGAATGAGCTATGTACTGCTATTAACCTTAAAGAAATCCTGGTTTAAATCACTCAAAGTGATGGATACCCTAAATATCCTAACTTGATCATTACACATTCTATGCATGAAAAAATATCACATGTACCCTATAAATATGTATGAAGTCCTGGTTTAATTCACCAATATGATAGGAAATGATTTCCTGTACATAGATAAATATATATATCTCTGCTATGTATTTTTATATAATCAATTTTATCATATATGTCTATAAAATGATAAAATATGCATGGATTTTTCAACAATTTTAGGTAACGGTGTTTTTTTTCTTAATATTAAAGAAATTAAATTTTTTCCTGTGCAATTTCCTTTCTTATCTTATTTTTATATTGGATATCCTTCATTCCTATTGTTAAACTTTAATCTAACTTAATAGTGTATGTATTTAATAATATCTGTTTAGAGTTACTATTGGTCATTTAATGATTAGGGAATCCCACATGCTGAGTTGACTGTAAAAATCAATGAATTCTAAATACCATTTTGACAAAGGTTTATTTCAGACAGGGTGAAGTATTGACAAGGCAAATAGGACAAGGAGAGAAATCTTACCCAGCTGGGGAAACTAGAGGGTTATATAAACGGAAGATATCCTATGAAAAGCAAATATTAATAAAAACTCAAAGAGTGAGAAAATTTTGTTTCCACACAGTCCTCCGGAGGTTGCAGAAAAGGAAGCTAGCAAAATTGGCTTTGTGGTAATGCCTAATAATAAAAAATAATATCTTGAGGAGATAGACCCTGAGCTAATAGACTCAAGACCTTTAAATATACAAATTTCAAAGTCTGCAGCTTCTTGTAAAAGTAAAATGAGCCTACTTCTTTCAGTTGGCCCAGATACCCTGTTTTCCTTCTGATTTAGAAACAAGTCTCATATCATTAGCATAATTGAAAATGTCTGACCATAGGGCACCACTGTCTGTGTGTAGCTGAATTTCTATGGGTTTCTTATTTTTACCCACATAATTAGTGGCATGACCTAGAATGCCTCTCACATTATTTCCTAGTTACATCACCATAGTTCATCATGGAAATCTTGTCTCCAAAGAAGTGGGCACCTAATTATGTGCTGCAGAGCTGTTGATACCGAGCCAAAGTGAAAATTATTGGAATCGATGAACCTAGACCGTATTTGATTAAGGAATAAATACAGTGAAACTCATTAGGTCTGGTGATATTGCAAGCCTCCTTGCTTCTTGCTTGTCTCTCTGAGTCTTTGGAGAGAAATTCATTTAACACTGTTAATGTGCATCTCTGTGTTGAGCAAAGTTTAATTTATTTTTTTTATCCGAGGTTCTGCAACAACTGAAGCAGACATTTTCCACCAGGCGCTTCTTGAAGGCAATACTGCTACTGAAGTTTCCCTAACAGTACTAGATACTATATCATTTTTCACCCAATGCTTCAAGGTAAAAATGAAGAGTTAGAATTCAGTTGGTATCATTGGAAAGAAAATGTTATGCAAAAATTAACTAGTCAGATGCAAGATAGTGTAGTGAAAAAGGCTGACATGAACAGTCATGAAACGTGGATGGCAGACCGAGTTTGGCTATCATGTGACCTTGGGAAGTCACTTTTGTCACTCATAAAGTGAGGGGATTGGATTAACTTGCTCTTAAGCTCTCTTCCACCTCTTAAATTCTATTGTTTTATTTTCATGTTTTAAAACAGTTTTCTTTCATATTTTAATAAAATAGCTAGTAATTTTTAGCCCAAATTATGATTGTAACAGTTTGCTGAAATCCCCATTGTGACTAGGTGTCCTGTCAGGGTAGATGATGTCCAGGCAGGCTGGCACTTACTGTTTTTGCCCAGAAGTTTGCCTCTCAGTGCAAGTCATCATTGCTATGATTTTTAAAAGAAGGTAAAAACAGGTATCTTGCATGGGTTGTTCAAGGGATAAATTAGGATAATGGATGTGAGTGCTTTGAAAAGTAAAAACTATGTGACTATAATGTTAGGGTAGCATTAGTGGGAGACACCAAAGGTGAAAAATCTTACTTGCTGTCAACTGAGTTATACAGATAATTTTTCTCCCCTTTTCCCTCCTTCTCTAAGTAATTCGGTTAATTGCTTCAGCCCTCCAGAATTACTATGGAAATATGGCCTGTGATTTTCAAAAAGGCTTATAAAGGAAAATCGAATTAGATAATAATAAGAAATGGGCTACAGAATCCCTTTGTGAAGTATTAGGTTTAGTCTGATTAAAGTGCAACAGAAGCCCATTTTTTGTTGTGGCAATAAAATAAGAAAGGCATTTGTCTTGTGACTTGCATTGTATTCCTTCCTCCTATTCCAATACTTCTTGTTTATTTAACAAACATTTATATATTTCTTGGTGGGTGTCAGGTACTGTCTTAAATGCTATGCAAATATTAACTCACCTTTCATTGCGATTCTGAGTGTGGGAAAGGGGAGGGATCCTTTAAGCAACAACACCCCCAAATTCCCCTCCCGCCAGCCCCTGGATAAGTTTTAAGAGCTTTTTTCTTATTTGAAATAACCTCATTGAGATGTAATTGACATATAATAAACTGCATGTGTTTAAAGTACAAAAAAATATAAAGGTAATGGAAATGTTCTAAAATCGGATCGTGATGGTCACCCACCTCTGTCACCAGGTTTACTAAAAGTAGTTGAATTGTACACTGGAAAGCAGTGAATTTTATGGTATATAAATTATATGTCAATAAACCTAAAAATACAAATAAGAACTTACTTTAAATTCTCATAATAGCCTTATGATGTAGATACTCTTATTATTCCATTTCTAAAATGAGGAAACTGAGGTTCGTGGACAGTTAATGTCACATGACTGGGCAGTGGCAGAATCAGGATTCAGATCTAGGCCAGTTATCACGAGAATCTGTGATGCTTGGAAGTAGACTAAGGAAAGTGCCAGAAAAAATCAAACACCATTCCGGGATTCTGGCTGTTGATGTTACCATTAGATCTGTCATAACTTTGCTTTATTGTTTTGTTGGGGTTTTTTTTTTTTTTTTTGGATTTGTTGTGTTTGGACAAATTGTAACCTGTAGATTAGTTTCTTGTGGTAAGATAGGATTAGGGGGGTGGAGCTGGAGAGGTTCATCAATGCTATTTTTAAAACAAGGTTCACAAACTAATAGATATTTCTCTACAATTTGTTGTTTCTTTTGTGTTTCATTGCAAGGGGTATTTAAACAAATTACACAGTCTGTTCAATTGTGATACCTGTTATTATTTCTATTCATAGAAGGCTTAATTTGTCACAAGTGGCTAAACATAATCCTGTACTAAACATACTTTTAAAAGTAAATTAGATAATAAGCTTTTAAAATAGAATTGGTATTTTCCCTAATTCTTACATTACAGTATTTAGTCTCCCTCAGAGAAATACAAAGGCTGATTGCCTTGTGTTCTTTTTAATTTACTGATTTTTTTTTTTTTTTTTTTGAGACAGAGTCTTGCTCTGTTGCCCGGTAGAGTGCCATGGCATCAGCTTAGCTCACAGCAACCTCAAATTCTGGGGCTGAAGTGATCCTCCTACCTCAGCCTCCCAAGTAGTTGGGACTACAGGCATACACTACTATGCCTGGCTATTTTTTTTTTATATTCTTAGTTGCCTGGCCAAATTGCTTTCCATTTTTTTAGTAGAGACAGGGTCTCACTCTTGCTCAGGCTGGTCTTGAACTCCTGAGCTCAAGCAATCCTCCCGCCTCGGCCTCTCAGAGCACTAGGATTACAGGCATGAGCCACCATGCCCAGCCTCTAATTTACTCTCATTTTTTAATTGAGAAGCTATATAGTATAGGTAATACTCTTTTCCCCATACCAGTTCTGTATTTTGCTGTGTTGCATTGGAGAAATAATTTTTTCTACCTCTTTAAAATGCTGGGATTAGTTATTCTCCATGTAGTTTGTGTAGTATTTTGAGATTTCCAAGTTGAAAGGTGGCACAAATATTTTTAAATTATGTTTAAGAACCTTTTATTTTTCTGAAACTTTCAAACAGTGATTTCATAAACAATTATTGGTAAAATCAGTTTTCTCCTTCTTGCTGGGGCATAAACTAAGTATTTCTGCAAACTGTATTTTTACTTTTATGTTTTGTAGAGTCAACTTTTAAATAATGATGGCCACAACCCATTAATGAAAAAAGTGTTTGATATTCATCTTGCTTTTCTTAAAAATGGACAATCTGAAGTGTCGTTGAAACACGTGTTTGCCTCCTTGAGAGCTTTCATCAGTAAGGTGAGGACAGAAACTTCGGATCTGCTGGTGGCCTCTCTTTGTGGCAAAAAGGAAAGAGGGGATGGGGGGTCATTGTGGTAAGTTAACAAAGCCATTAAATGCTACCTTTGAAAATAGAAATATAGGACAACAAAACAACAGCATGACTGAGAATCCCCTCAAATCAGAACCTATTTTTTATTTCACCCCATTATACCTTCCTTTTTCAGTAGGCTCCTTTGAAGAGTGTCATTTTAAAATTACCAACTTTGCCAGTTTTTCTTCTGTATTTTGCTTTTTTTAAGGTATTATCATACTGGAAGTATATAATGCAGTAGTGCACTCATATATAAGCACTTTGAAAGCAGGGACCAACTTTTGTAACCTCTGGGTATTGTGTAATATAGTATCTTGCAAATGGTAGGCACTTGGTACGTGTTCAAATAGACGAATCCTTCCTTTCAGTGCTAGTTATAACTGAGGGCCCTAAATGTGCAGGCCTTTTACCTCATCTAAACAATAACTTCAAACTTGGCTTTTAAGAAGTATGACTGAAACAGACAGAAAAGACTTATTTAGTCTGCTTTTGATAGTTTTTAAACTTAAGAATAAGCATAATAAACCAAGATAGACTTAAGGATATGGAAGGGCACAGTCCAAATCTTCTACTCTGGTGTGTGTAACGCCAACAAGACAAAGAAATTCAATTCGTTTATTTGTGTAATAGGCTAACTAAACATGGAAAACTTTGTTTTTGGTCATCATTATTTGCATGGCAGCTAATTACATTTAATTGATATAGAAATTAGATAAATTTTAAGTTTGATTTTTATTGCTATTCTTTAATACAATTTATGAATAAAGAAATCTATGGAAAACTGAGTTCAACACAGGCATGTTATAAGAAACAAAGGGAAAGAGATTCAGAAATAATTCATTTAACAAACAGTTACTGGGTAGATACTGACTAGATATAGTACCTGAGGGCTTATTGTCCAGTAGAGGGGAACACACACACATAAAGATACACACACACACACACACACACACGCACATAAACAAATCCTATCAGGACAAAAGAACTCTAGAGAGAATTCAGGGTGGGTGGGAGAAAGAGGAAAAATGCTGTAAGTTGGCAAAAGTTTCTCTGCAGCAGAGCTAGGATTTAGTATGGATTCAGCAAGAGTTGAGAGTGAAGATGTAAATGGGGAACAGACCAGGTATACTCATCTTAAGAGTTGGACTTCATCTTTTACTCATCAGGTAACCAAGGAAGGGTTTTAAGCAGGAAAGTAACACAATTAGATTTATATTAAGAAAGAATTCGTGTGGCAGGGAAAAAATCTCTATAAAAGTGATATGGAAGAGGGGTTGGTGACAGTACAAAAAGTAGTTGCAACAGGCTAGAAAAGAAATGAGGTTCTAAAGTAAGGCGGTGACTGTGAACATGGAGAGTTAGAAGCAGATGAGACATGTTAAGGAGATAGAATTTACAGGATTTGGTCTCCGTTCACTGATGGTATGGTGGGGTGTGAAATGGTGGGCTGATGTGAAATGTAGGAGAGAGAGTAAATTTGGGGTAAAAGTTAATGAATTCTGTTTTGTAGACCTGTTGAATTTAAGGTACCTATGAGACATTTGGATATATCGATCTTTACTCTGGTGAGGGACCTGGATTGGAGAGCTAGACTTGGAGTCACCCTCCATTCATATATGCTATATTTATTGATCACCTTCTTTGTTTTGAGTGCTGTACTAGGTCCAGGAGATACAGTGGTAGAGATACAAAAGAAACATACTCTCTGCTCTCATAAAGCTTTCATTCTTGGCAGAGGGAGACAAAATAAATAAGTAAATAAAATGATTACTAATTATGATAAGTTCTAGAAAGGAAACAAACAGGGTGTTGAGATAGGTTATAATGATTTGTGGGAGATACCTTACTTTAGATTGGTTTGTCACTTTTAAATTGCGACCTGAACTATGAAAAGGGGTCAGCCATATGAAGATCTCAAAGGAAGAACATTGTAGGCAGAAGGACATGTGTATGCAAAGGCCCCAAGTAGGGAAAGAGTTTGGAATATGCTGGGAATGAAAAGGCCAGTATAGCCGAGTATAGTGAACTAGGGAGAGTATTAGCATATAAGAAATAGTTGAAGCCATAGGAGGAGTGGTTTGATTTCCCCTGGAAAGTACATAGAGGAAGGACAAAAAAAGGTCAAGAGCAGAACGTTGGAGAAAAACGACATAAAAGGGTTTGGAAGAGGAATCTGTAAAGGAGACGAGAGGGAGCAGTCACAGAGGTAGGAAGAAAGACAGGAAAGGAGGATATCATGGAAGCCAAAGGAGGAAAGAGTTCCAACATTGTCATGAGGTATAGGATTGTCGAATAAGATAAAAAGGAAAGGGGGTCTATTAGAATTGGTAATTAGGAGATGATTGATTATTTGGACCATTGCCCACTCAGAGAAGTGAGTAATAGGGGTAGAAGACTTAGTGTAGGGATTAACTACACTGTAGCTATGCCCTCCCTTAATTTTTTTTTCCTTTTTTTGTGTGTGTGGGGGGAGACAGAGTCTTGCTCTGTCATCCAGGCTGGAGTGCAGTGGCATCATCATAGCTCACTGCAGCCTTGAACTCCTGGACTCAAGTGGTCTTCCTGCCTCAGCCTCCTGAGTAGCTGGGCATACACACCTGGCTAATTTTTAAAATTTTTTGTAAAGATGGGGTCTCACCATATTGCCCAGTCTGGTCTCAAACTCCTGGCCTCAAATGATCGTCCCACCTTGGCTTCCTGAAGTACTGGGATTACAGGCATGAGCCACCGTGCCCGGCCCTTAAATGTTTATTTTCATACTAGAGTATCTTGTTCAGCAAGAGTTGGTTTAATCTGGTGAAACTATTAATGAGATTTCCCAATTTACCAATCAGAAAACATTTGTTAAGCATTCATTATCTGCATGGTATTGCACTTGGTATTAAGGTAAAATAAAGAAGGTAGATTCATATAACATAGGTTTAAATTCAAGGTTCCCAAGAAATAATTTTCAAAGGGTGGCCCTCTAGCTTCACACTCTCTGAAGAAGAAAACATCTGTTGTGTACCCTGAAGCAGCTTCCTACTTGCTTGCCTAGACCTGTACACGTGGGAGATTGTAAAAAGCCTATGTTGTATGTATGGTTTATCTTCCACAAAGCATAGTGAGTACCTTTTGAAAGTAACAGGCCATTTGGTTGTTTTGAGAATTAGGTAGTCACTTTTATACTCTTTTTCTATGCCAAAATGTATCTTAATGAACACTGTTGATGAGTAGAGGATGTACATGTGTGTGTACACTTTACCTATATCCCATTTTGTTAAAGATGAACTTCACTTGCTGAATAGATTTTAGCTATAATTTTCCCAGCACTTGGAAGTTAAGAATATAAGGAACTGTATATAAAGCAAAATAGTAAGTCATGAAGATTGGCCTTCCTTTTTTTTTTTTTTTTTTTGAGACAGGGTCTCACTCTGTTGCCCAGGCTGAAGTACAGTGATGCGATCATAGCTCACTGCAGCCTCGAACTCCTTCCTGGGCTCACGTGATCTTCCTGTCTCAGCATCCCAAGTAGCTGGGACTACAGGTGCGCACCACCATGCCCAGCTATTTTTTTTTTTAAATTTTTTGTTGAGACAGGGTCTTGCTTTGTTGCACAGGCTAGTGTTGAACTCCCAGTCTCAAGCGATCCTCTCGCCTCAGACTTCCAAAGTGCTAGGATTACAGGCATGAGTCATTGAGCCCAGCTAGCCTTCCCATTTTTAAGGCCCTGTTTGAGACCTGTCGTTCATCATTTCAGTCATTCATTCATTCAATACATATTGAGAACCTACTTACTGTATGTTTCAGACTCTCTTGAGCTCTCCTCAGATCTGTAGCATTTATATTCAGTATCTTTCCATCTTTGTAGTAACTTGTATACTGACTTAAATTGTTCTATCTTTGATACCTGCTGGTCTTCATGCTTGAGAGCAGAGCCCACTTTATGTCGATTTTGTATCCTCAAAGCACCCAGCCTAGTTTTAGGTGAGGATATAGTAGGCACTTGATGTTCGATTGATTTTATGACTGGGTTTTTAGATACTTATTTTTCTTTTCTCTGTTCATCAGTTTCCCTCAGCCTTTTTCAAAGGAAGAGTAAATATGTGTGCTGCATTTTGCTATGAGGTTTTAAAGTGCTGCACTTCGAAGATTAGCTCAACCAGGAATGAAGCTTCTGCACTTTTATATCTTTTGATGAGAAACAACTTTGAGTATACCAAAAGGAAAACCTTCTTGAGGACACATCTGCAGGTCAGTGAAAATCAAAGCACCTCTTCATCTTTCTTCTCTTTGATATTTAACCTCTAGATTAAGATCTAGAGCTACCCAATACAATGTGGCCATCCAGCATTTGTCATGTGGTTTGCCCAAATTGAGATGTGCTGAAAGTATAAAATACATATTGGCTTTCAGAGACTAAGTACAGAAAAAGTAAAATATATCAATTGTTTTATATTGATTATATGTTAAAATGATATATTAGGTTAAGTAAAATGTATTAAAAATAAGTTGCACCTGTGTCTCTTTTTAATGTGGTTGCTAGACAATTGAAAATTACATATGTGGCTCCCATCATATTTCTATTGGACAGAGCTGCTCTAGAGCATAGATTTTTTTTTTTTTTTTTGAGACAGAGTCTCACTCTTTTGCCCGGGCTAGAGTGCCATGGCATCATCATAGCTCACAGCAACCTCAAACTCTTGGGCTCAAGCAATCCTTCTGCCTCAGCCTCCCGAGTAGCTGGGACTACAGGCATGCGCCACCATGCCCGGCTAATTTTTTTGTATATATTTTTAGTTGTCCAATTAATTTCTTTCTATTTTTAGTGGAGACGGGGTCTCGCTCTTGCTCAGGCTGGTTTCGAACTCCTGAGCTCAAACAATCCACCCGCCTCGGTCTCCCAGAGAGCTAGGATTACAGGCGTGAGCCACCGCGCCCGGCCTAGAGCATAGATTTTAAGAGCATAGGATCTAATTCAGATTCTAGGACTACCGCATACTATGTGACAGGGAGCAAGTTACTTCCTTAGACTCTCAGTGTTTCAGTTCCTTTAAATGTAAAATAGGGGTGAATATTAGTACCTAGCTCATAGGGTTTTTATATGATTAAACAACAAGCTTGTTAGATATGACTTAACAGGTAATAATACACTTTATGTTTTTCATGCTCTAGCATGCCCACTTATTTAAAATGAGAGAAGTCTCAAGGTTTAGTGGAAAACATGGACTTAAATCATAGCTCAGCTACTTACTTGCTGTGTGACCCTAGGCAATTTACTCAATCTGGCTGAACCAGTTTCCTTATCTGTAAAATTAGGCCAAGTATGTATCACCTTGCTGGCTTATCATGAGGGTTAAAAATAAAGTATATGTAATGTCTGGCACACCTAGCACATAGTAAACACTTATTACATGATAGTTATTATTTAATGTCTCTACATTTCTGTGCTTATTTGATGAAGTAGCTCTGAACTAAACCACAATTGGGACTTCTTGGCTCAGTAGGCCACTTTGTAATATGGGAAATCTTTGGTCCTATTTATAATTTCACTGCTGTGATTTTTCCCATTGGAGTTTTTAAATGGAGACAGGGTTATTAATGGGGAAACAACCATAAACAGCTTTTTGAAAAGTGTCATCAGTGATGTGAAAATCTAACAGGAATAACTGTATATGCTTTCTATAAAAATCTGCTATATAATTTTGCATACTAGGGCTAGCCAGCATTACACATTTTGCTATTTGCTTTTATTAATATGTGAGGTGTCACTAGAAAATCCCCCTTTCCCCATAACATTGCTCTAATTAGTATGCCAGTGTGCTTAAAATTCCCCATTAGGATTCTTCTATTGGGTCAAATCATCAGTTCTCTCAAGTCCTTTATTTAAATATCGACAAATTAATAAATTTGTAGACTTAGAACAGTGTCTGGCACATAGTAAATGCTCAATAAAGGGTTAACTGTACTATAATTATGATCTCTTTAATCCTCATAACAACTCTATAAAATAGAGATCGTTATCATCCCCATTTTACAAATGAGAACCGTGAGGCACAGAAAGGTTAAATAGCTTTCCCAAAGCCACACAGTAAATAATTGATACAATCAAGATTTGAATCTAAGGAAGTTTGACTCCAGAGCCCACACCCATAGCTACTACGATATCCTCCTTCCCAGGACCAATGGTAAAGCATCCAGCCATTAACATCTTAGCATGGATCATTTTGGCATTCATCCAAGGGAGTGTGAGAAATCAAAAAGTACCATTAAAGGCTGTTGCATAAACTGCTGTTAAACTAGGTAAGCCCTGGTCAAAAACAAAGAAGGTTGCTGAGGCACTGGCCTCAGAAGTCCAGCACACTTAAATAGATTAGTTAAAAAGGAATGAGAAACCATAAAAAAAAAAACATCATTTATTCCCAACTTTGCCATAGCTACTACCTAGCAAGCATACTGAAAGTGGAGACCTGACCACCATTGTATTAGTTCATTGTTATGAAAAGTTTTAGATCTAGGTATGTTTTGAGTTTTGAAGAATTATTTACATCTAACCAAGAAAGGTCCCAATAAAATTTGAAATTGGGACCTTTGAAGTTGCTGTTTCATGAAAGTAGAAGAATTTAAACCCCTCATGCATGAAGAAAATAGATTATGATGCTACAATGTAGAATCTTTAAAAGAAACATTTCATATGAGTGCCTCTGTGCTTATACAACGATCAGAGTAAGCAGCCTTTGTTCAAAAGCCATTTGGAAAACAATGTTTGCTTCTTCCCACAGATAATAATTGCTGTAAGCCAGCTGATAGCTGATGTTGCACTAAGTGGAGGATCAAGATTTCAGGAGTCTTTATTCATTATCAATAATTTTGCAAATAGTGACAGACCTATGAAGGTATGTTCTCACTTCCAGTAAAAAATTAGAACCACCTTCGCTATCAGGGAAGTTTATAGTCTTAAGCTATCGTTGGATTCACAACTTTTGCTAGTGTAGAGTATATGAAATGTGAGCCTTGATTAAGGGCTCTGTCTTGTACACCACTGTATCTCTAGAACCAAAAACACTGCGTGGTACCGAGCAGACATTCAATATTATTTGAATAGATGGATGAAAGAATATACTGTGTAAACACAGTTGTTATAGCAAGTAGAATCTGAATCTTTTTTTCTGACTTGATTTCTAAACTTTCTCAGAAAATAAATAGATCCTTTCTTTCTTAACAATTGTTACCATTTTTAATATTGGTTAATTAAGTGCTGAGTTTGAAACTTTACATAATCTCATTTCTTACAATAGCTAACAGCTGCCTGATCCATTGCCAATGGATGAGGAATGGCACAGAAGGGATTCATTATTTGATGGTTTTGTGATTTTCAAAAAAATATCATCTGTTAACTGATTGTAGCTTGCCATAGGTATTTATTAGCAAATCCAAGCCCAAGGCTGTCATTGTTAAGAGATAGCTGAGGCCAAACCCAAGACCCTGATCACAATTTCTTTTTCTTTCCTATATGCTTACAATCTATAGCATTGTAAAAATTCATCTGTTGCTTCATTGCATGGAGTGCAGGTTCTGATCTTCAGCAATACATATACACAAGGGAAGAAGAATCCTTTGCCAATAGAGGACTTTTCCTCCCAAAGAATGAATCATGCTTATTCTTGGGAAAGGTCATCTTCCAGAATAATTTGACAATATCGTGTAAAATCTTAAGAAAAATTAGAAGCTCACAGTCACAGCATACTTGATGTTTGGGATGTGTATAATCCATGTACCAAAAAAATGTTCCCATAGGAACATTACTTGCACTGCATAAAAACACTGAGTAGTGCCAGCCACTTTCATGCTGGGAAAGTTTACTTTCCAGCCAGTTTTACTGGTTCCCCAGGGGATCAATATATGCTCTAGCTAATCCCATGAGCATAGAAATAACTTGCACCATTTATGCTCAATTGTCTCCAGCCTTAATGCCACGTTATATAGGTAGATTGGCAAGTTTTTCTAAGTAAATGGGGCTTGTGTTGGCTTTCCTTGATAAGAAATCTTTTCATTTTCCTTGACTCATTTCTGAAATGACTTAATTTTATTTTGTCAGGGCAGTCATTACCAACAAATCGTATTGCAACAAAGTATGCCTTTCCCGCAACAAATGGGATCTCTGTTAACGTATAAGAAGGGACTTTATGCATGTAATTGTTATTTTTAAGAGTCAGGGTGGCAGTTTTTAAAACCGTTTCCTCCACATCTTATTATATTCACATTAAAAAGCTCCTTAACCCTTCCACCTGTCCCTTCCTTATCTTCTCTATATCGTACAGATAATTGTGATTACTCCAGTGGGGGTTAAGAGGAAGTGATAGGACTTTCTTAGCAGTGGCTAGGGTGAAGAGGAAACTCTGAATTGGTGTTCTCTGGACCAAAACCAACACTTTGAAAGGCTAATGATTTCTTTCAACTCTTTGGAGTGTTCTGCTGTTCATGACCTCTCATTTGTGTAAATAGAAATTTTTGCAGTGTGGCTTTCTCCTTAGTACGTGATAGTCAGTGGATGGAGGAGGTATGATTGTCAGCATGGAAGAGGGTCTGAGAGCACCAGCACTGAGCGAGACTGCCTGTGTGTAAATCCTGCCTCGACTTACCAGTTGGGAGACTTTGGCCAAGACTTAATTGCTCTGTGCCTTAGTTTTCACGCTGGTTAAGATGACTTACAATAGTACTTAACTTAGACGATTATTATAAAAATTGAAACATGCAAAGCACCCAGACCAGTGCCTGGTACATAGTAAGCTGTCAATTTTTAGTTAGTGTTATAAGTAAATGGCAAACATAGATCACTCCCATGGCTGTGGAATTTACAATGGAAGATCTGGGGCTCAAAGCCAGGTAGTCTGGATCCAGAGGTCATGCTTTTATGTCCTGTGATTATACTGCCACCAAAGTTAGAGCCTTTGAAGCCTGGGCTAGTCACATATTTTTAACATAATCATTTAAAACACTAAACATTGCTATATGCAATACCAAGAATTACAATAAGAAGTAAAAATCGTTATTACGTTCTCAAGATTGGATGCCAAGCTTTAGAGCACATTGATATTGTTGTTGAACATGTCTTTTGTTTGTTTTGAAATTAGGCAACTGCTTTTCCCACAGAAGTCAAAGACTTGACCAAGAGAATCCGTACCGTTCTTATGGCCACTGCCCAAATGAAGGAGCATGAGAAAGACCCTGAGATGCTAATTGACCTCCAGTATAGCTTAGCCAAGTCCTATGCAAGCACCCCAGAGCTCAGGAAAACCTGGCTGGATAGCATGGCCAAGATTCATATTAAAAATGGAGATTTTTCAGAGGTGACTACTTAAGAACTACTTTGTTCTAACCAAAACCTTTCAAAACCTCTTGGGCACATTCTGACAATTCTTTCCTTGTTATCTCTTCTCAGGCTGCAATGTGTTACGTCCACGTAGCAGCTCTGGTTGCAGAGTTTCTTCATCGAAAAAGTAAGATATTTCTATTCTTAGACATTGGGGGTGGTGGATTCCACTCAGCACAATAGTTTTTATCCTTGTAGCTTGCACCTGTGAATGTGATATAATTGAGCTCTGAAAAATATGTTCACCTTCGATCTCATTCAGTGTTAAATAGAAGAAGTTGTTATGTATATATATAAAAAAGACTGGATTGTTTGTTTTGCCTTCTGCTTTCATTAGAGGCTACAAGAATAAATTAAAAAGTACATGGCTAGGCCTGATGCCCAATGTTTATTTTCCAAGACTGTCTCTCCCTGGAAGATTGCCACAATTAAATTCTTCTCAGGGCTCATGAGAAGCTCAGGATAATACAGATCACTTATTTTTCCCTCATGCACGTCAGCTTCACCAACAACTGCCCACATACTATGCATCTCCGGCCACTTTAGGGCACTGATACCTGGGTTTTAAAAGGGAGTCATGCCCTCCAAGGGCATCAGGAGCCAGCAGCTCTGTATCCCTAATTCAAGATTCCTAATTAAGGAATCTGCCTGAAAGCTTCCCTTTCTAAAAACAGTATTGTTGACTACTGTACCTACTCAAATAGGAAAACAGTTGAGTTAGGTTTACAAATTGATTGACAGTGAAGATTGCAATCAAGGAATCTCCCACTGTCTATCACAATGTCCAGGCTACTTCCTATAAGGCTGTTGAACAAGTAACGATAGGACAAAGTGAAACCAACTTACGGGAGTCACATCACTCTGGCTTTGGTATGGAAACACAACCATGTTTTGTTTTGTTTTTTAATTCCAGAATTCCTACAGTTAACTGTGTACCTTTCATTTTACATCTATGGCTCAGTGCTCAATTATGTCACATGGCAACACCCATGTGGAAAATCTTTTCGGAAAAATATAATATCACAACTAAAATGTAGATTCATTTTATTTATATTTGAAATGAACACTTTCTGTTTGATACTGAAATTCTTTTTAACAATGCATTTGTTTGAAACTGGTATACTTTAGTTTTCTCCTTTTTGTACATCTGTGGTTTCGAAATGGAAAAGGAGGTTAGTTATCAAAATAAGGCCCTGTTTGAGGTTTTTTTTTTTTTTTAAATCACTGGTATGCCCATAGAATCACAGTATAAATAAATATTGAAATTGCACACCTGCAATTCCTAATAAACTGACAAATATGAGAATCTTAAATACAGTATTAAATATGATTTTAGGTATGTCTTCAGAGAAATTAGGTTAATATTATCTGATCTTTCTAATTAGTAGAAATCTGAAATAAGAGTTTTATGTCCACTAAGTATAAAACTGTATAACCCTTTAGATTTTGAAAATAGTTAAATATATTAAAACTATTTCCCTAGAATTTTGGGGGGTTTTTCACAAGTGCAAAGAACTTAAAACTAAACAAAAATCAAGAATTATATATCTTCATTATCAATCCTTAAGTTGTAGAAATACAACTTCTTGCTATGGTTTTTTGGACGTTAGCATGAAACAGCCTAAACACCAAACTGTGATGTGTTTCAACAAGTAGAAATAATGTTTTTAACTAGTCATTTAAGTATTTCATAATACCCTCAAAGTTTTTTAGAATTTATTCTTCATAGAAATCAAAGAACCCTTTGCTGAGGAGAAAATATTGTTTTGAATTTCAAACAAAAAATAATGCTTAAATTAAGAGAAGTTTACATGTTTATTTATAGATACCATCTATTTTTTTTTTTTTTTTGAGACAGAGTCTCACTCTTTTGCCTGGGCTAGAGTGAGTGCCGTGGCGTCAGCCTAGCTTACAGCAACCTCAAACTCCTGGGCTCAAGCGATCCTACTGCCTCAGCCTCCCGAGTAGCTGGGACTACAGGCATGCGCCACCATGCCCGGCTAATTTTTTCTATATATTTTCAGTTGTCCGATTAATTTCTTTCTATTTTTGGTAGAGACGGGGTCTTGCTCTTGCTCAGGCTGGTTTCGAACTCCTGAGCTCAAACAATCCGCCTGCCTCGGCCTCCCAGAGTGCTAGGATTACAGGCGTGAGCCATCATGCCCGGCCGATACCATCTATTTTTAAACCTGGAAAATTCTACTTGCTTAAGCTAGAAAACCTTATTCTAAAATGGTAGTAGTAGCAAAATCCTCAGGGTTTCCCCCCCTTAGCTTCAATGATTCATATGATCCAAAACACCTTTTTTTGTTAATTAGCTGATTAAACTATAATAGTTATACCAAGGTCAACTACTAATTTAAAACATAAATTATAAACTTAATCTGTTAATCTGCCATCCAGTTTGAGAACACCACAATCCACCAGAATTAGTGTACTTTTTTGAAGTCTAGATAAGACCTGGATATTTGCAGAATAAATAAAAATACATTTGAGTACAGAACTGAAAAAAAAAGTTGAACTTACACCTAAGACCAACTTACTTAACAAAGATAATTGGGCAGCTGTAGAACTCTATTTTCTATTAATATAATGAAGACAAAAGAGAAGGAGAATTTTAAATCCCTGACACATACCCATTTAAAATTTTTAATCCCTGGCACATATCCATTGCCAAAATTTTTTTCTCAAATCCCTGTTCAAATTTTCTGTTTTCTCAAATTCCTAAGCCATTTCTCTTGAAGTCCATTATAAAAATTAAAAAAAAAATTTTACAATAAATTACTACTTAGCAGTTAACCCATTGGAAGCAGATGTTATACTGTTTACAGTTTTTAAGAAAAAAAGTTACTTTATCCTATTGGATAGTTGCCTAAGTAGGCAAGGGTCCTACACAATACCAGTGAGGGACCATTTCCAGATCCTTTTCTTCATTGTCTCAGGCACTGAACTGACAGGGAAAGGGGAAGGAGGTGTGTAGTTCTCCCTACCTCTCCCCCCAGACTTCTTCCAGGCAGGCCGACTAAGCTCTTTCTCTCTACCAGAGAGACCTTAAGTGTTATCATGCTCTTGCCTTTACCGAAGTCACCTTGAAGTGGTGATACTTGGTTTAGTTATTCTTCTTATCCCCAAAAATATAAAATAAAAAAGAAGTCAGAATTTCCTTATTATGATTTTGTTGAAAACCTCAAAATTTCTAGATTACATTCTCTGGAGGCTAGATTTATATGTACTTCTCTCTCTTTTCTCTTTTCCTCAGAGAGGATGTAACTGTTTTCTCCAGGGAAGATGAGTCAAGTCTCTGCATTCTTCTACCACCAAATAGCATCCTAGGTTCAGCAAAGCTTCAAGGCCTGCAGGATTCCCCCTTCAACCCAGAAAAAGGAATTTCCTTTTCCAGAGTCTGTTTTTTTCATTCTTTTTAGGGTAATGTGGCTCTGTTTCCCAAGTCTTTGTACCCAGGATCTGATAGCTTAAGTTCCACAAAGCTTTTTATTCTTCTGTTTTTTTATTTTTTCCCAGCCACAGCCTTTTCCCTTCTTGCCCTCACCTCAGGACTCTTACCTCTTATCCTTCTTCTGACTAGCAGTCCTATTTTATCAAGAGTTGGGGCCGGGCGCGGTGGCTCACGCCTGTAATCCTAGCTCTCTGGGAGGCCGAGGTGGGCGGACTGTTTGAGCTGAGGAGTTCGAAACCAGCCTGAGCAAGAGCGAGACCCCGTCTCTACTAAAATTAGAAAGAAATTAATTGGACATGGTGGCACATGCCTGTAGTCCTAGCTACTCGGGAGGCTGAGGCAGGAGGATCACTTGAGCCCAGGAGTTTGAGGTTGCTGTGAGCTAGGATGACACCACGGCACTCTAGCGTGGGCAACACAGTGAGACTCTGTCTCAAAAAAAAAAAAAGAGTTGGGCTGCTATTCCATCCTTCCAACCTCTCCCCACTTTTTTCGCGGGGTAACTTGTATTCGAGGTCATGATCTCTATCTTGACAGTTTCCATCTTGCTTTCCTTAGGACAGCAGTCAGGAGTATAAAAGCTACAGCTAGGAAGGGCAAGGTCAAGAATCCAGGTCAAATACCAGCAAGACTGATGGCAGACTTTCTAGGACCCCCTTATACAAGGCTGCATAGGTCTACGTGAGATCCCTTAAACAGATGCCCCCCTTCTGTTATGATATATACATTGGCCGATTCCAGATTCAGCAACTTTTTTCATCTGAAAATCTTTCTAGAACTAACAAACAAAAGGGTCCTGATATCATTGGATATTGATGGGTATTGATAAGCACAAAGGGGGAGGGATATATCTCTTCTCTAGGTAGAGATATATCAATATCATCAGGCATATGAATTAAGATAACACAAGAATACTGGACTCGGAAGCTGAAAAGCCACAATAGTAGTCTTTACATTAGATGATGTGGACAACAAATTCCAAAAGTGGTAGCACTTTGGGAGGCCGAGGTGGGAGGATCACTTCAGGCCAGGAGTCTGAGACCAGTCTGAGCAACGTAGCAAGCCCCTGTGTCTACAAGAAAAAATACCAAAAATACAAAAATTAGCCGTGCATAGTAGCACATGCCTGTGGTCCCAGCTACTTGGGAGGCTGAGGCAGGAGGATCACTTGAGCCCAGGAGTTTGAGGTTGCGGTGTACTATAATGACACCAATGCACTCTAGTCCCAGTGACAAAGAAAGACCCTATCTCAAAAAAAAACAAAAATTCCCAAAGTGGGTGTTAACATCTTTGTTCCTGAGATAAAACGTAATTTGCCCTACTTCTACTTAAGATACACACGAGAAGACTCTCTCCCAAGATGCTTTTAGCCTCATCTGTTCTTAAGCATAGGAGTATGCCTTTCTTTGTCCTCCCCTAAATCACAGCATTCCAGAAAAACCCTATATTTGGAAATAACTTAAAATAATAATCCCTTCTGAACAGACAGGAATTTTTTCCCTAGTCATGGACCTTACTGCCTGAGGCCTTTAGAGATTGACCCTCTTTTTTGATAAAAACTATATTCTTTATCTCTTCACTCAAGTCTTGGGCCCTCTTCCTTTTTACTGCCTAGCTTTTGACTTCATACACGTGATCAAGTGGGATGTTTTCTTCTAAATTTCAAAAAGTTATCCCAATGTGCTACTATACAAAGTGTCCCACAGACCAGCTGCTAGTCTGAGAACAGTTTGTTACTTGTTTACAGCAAGATGAAAACTATTGTCCTGAATGTAAATCAGCCATGTCACTAAATACTCTGTTTAGTTCAGCTGACTTTTTTATATTTCAGGAAATTATGGGGCTACAAACATTTTGGTTACGTGTTATGACTTTGCCACGTCCCAACCACGATTTGAGACTTGCCCTTTCCCCCCCTACAATGCTCGCCGCGTCCATTAGTTGTTAGTTTACCCACCCCCAACCCCTCTACCCCCAAAGAATATTACTACTGTGTGAGCACCTTAGTGTTGATCAGTCAGTGCCAGTTTGATAACGAGTACATGTGGTGCCTATTCTTCCATTCTTGTGATACCTCACTTTGGAGGATAGGCTCAAGCTCTATCTAGGAGAATATAAGAGGTGCTAGATCACCATCGTTTCTTATAATTGAGTAGTATTCCATTGTATACATATACCATATTTTATTAATACACTCATGGATTGAAGGGCACTTGGGTTGTTTCCACATCCTTGCTATAGTGAATTGTGCTGCCATAAACATTCGATACCTCAAAGAGCTACAAGTAGAACTACCATTTGATCCAACAGTAGCACTATTAGGCATCTACCCAAAGGAACAGAAGTCATTCTATAATAAAGACATCTGCACTCGAATGTTTATGTCAACTGACTTTTTTTAAATAGGTAGACTTTATTGAACAAGGAAATGAGGAATTGATTTACATTCTGGTACAAGCTCCTTATCTTTTTGTAGTCTGATACTTTGAATAGAACTCTCTAAAGGTCTGTAACAGACCATTTTAGACATACTTATCTTCAGACATGAAACATGTTTTATCTTCATTGCCTTTTATTACCTAATTTCTTTGACCAAAAATGGCCCTAAAATTTGGCAAGTCAAAGTAAATATCACTTTCATTTCTGCCTCTCTTTCTTCCTTAATGGAAACCCTCTGACTACTCCCATATATTTCTCCCTTCTTAAAAAAGCACTTCAAAATAACCCCATCTTTCCCTACCAGATTTTCGTCTCTCTCTCATAAAAGTGCAGTGCCTGTTTGATAACTCATGTTCTATCAAGCATCTTACCCAGAAAATGTATGTCTAATTATCTTTCATTTAGACAAGAAGAGTTGGCAAAATCCAAGCCCTGATACGTGACCTTTTTTCCACCAGAATTCTGAGAAATCTCTTGAACATGAGATCCGGCTTTCTTAAACCTTCCTTCTTCCTTCCCCAACCTCTAACCCCAAGAAGAGTACCAGATACTTAGTTGTGAGTAAAGGTCGTTATCTCTAAGCATCACTATTAGAGAGGTTATGGACAATAGATTGCAACTGCTATTCGTTCCCTTTGTGAATAGCCACTATCAGAAGAAAACTTTCTCACTGGCTAACAGATTCTTTTATAAGGAAGCTGAATTTTCCTTGAACTATAAAATTACAGCCCACTTAGATAAAGGATAAAGGTAGCCACAGGAGGAGTGTTTGGCATGTTTCACAATCTCTAGGGCAACCATGTAGCCTCTACACCTAGACTCTTGCTTGACAGTAACAATTTGGTCCACAATCCTACAGCAGCTGTTCTCAGCTTGAGTTCACTTCCTATTTCCTAGGGGTCCATCTGGCAGCAAGTATTTTATTCTATCTTGGGAAAGCTAGTTTGTTTATTGGTAAGCTTGTTTGGTAATAATAATTCACTGGATACTTCTTATATGCCAGGCTCTGTTCTAAACACTTTACATTTCATTTAATTCTCATAAAGTATCCCTGTTTTACAAAAGATAAAACTTGTTGCAGTCCCAGGAAGATAAACGTGTCCAAAATCACGCAGAGAGTGATGGAGCTGGGTCCGTCTAACTCCAGAAGCTATGGTTTTTCCAGTGCCCATTCTGTTTTCTCCAAGGATGTTTTATCTGCCATCTTTTTGTTTCTTGCCTCTCTTACAAATCCTAGGCTTAGGCCTCCTCCATTCACTTACTTCCTTTCCCAATTCTCGGTGCAATTAGGCATTAGACATGGTTACTGAAGATCATTCAGTGGTTACCTGAAAAGTACCTGCCCTCTTGTTTACATGATGAATCACAGATGTACACAGGATTAAAGTTTTAACTAAAAATGTTTACGTAGATTACACCAGGGGAACATCTATACTAGCCATTGAAGGTAATGCATAGTCAAAGAATGAAACTTAATTGTAAGTAACTTGAGCTCACTTTTTGGGAGAAAGGTTCATAGAATATATAATAGATGGAAATAATTTGTAAAATTCTTTTTTATAACAGAAAATTGTACTTAGGACTTTGATCCTCACAAAAATATCTATTTATTTAAAAATCTCCAATTCCTATAAGGCTTACTGTTATTTACCAAACACTTTTTTATAAATTTACCCCACTGTTTTTTATTCATACAGAATTATTCCCTAATGGATGTTCAGCCTTCAAGAAAATTACTCCCAATGTAGAAGAAGAAGGAGCAATGAAAGAAGATGCTGGGATGATGGATGTCCATTATAGTGAGGTAAGATTCCAAGGCCTGTTGCCAGTTCTATAAATTTCACTTCTTAAAATTTACTTATATTAAAAATTATTACAGCTAACTTAATTTTGAAGGTAATTAAGGGTAAATGAACTTTAAGTATTAAAACTGCCCAAGGTAAAGATGTCCCTGTTTAGAATGTACAGCCCTATCTCTGGAACTGTTCCCATTGTCTAGCTTTAGAAATGCAACATTTACCATCCTCAAATCACCATCCTAGTAACCAGATCTTGGTCAATATACTTTGGAAAATCTTCATTAAAAAAATAAGAGTTAACATTGTCCTTTACTTCAGCTAAGCGGAGTATGCATAAAAGTATTTAAAAATGGAAAATTTCTGCTCTAAACTTTAGATGAATAAAAAAATAACCTCCACTGTCAATCGGCCAACAAAGAATTATTAAGCACTGACTTAGGAGCAAGGCTCAGGATTTGGTGATCTAAGAGCTATAAAATAATTAGATATGGCTGGTCCCTGACCTCCAAGGTCCACCTGAAGAGATAATACACCTGCATGAAATGGGAAAAAAAAAACAAGACTTTTGAATAGTATTTGAATAATATAGATAATATGTGCCATGCAAAGTCAAAGGTAAAAGAGATGCCTTTGAGCTGAGGTAGAACAGCGGAGGTATGATTAGAGGGGGGTTTGAAGAACGAGAACACCCTGAAGGCATTCAAACATAGGAGGAGACAAGCAGGGACCAAGGCTAAGAGGTAGGACACTATAAGGCATGTTTGAGGCACAGTGAGTGGATCCTTTTGGCTAAACCAGTGGGTTCACATAGAGAAGAGTAGTAGTTGAGGCCAGATTTTGAGAAACTTAGAATGTTTGGGCTTTATTCAGTAGAATGTTGAATTGCTATCAAAGATTTTTGAGCAGGATAATGACCAGGTGAAAGCAAGGAGAGGTAAGGCTAATTTGGTGATAATGTGGGGAAGATGAATTAGAGGTAGCTGATAGAGCCGGAGGCAGAGGCTAGAGAGAGGGCTGCCATAATTATCCAGATGGGAGGCAATTAGGGAATAAGCCAGGATAGTGAAAGATTCAGGAAACACTGAGGAAAGGAGGGGAAGACTTTCTGGCTGTGCAAGGGGTAGAGTCAAAGGTAGCACCAAGATTTCGTGTTTGGATGTTAAGGAGAAATGATAGATGGTTTTGCAGAGAAAATGATGAATTTCATTTTAGATGTCAGTTGATTTTGAAGCGAAAGGTTATCAAACTGGAAATAACAGGCCATTGGAAATGCAGAGCTGAATCTAAGGAGAGAGATGAGTGTTTGAAATACACATCTGGAAGTCATATCCTTGTGAGAACCAAAGCAGGCTTAGTATAGGACGTAATATAGCAAGTAAAGACTAGAGAACCAAGGACTGAACCATGGGAAAAAGTTCGTAATTAAAGAGTGGGAACATGGAAAAAAGAAACACAGAAGCAAAGAGATTAAAGTGGTTGCATTCCCATAAAATTACATTTTCTAGAAAGTTGTATTAAGAAACACAAGAAGCAGTCTGGGCACGGTGGCTCATGCCTGTAATCTTAGCACTTTGAGATGCCAAGGTGGGAGGATCACTTGAGCCCAGGAGTTCAAGACCAGCCTGAGCAAGAGCAAGACCCCATATCTACAAAAAATAGAAAAATTAGCTGGGCATGGTCGCACGTGCTTCTAGTCCCAGCTACTCGGGAGGCTGAGGCAGTAGGATTGCTCAAGCCCAGGTGTTTGAGGTTGACGTAAGCTATGATGACACCACCATACTCTAGCCCAAGAGACAGAGCAAGACCCTGTCTCAAAAACAAAAAAAGAAAGAAACATAAGAAGCAATCAGGTTAAAGTTACAGTGACATACTTTATAAGTACTTTGTGAATTGATTTTTTAAATAGAAGCAAATCTCAAGTTAGCTCTGGTTCAATTAGCTAAAACAATAAGCCTGTACGCTTTATCTACTATTTCTACATGGGTCTGTCTCCTCATCAGTAAAGTAAGGACAATAATAATACTATCCTGGTCACTTCACAATATATGTTATGTGAAAGCTCTTTATAAGTCATTAAATGCTACATAAATGTCAAGTTTTTCATTGACCTACTACTTGGCAGTGAGATTTCTTAATGGCAAGTTGGTATGCTTTTTACCTGCAGAACCTAAAAGAGTAGATATGTTTGCTGAATTAATCATAACAGAGAATCAAAGTAGTGGAATTTAAATTCCAGCACAATTTTTGACTGTGAAGACTTGGGGAAGTTAATTTACATTTCTGGATCTGAGTTAGACTCAGATGATTTCCCAGAGACCTCCAGTTTTTACAGGCTGATAGCACAAAGATTCAGAGGATTTCATGGGAGATAAATGGTTCAGCACAACTGAACTTGTGTCTTTACCTTCCAAACAGCAGCTCCAACGTATTCATAGAAATGGCCTTGAGCCTGACCCTTTTTTATACTCTCAAGGAGAGCAGTAACTCTTCGTACTAGTCAAGAACTAAAATCAGTTTTCTGTGTAAACACGTTTGTTGGAATTCTTTTGTGTTCCTACAGTAGTAATAGTAATTTATACATACTTTTTTGTTTATAGATAGAGTCACATTCTACCTAGTGCCATTTTATATTTCAGTTTACATAATAAGGCTTCCTCCTCATGCCCTAGCCCAGGGGTCCCCAACCTATGATGAGTTGAAAGGAGCATATGAAAAAGTGCTAAACATAGTTAATCATTAGAGAAATGCAAATAAAAGCATACATATTATTTCATTATATATTACAGTGTAATAATAATAGAAATAAAGTGCACAATAAATGTAATACACTTGCATCATGCCAAAACCATCCTCCTGCTCCCTGGTACATGGAAAAATTGTCTTCCATGAAAATGGTCCCTGGTGCCAAAAAGGTCGGGGACCACTGCCCTAGCTAATGGAAAAAAAAAAACTGACACTGATTTAGAAGTTATGTTGAAATGAAAAATGCAAATCCACTTAGTATTTTTATTTAAATACATAAGTTAAACCAATAATAATGAAATCTAATTTGTTTCTAAAAATGTATTTTTTACTCGATTTGCAAGTTTTTCTCTTTTTTAAAATGATGTTTGAGTCATATGCGACAGTTTTAAAAGATATAATTAATGTACGATGAAATGCATACATCTTAAGTGAACAGTTTGATGAATTTTGACAATTGTATGCACCCGTGTAAACTGCCACTCCAGAAACAAGAAACAGAACATGTCCATTCCTGCAAAAAAGGTTCCCTGTGCCCATTTCCAAGGAGGCTCCCGCCCCTACCATCTGATTTCTATCAACATACATTAGTTTTGGTGTCATAAAAATGGAATCATTCAGTAATGTACCCTTTTGTATCTGGCCTCTTTTGCATAATCTAATGTTTTTGAGATTCATCTATATTGTTGAATATATCAAAAGTTTATTCTTTTTCATTATTAAATATTCCATTATCTTGATATACACATTTCAAATCCATTCTCCTGTTGACGAATTTTGGATTGTTTCCATTTTGAGGCTGATATGAATAAGGCTGCTTTAAACATTCTTATCTATGACTTGTTGACATATGCTTTCTTTCTCTTGGGTAAATACCTAGGAGTGGAATTTCTCGATCTTAGGAAAGATGTACATTTAACTTTGTATGAAATTGCCAAAGAGTGTCTCAGAATAGTCACACCATTTTATACTCCCACCAGCAATGGATAAGAGTTCCAGTTGCTCTGCATGCTCTGATGTTGCTAATCTCTTTTTTTATTTTAGCCATTCTATTAGGCATGAATTAGTATTTTATTGTGGCTTTTATTTGCATTTCCCTAATGGCTAATTATGTTTAGCACTTTTTCATGTGCTCCTTGGCCTCATATATTTTCTTTTGTGAAATGTTTTAAGTGTTTTATCTTAACAATTGCATTGTTTACTTCTTTATTCTTGATTTGTGGGCGTTCTTTCTATATTCCGGATATAAATTCTTTGTCAGATATATGTGCTGCACATTTATTTCCCAGTCTTTGGCTTGTCCATTCATTTTATTTTATTTTTTTTTTGAGATAGAGTCTCATACTCTTGCCTGGGCTAGAGTGCCGTGGCGTCAGCCTAGCTCACAGCAACCTCCTCCTGCCTCAGCCTCCCGAGTAGCTGGGACTACAGGCATGCGCCACCATGCCTGGCTAGTTTTTTCTATATATTTTTAGTTGTCCGATTAATTTCTTTCTATTTTTAGTAGAGACGGGGTCTCGCTCTTGCTCAGGCTGGTTTCGAACTCCTGAGCTCAAACAATCCACCCGCCTCGGCCTCTCAGAGAGCTAGGATTACAGGCGTGAGCCACCGCGCCCGGCCCATTCATTTTATTAATTGAGTTTTTGATTGAGCAGAAAGTTTTGTTTTTGATAAAGTCCAATTTATCATTTTATAATGGTTTGTTCTTTTTGTATCTGGTCTAAGAATTCTTTGCCTACCTCAAGATAGTGATGTTTTGATGGTATTGTCCTACGTTTTCTCCTAGAAACTTTGTTTCTGAGTTTTGTTTAGGTCTATAATTTATCTAAAATTCATTTTGAGAATGGAATGAGATAGAGGTCAAGGTTCAGGTAATGTTAGTCCTCCAGCTTCATTCTTTTTCAAAGTTGTTTTGGCTCTTCTACATTCTTTGAATTTCCATGTAATATTTAGAATCATCTTTTCAATTTCTTCAAAATAGCCTGTTGGAAGATTTTTAGGGATTTTGTTAAATTTATATGTCACTACATGGAGAATGGAGAGCTTAACAATATTGAGCCTTTCAATCAATGAACGTTTATTTAGGTCATCTTTAATTTCTTCCAGCAATATTTTGTAGTTTTCAGGCTAGAAGTCTTTGGTTACATTTATTGATAGATAGTTGATGTTTTGATGCTATTGTAAATAATAATAGTTTGCTTTTCTATTCTATTTTTCAATAGGTTGTTGCGCCTAGAGAAATATAATTGATTTTGTATGTTGACCTTTTATCCTGCAATCTTGCTAAATCTGCTTATTAGTTTTAGTAGTTTGTATATTCCTTAGGATTTTCAACATACAGAATCATGCCATCAGAACAGGACAGTTTTACTTTTTCCAGTCTGTATGCTTTTTCTCTTTTTCTTGCCTTATTGCTGGCTGGGACCTCCAGCATAATGTTGAATAGAAGTGGTAAGAGCAGACATTCTTGACTTGTTCCCAATCCTAGGAGAAAAGTATTCTGCTGTTAAGTTTTTAGTAGATGCCCTTTATCAGATCGAGGAAGGTGTCTTCTAGTCTTTGTTTCCTGCGTTCTTTTTTAATATCATGAATGGTTATTGAGTTTTTTAAATGCCTTTTTCTGCATCTATTGATGGAGATATAATTTTTCTCTTTGGTTTATGTGGTAATATATTACATTGATTTTTTTTCTAACTGTAAAACAATTTTACATTCCTGGGATAAACCCTACTAAGTTTGTCACTGATTTTTAATTCCCCCAAAGTTCATCCTTTTCATTGTTGCTGGAAATTTTAATTTGGCTATTAAATGTTAACATACAGATCCTTTATTCAAGTGGCAACATTTATCGGACACATGCTACACAGTACCACTATACTAGTTACTAGAAAGACCAATATAAAATATTGTCCCTAGTCTCAGAGTCATACCTTTTTTAAAAGTCAGATATGTAGACAATGTGCAGATAATGTACAAGTATAGTAATAAATATTTACCCCCAAAATTAGCAGAGTCAGAAAAAAGGTGTGTAGTATCTTACCTACCCTGTGTTGATCAAGAGAAGATCCTGGAAAAGGTACTACCTAAGCTGTTTTAAAGAGATTAATCAAGTAAACAGTATTAAAGAGCAGAGGGCAGAGAATGAACAAAGACACAAAGCTAAGACACACCATTGTGCTTCAGGGGACATACTAGTTCACTGTTGCTGGAGTGTGAAGTACAGGGCATTTGGCATGATGAATGATGAGATTATAGAAGTATTGGCCAGATGATCACAAGCCTTGAGTGTCAAATAAGAGAGCTTGTCCTTTGTTCTATGAGTGATGGGGAGCCATTGCCAGATTTTAAGAAGGGGAGAGTGACATGGTCAGGTTTGCCTTTTAATCAGAAGCCTATGGCAGATGTGTGGAGGATATATTTGAAAGTGCCAAGGCTGGAGGAAGGAAGATTGGTTTTAAAAAATGGTGACGTGAACCCTAGCAATGAGCATAGGGATGGAGAGGAGAAGGGTAAGGTTTGAGAAATATTCAGGAAGTAAAACTGGCAGGACTTGGTGATGAATTCATTAGAGGATGAGTAAAGAAAGCACATATTCATTCCTAGGTATTGTAGTCTGTCTGGGCTGCTATAACAAAATACCAGATACTGGTTAGCTCATAAGCAACAGAAATTTATTTCTCACAGTTCTGGAAGCTGGGTAGTCGAAGATCAAGGTGCCAGCATTTTCGGTGTCCGTTGAGGGCTCATTTCCTAGTTCATAGATGGCACTTTCTCACTGTGTCCTTACATGGTGGAAGGGATGAGCTAGCTCTCTGGGGTCCCTTTTTCGAGGGCAGTAATCTCATTCATGAGGGCTTTGCCCTCATGACCTAATCACTGCCCAAAGGCCCCACCTCATAATGCCATAACCTTGGGGGTTGGGATTTTAACACATGAATTTTGAGGGAACACAAACATTCAGACCGTAACACTAGGGGTGCCATAACAAAATATCACAAATTGGGTGGCTTAAAACAACAGAAAGTCATCATCTCACAGTTCTAGAGTCTAGCAATCTAATATCAAGTATTTATCAGGGCCATGCTCTCTCCAAAATTCTGAGTAGAAGCCTTCCTTGTCTTCTCGGGGTAGCTGTTGATCCTTGATGTTGGCTTGCAGCTGCATCACTCCAATCTCTGTCTCTGTAGTTACATGGTGTTTTCCCTGTAATGCCTCTGTCTTTGTATGAGGACACTAGTCATATTGGATTAGAGCCCCACCCAACTCCAATATGGCTTCATGTTAACTGATTATATCTGCAATGGCTCTATTTCCAAATAAGATCGCAGTCTGAGGTACTGGGGGTTAGGACTTCAACTGATCTTTCTGGGGGTTATAATTTAACCCATGACAGAGGATAAAGTCAAAACTGCACTTAGTTTTCTAGGTAAGGGTTTATGAGGTATTGCCGCTGGCTGGATAGGAAACATAAGTGAAAGAGCTAGAAGAAGATGAATTCAGTTGCCTAAGGCAGGGGTCCCCAACCTATGGTGAGTTGTATAATTTAATTATATATTACAATGTAATAATAATAGAAATAAAGTGCACAATAAATGTAATGCACTTGAATCATACTGAAACCATACCCCCCCAACCTCCATGGTCCGTGGAAAAATTGTCTTCCATGAAAATGGTCCCTGGCGCCAAAAAGTTTGGAGACCGCTAGTTTAAAGGACGTACAAGAAGAGCCATTTTAGCAATCAGTTCTATAGGTCTGAAATCTCTTTAAGATAGGAAAAAGCTGTTAAGTCTTATGGGATAGCATCAATAGTTGGCTTCATCATTTCATTGTTGAGAATATAAGATGATGGTTCACAAAAGGGTTTGTTTTATAGCAGCTGTTATTATTCGGCAGGGTTGGAGATCTCTGTCTTGAGCTGTTATCTTATCATTCTCACTAGTTTTAGAACCAACAGTCAGGAAGGAAGCATTCTTTACCAAAATTGCATCATTTTAATAAACACCTAAATCACTAACACAACAGCTTGAAGACATTGTCAGATTTTCTTAAGACTAATAATATAGATAAATATAGTTTTAATATAAAAGAAAAATAATAGACATTTATAGGCTTAGTGGAATTTACTCTGAATTCAGGCATCCTCAATTTGGAACAAATGATATCTTCTTTTTTAAAGATACTCCTTCTCAATGTGTTACCATTTGCAAATATAGTTAACATCTTCCTTACATGACTAAGTAAAATAAATAGATACAGTTTATTATTGTCAACAAATTTCATATTTTTAAGAATGTTTTTATTCAAATATATTTGATTTAGAAAATATATTCATTCAAGTATGCTCCTTCTGTGCATTTCATTGAATTTAGTACATCCTGTTTGTTTTTATTTACTTGAAATGGTTCAAAACTTATATGTCCAAAACTGTGTAATTCCTGATTGGACATTTCTCTTAATGCAGGAAGTTTTGCTGGAGTTGCTAGAACAATGTGTGGATGGCTTATGGAAGGCAGAACGTTATGAAGTAATTTCTGAGATTTCCAAGTTGATCATTCCAATTTATGAGAAACGTCGTGAGTTTGAGGTAGGCAATTTAAACATTTTCATCATTGGTTTGTATGTTTTATTTTGGCCTTGAGAGAAACAATAATAAAGTTATGTTACCATCACTCTACTATGTGTCCTCTGGAGAATAGAAGGTTCATTATGTTATGACATTTATATAACATTCTAGAATATAGATATTTAACTTAGCATATCATTTTGATACATTTGTCCAGTTCAAAAGTTATAATCCTTAAAAATGCTGTTAAATCCTAAGATTTTTTAATGTTTTCACCACAAAGGAATGATAAATGTTTGAGGTGATGAATTTGCTAATTACCCTGATTTGATCATTACACACTGTATACATGTATTGAAACATCACATTGTACCCCAAAAATATGCACGATTACTATATGTCAATTTAAAATAAAGTAAAACTTTAAAAAATATACTACCTTATAGGGCCAGGCATGGTGGCTGACACCTGTAATCCTAGAACTTTGGGAGGCTGAGGAGGTAGGATTGCTTTGAGGCCGGTTGGAGACCAGCCTGAGCAAGAGTGAGACCCCATCTCTACAAAAAATAGAAAAATTAACCAGATGTGGTAACACATGCCTGTAATCCCAGCTACGTGGGAGGTTGAGGCAAGAGTGACGCTCAAGCCCAGGAGTTTGAAATTACAGTGAGCTATGATGATGCCACCACACTCTAGCCCGAGTGACAGAGCAAGACCCTGTCTCAGAAAAAAAAAATCCTGCCTTATATTCATGTACGTTTTCCAAATGAAATTAAGGGTAAAAGACCCAAAATATAAATTGAAATTTAAATTAGAGCACTGGCTCTCAAAATATTTTTATCTGGCAACCTCCCTTCTTCCTCTCAGGGCATAAAATAATTAGTGTTATTTACACTAAACTGCCACTTAGAAAAGCTATTGGATTTCCGTGTTACAAAGACATGATTCTATTCTTTGTAATTTGGTGGGGAGACTATAGGTGTTGGCAGATGGCAGTGAAGGAGGTAATTGGATACGAGTAATAGCCCTATCATAAGAAATATTTTTTTCAATTTGGCCTGCCAGATAAACTATTGATAAAGGGTAGTTAATGAAGAAAAGTAACATCATGAACAGAAGTTGCCACCAGCACCAAACAGGAATTTTTTACATTCAAGCCTCTGAGTTCATAATCATAATTTCTGCCACTACTGTGCTGGGTGATTTAGGATTCAAGCCATTTTTAAAAGCAATTTATTATTGAATACAGCAGATAGTCTTTCATTGTTGAAGAAGTTTCTAGGAGTGAAAACACATAGATTTAATATCATTTAGGTAGTGTTCTAATCTCTGCTCCAAACTGGCTCTGATCAAATGTACTTTTTCTTCCCCGTTTCTAGGTCTTCCTCTTCTTGCCATACTTCTGTTGTATGTGGGACATGCGTAAAAAATCATGTTGGAGTTCAAGTGATTATATTAATATACTAGAGTTAAATAATTAAGTGTAGGTCATATAAATGGCAAAGAATAACCCGAGGCAAAACGAGATTTGCCATTACCCCTTCTATCAAAGCATTACATTTGAAAAATCTTTGTAATAGTTTCAAAATAAAGGCCCTATTTTCTGACTCTTAGGATGAAGATCAGACTATTAGAAACCCAGGGAGTGTTTCGCTACTCAACCAACCGATAGGGAAGAAAGAAAAATGTGTCTTCTCTACACATTAAAGGAAATGATATTTTCTATAGGGGAACTTCTCCTATTTCCTTATAGGGGTGTAATGGTCTGTATAAATCCCCTAGCAGTTGTTCCCCGGACACTGATATATAATTTTTCAGTGTATCACCGTGGAATAGGCTGAGAAGTGTCAGAGATAACAGCCAAAGTAAGGAAGATTGCCCTCAAATTGAGCTCAGCTATAGGAGATAATATAGGAAGAATTTTAAAGAAAAAAGCTTTTGCGTTCCTCTTTTTTTATGGAAGTGAAATTCACATATTACATAACTAACCATTTTAAAGTGTACAATTCAGTGGCATTTAATGTATTCACAATATTGTGCATCCACCACCTCTCTCTAGTTTTAAAACTTTTTTATTACCCCAAACACCCCATACTCCTTAAGTAATCACTCCCCACCTTACCCCCATTTCCTAATAACCATTAATCTGCTTTCTGGATTTGCCCATTCTGGGTATATCACATAAAAGGGATACAGATTGAACATCCCTAATCCAAAAATCCAAAATCTGAAATACTCCCAAGTCCAAAACTTTTTGAGCACCAACATGATGCTCAAAGGAAATACTCATTGGAGCATTTTGGATTGGTTCCTATTTCTCCATAACCTCACCAACATTTGTTTTCTGGTGTTTTGTTTCATTTCGTTTTATTACAGCCATCCTAGTAAATGTGAAGTGGTATCTCATTGTGGTTTGGTTTGCATTTCTTTAATGACAGTGATGTTGAACATCTTTTTGTGTGCTGCTTTGACCATTTGTATTTCTTTGAATATCTTCTTTGAAGATATGTTTATTAAATTCCTTTGCCCATTTTTAAAATTTGGTTGTTTGTCTTTTGTTGTTGAGTGGTAAGAGTTCTTTATATGCTCTGGGTACTAAACCCTTATCAGATCTGTGATTTGCAAATATTTTCTTCCATTCTTTAGGTGATCTTTCACGTTCTTGATAATGTTCTTTGCACACTGTGCTCCCTTTTTCTGGGTGTGCAGAAAAATACATTCTTTGGAAATGTTTGTGAATGTGCATAAAAGCAGCCCTCCTTGAGGCTTACACTATCACTTACTTTTATATCTGCATTTAATTTTCCTCTTCAAAAGTTTTGGCACGGATTGTTTATTCTCATATCTCTGAGGGCTCAAGCAAAGCATTTTGCTGTTCTTTTAGTTAAAATAATTCAGACATATAGAAAATATCTTGACAATACACACAGTATTCTAAATGTATAAGTTGCCACTGAGATGTAAATAAAATGAAGCATGATATTAAGAAATACCGTGTTACTTGACCATTTTAAATTCTACTCTTAGACCTAAAGCTATTGAGGACTTTTATCTAATTGTTGGAATGGAGGAGGTGAGGGGTATATGTCCCCACCAAAACCATTTTGAAAAGAAAATATTGGTGCTCTTTATTCTTGTATTATACATTCATCTTGAACACATTTGGTAATTAACCAAAAGACAAAGCTGATTTGCATATTCTAATTTTTCAGAAACTTACTCAAGTTTATAGAACTCTTCATGGAGCTTACACAAAAATTCTGGAGGTTATGCACACAAAAAAAAGACTTTTAGGCACTTTCTTTAGAGTTGCCTTTTATGGCCAAGTAAGTATACTTTAGTTCATAAAGTTTCTTTAAAATATTCACCTTTGAATGATTAGATTACTGTCGCAGCGATTATTGGTTCTAGGATTCTGTCTAAATAGAGTGCCTATTACAATAGTAGGAGGCCTCTTTTGTAAGTTTAAAGTTCACTTTGGTTCTCATATCTAAATCTATTAGGTAAGAATATAACAAACAAGGTTTGTATTGCTCCCTCAGTTTCATATTCTGTTAAACTTCTTAAAGTATATATTAAATAGCTAGTAGTTAAAACTTTCAAATAAAAAACAGGTAAATATACAGGGAAGGAGAAATATCTCAGGCCAATAATTTGTTCATATGACTGTGAATTTGAAAATTCTCATTTATTTGAAGTTAAAATGGTAAATATATACATAGGGCTTTTAGTAATATTTTTAGAAATTTATTTCTAATATATTATTATTTAGAAGATTTTATTTAAATGCTATGTTTGCTAATACTATTTATAAATTATTATTTGTTTAACTTTGTAATAGTCTTTTTTTGAAGAAGAGGATGGAAAGGAGTACATCTATAAAGAGCCAAAGCTCACCGGCCTCTCAGAGATTTCCTTGAGACTTGTTAAACTTTATGGTGAAAAATTTGGTACAGAGAATGTCAAAATAATTCAGGATTCAGACAAGGTAACATATGCCCTGAATTTTAAAATCATCATTAGTTCCAGGCATGATGTATTACCCCTGACTTTTTCCTTTTTTAGCTGGTGCAGGAGAAGCATGGAAATAGAGCCTTCCAGATAATGAAAGAAATGGGACAGGGGCTTTGGAATCAGAGATACCAGGACTCAATTCTCCATTCTCTGCCACTCGCTAGCTGTGTGACCATGGGGAAGTCACTTAACCTTTCTGTGCTTCATTTTTCTCATGAGTAAAATGGAGATAATAATAGTACCTTCCTCATGGGGTTATTGTATGGATTAAATGAGTTAATATATGGAATGTAATTAGAGTTCCTGGTACATAAAAAGCATTCACTAATAATAACAGAAGCTAGAATGCTAAATAAAAGTTAGCTATTATCGTAAATGCTGTCATACATGATGATTCTCAGTTACATACTGAATGATTAAAATCATCTTGGGGGGTACACATTTTATTCCAAGAGATCCTTAGTTCAGTAATAGTGATTGTAGTTACATTTGCAATGGAAGTAGGTTTAGGAGAGATGCCTTGAGCCTTGTTCTAAAGGGCATCCATCCCACTAGGCCCTGCCAAGGCAGGGTGAGAAAGGCTCTAACAAGAAAGGCTCTTTCCTGTGAAATGCATGGCTCCCTATAGACAGAATTTTGGCAAAGCACAGTAGGAAAGCCTTACTGTCCTTAGTTGCTATGGTTGTGCCCAGGATGAAAGCTTATTTTTAAGATAGGAAGGACCTGTACAGTTCAGGATTTAAACCCACGGCAATATTTCCTGAGTGACTATGATTTGCACAGTGCTGTGCAAAGCACTTAGAAGCTAGTGGGCAGCATTGCCAGAGCGAAAAGGCCATGGCAGTGGTAAAGACACTTTGTTGTCTGCCATGAAAATCATCTCTTCACTTTGTAGACTTACCTATAGATCTCTTAGAGATGGTTTTATCTTAAACATATGCTTAAGACATTTAAAAATAGATTTGGACAACAGAAGATTTTCTCTCCTCACAGGCTTGCTCCCACACTATTGCTTAGTGTATAAGTACAAAGGTAATGAACAGCATGCAGTTTCCTACTTTATTCTGCCTCTGAAAACCTGGCCAAAGAGTGCTACTGACAAACCAGTATCAGACAGCTGGACACCTGACATTATCTGCTATGTACCGTATTTTAGTCATTCCCCATAGGCAACAGACATAATAAGCAGTTCCTACTTTTAAAATATTTTTTTTCTTAATGTATGAAAGTAAAAAATTAAAAACTCTCAGGCAGGGCGCAATAGCTCACGCCTATAATCCCAGCACTCTGGGAGGCCGAGGTGGGAGGATCACTTGAGCTCAGGAGTTTGAGACCAGCCTGAGCAAGAGCAAGACCTCTACTAAAAATAGAAAAATTATCCAGGTGCAGTGGTGCGTGCCTGCAGTCCCAGCTACTTGGAGGCTGAGGCAGGGGGATCACTCGAGCCCGGGAGTATGAGGCTACAGTGAGCTTTGACGCCACTGCACTCTATCCCAGGCAACAAAACAAGACCCTGTCTCAGAAAAATCCCCCAAATTTAAAAACACTCTTTTACCTTACCAAAGAACAAAATCTACTTAAGAAGAGAGGTAATTTGAAGAGGAGTTTGGCAATATCTTCCAATATTTTACATATGTATGTCCTTGGACCCAACAACTTCACATTTAAGATTTTGTCTTATAGATGTACACACATAAAGATGTTTAAAGGTGTTCACTGCTGCAAAGTTTATATAGCAAAAACTTGGAAGTAGTCTAAATGTCCATATGGCTAAATAAATGGTGGTATCATCCATATATAATGGATATAGTCACCTAGGCATTAAAAAGAATGAGAGATTTATGTGTCTGTATAAACCTATCAGGATATATTATTGAGGGAAAAGAAGGTGAGGTGCAGGACTACAAGGATAGTATGATCACATTTGTGTTAAAACTGATATTTCATATATACTTAGTTACATAAGCTTAGGAAGTTTCTGAAATTAAACATACAAAATCCTTAACCATGTTTGCCCCTGAGGAATGGGGAAGTTTCTGGAATTAAACATACAAAATCCTTAACCATGTTTGCCCCTGAGGAATGGGACTAGAGTCTTAGGTGGGAAGAAAGAAGTCTTTTTGCTTTTCATGTATACCCTGTGTAATGTTGAAATGTTTTAATATACATATATTTTACTTCTATGAGGTTAAATATCAGACTTGACCTCTTTTTTTATTTCCCTTTATGTTTTGTCTTAGCAAGATAATTACCTTAACTATCTCCTGAGGTCCGTCTGGAGAAATCTAGCTTTTGAATGAGAGAAAAGAAGGTTAAGGTTTCTGGAGATAGGCATGTAGATTTCTATGTCAGAACAAGTAGAATGGGTTTAAGAGAAGTTAAAGATGCTAAGAAATTTTCTATCCCCTGTCCATCCTCTTGTATATGTGAAGAAATAAAAGGGATACAGGGACTATTTCTTGAGAGGTTTTTGTTTCTTTTTTTTTTTCTTCCACTAAACATGAAAAGGTCTATCACAAAGTAAGGATATTGACAGAGTCACCAACACCCAAGGCACAAAGCAGACTTAGTTGGGAGAACACTGAAAGAGGATCCTGGCCATTGTCTAAAGTGACTCCAGAGACTGCCAGAGGGAGGGTTTAAGGTCCACAGATTGAAGCTCCAACAGGGACAGTTCTGGAATTTACCTCTAGTAGCATGTCTTCTTAACTTGGAATTTAGACTATTGATGAAATGGTCCCTAACTACAGCTATACTTTTATGTCTCTGAAGTAGAACCATTGTGCTTTCTTGTGGTCCCCTTCCTACATAGGATACGATTAAAATAATGCAGTCAAGAGTACCCACTCTTACAATGTCAAGCACTATGGACGTGCAAAGTGGTAAGCTTTTCTGTAGCGTAATGAAGTAACATATATCAAAGTTCTTAATACCATATAAATTTTTTAACTAACCAATTTCTTTTCTAGGAATTTATCCTAAGGAAAAAATCAGAAAATAATGCACACAGTTTAAATACAAGGCTGTTCATCAAAACATTACTTACAATAGCAAAATATTGGAAAACAACCTGTTAATGAGGGAATGATCCAGTAAATCATGTTTATCCATACAGCTGCTAAAAGTCATGTCAATGACTATAGTATAGAACTACAATAATGATAATATATTTTTATTGATGTGGAATTCATATAATGCACAATTAACTATTATAATGTATTTTAATGAATCATGATATAAAATAATGTTCAGTATGATCTCAGTTTCCTAAGAAAAAAGATTAGAAACAAATA
>NW_012149975.1:782710-855876 GCF_000956105.1 Propithecus coquereli | reverse complement strand
GAGTGACGCTCAAGCCCAGGAGTTTGAAATTACAGTGAGCTATGATGATGCCACCACACTCTAGCCCGAGTGACAGAGCAAGACCCTGTCTCAGAAAAAAAAAATCCTGCCTTATATTCATGTACGTTTTCCAAATGAAATTAAGGGTAAAAGACCCAAAATATAAATTGAAATTTAAATTAGAGCACTGGCTCTCAAAATATTTTTATCTGGCAACCTCCCTTCTTCCTCTCAGGGCATAAAATAATTAGTGTTATTTACACTAAACTGCCACTTAGAAAAGCTATTGGATTTCCGTGTTACAAAGACATGATTCTATTCTTTGTAATTTGGTGGGGAGACTATAGGTGTTGGCAGATGGCAGTGAAGGAGGTAATTGGATACGAGTAATAGCCCTATCATAAGAAATATTTTTTTCAATTTGGCCTGCCAGATAAACTATTGATAAAGGGTAGTTAATGAAGAAAAGTAACATCATGAACAGAAGTTGCCACCAGCACCAAACAGGAATTTTTTACATTCAAGCCTCTGAGTTCATAATCATAATTTCTGCCACTACTGTGCTGGGTGATTTAGGATTCAAGCCATTTTTAAAAGCAATTTATTATTGAATACAGCAGATAGTCTTTCATTGTTGAAGAAGTTTCTAGGAGTGAAAACACATAGATTTAATATCATTTAGGTAGTGTTCTAATCTCTGCTCCAAACTGGCTCTGATCAAATGTACTTTTTCTTCCCCGTTTCTAGGTCTTCCTCTTCTTGCCATACTTCTGTTGTATGTGGGACATGCGTAAAAAATCATGTTGGAGTTCAAGTGATTATATTAATATACTAGAGTTAAATAATTAAGTGTAGGTCATATAAATGGCAAAGAATAACCCGAGGCAAAACGAGATTTGCCATTACCCCTTCTATCAAAGCATTACATTTGAAAAATCTTTGTAATAGTTTCAAAATAAAGGCCCTATTTTCTGACTCTTAGGATGAAGATCAGACTATTAGAAACCCAGGGAGTGTTTCGCTACTCAACCAACCGATAGGGAAGAAAGAAAAATGTGTCTTCTCTACACATTAAAGGAAATGATATTTTCTATAGGGGAACTTCTCCTATTTCCTTATAGGGGTGTAATGGTCTGTATAAATCCCCTAGCATTCTATATGAGATAAAGTTGTTGTTCCCCGGACACTGATATATAATTTTTCAGTGTATCACCGTGGAATAGGCTGAGAAGTGTCAGAGATAACAGCCAAAGTAAGGAAGATTGCCCTCAAATTGAGCTCAGCTATAGGAGATAATATAGGAAGAATTTTAAAGAAAAAAGCTTTTGCGTTCCTCTTTTTTTATGGAAGTGAAATTCACATATTACATAACTAACCATTTTAAAGTGTACAATTCAGTGGCATTTAATGTATTCACAATATTGTGCATCCACCACCTCTCTCTAGTTTTAAAACTTTTTTATTACCCCAAACACCCCATACTCCTTAAGTAATCACTCCCCACCTTACCCCCATTTCCTAATAACCATTAATCTGCTTTCTGGATTTGCCCATTCTGGGTATATCACATAAAAGGGATACAGATTGAACATCCCTAATCCAAAAATCCAAAATCTGAAATACTCCCAAGTCCAAAACTTTTTGAGCACCAACATGATGCTCAAAGGAAATACTCATTGGAGCATTTTGGATTGGTTCCTATTTCTCCATAACCTCACCAACATTTGTTTTCTGGTGTTTTGTTTCATTTCGTTTTATTACAGCCATCCTAGTAAATGTGAAGTGGTATCTCATTGTGGTTTGGTTTGCATTTCTTTAATGACAGTGATGTTGAACATCTTTTTGTGTGCTGCTTTGACCATTTGTATTTCTTTGAATATCTTCTTTGAAGATATGTTTATTAAATTCCTTTGCCCATTTTTAAAATTTGGTTGTTTGTCTTTTGTTGTTGAGTGGTAAGAGTTCTTTATATGCTCTGGGTACTAAACCCTTATCAGATCTGTGATTTGCAAATATTTTCTTCCATTCTTTAGGTGATCTTTCACGTTCTTGATAATGTTCTTTGCACACTGTGCTCCCTTTTTCTGGGTGTGCAGAAAAATACATTCTTTGGAAATGTTTGTGAATGTGCATAAAAGCAGCCCTCCTTGAGGCTTACACTATCACTTACTTTTATATCTGCATTTAATTTTCCTCTTCAAAAGTTTTGGCACGGATTGTTTATTCTCATATCTCTGAGGGCTCAAGCAAAGCATTTTGCTGTTCTTTTAGTTAAAATAATTCAGACATATAGAAAATATCTTGACAATACACACAGTATTCTAAATGTATAAGTTGCCACTGAGATGTAAATAAAATGAAGCATGATATTAAGAAATACCGTGTTACTTGACCATTTTAAATTCTACTCTTAGACCTAAAGCTATTGAGGACTTTTATCTAATTGTTGGAATGGAGGAGGTGAGGGGTATATGTCCCCACCAAAACCATTTTGAAAAGAAAATATTGGTGCTCTTTATTCTTGTATTATACATTCATCTTGAACACATTTGGTAATTAACCAAAAGACAAAGCTGATTTGCATATTCTAATTTTTCAGAAACTTACTCAAGTTTATAGAACTCTTCATGGAGCTTACACAAAAATTCTGGAGGTTATGCACACAAAAAAAAGACTTTTAGGCACTTTCTTTAGAGTTGCCTTTTATGGCCAAGTAAGTATACTTTAGTTCATAAAGTTTCTTTAAAATATTCACCTTTGAATGATTAGATTACTGTCGCAGCGATTATTGGTTCTAGGATTCTGTCTAAATAGAGTGCCTATTACAATAGTAGGAGGCCTCTTTTGTAAGTTTAAAGTTCACTTTGGTTCTCATATCTAAATCTATTAGGTAAGAATATAACAAACAAGGTTTGTATTGCTCCCTCAGTTTCATATTCTGTTAAACTTCTTAAAGTATATATTAAATAGCTAGTAGTTAAAACTTTCAAATAAAAAACAGGTAAATATACAGGGAAGGAGAAATATCTCAGGCCAATAATTTGTTCATATGACTGTGAATTTGAAAATTCTCATTTATTTGAAGTTAAAATGGTAAATATATACATAGGGCTTTTAGTAATATTTTTAGAAATTTATTTCTAATATATTATTATTTAGAAGATTTTATTTAAATGCTATGTTTGCTAATACTATTTATAAATTATTATTTGTTTAACTTTGTAATAGTCTTTTTTTGAAGAAGAGGATGGAAAGGAGTACATCTATAAAGAGCCAAAGCTCACCGGCCTCTCAGAGATTTCCTTGAGACTTGTTAAACTTTATGGTGAAAAATTTGGTACAGAGAATGTCAAAATAATTCAGGATTCAGACAAGGTAACATATGCCCTGAATTTTAAAATCATCATTAGTTCCAGGCATGATGTATTACCCCTGACTTTTTCCTTTTTTAGCTGGTGCAGGAGAAGCATGGAAATAGAGCCTTCCAGATAATGAAAGAAATGGGACAGGGGCTTTGGAATCAGAGATACCAGGACTCAATTCTCCATTCTCTGCCACTCGCTAGCTGTGTGACCATGGGGAAGTCACTTAACCTTTCTGTGCTTCATTTTTCTCATGAGTAAAATGGAGATAATAATAGTACCTTCCTCATGGGGTTATTGTATGGATTAAATGAGTTAATATATGGAATGTAATTAGAGTTCCTGGTACATAAAAAGCATTCACTAATAATAACAGAAGCTAGAATGCTAAATAAAAGTTAGCTATTATCGTAAATGCTGTCATACATGATGATTCTCAGTTACATACTGAATGATTAAAATCATCTTGGGGGGTACACATTTTATTCCAAGAGATCCTTAGTTCAGTAATAGTGATTGTAGTTACATTTGCAATGGAAGTAGGTTTAGGAGAGATGTCTTGAGCCTTGTTCTAAAGGGCATCCATCCCACTAGGCCCTGCCAAGGCAGGGTGAGAAAGGCTCTAACAAGAAAGGCTCTTTCCTGTGAAATGCATGGCTCCCTATAGACAGAATTTTGGCAAAGCACAGTAGGAAAGCCTTACTGTCCTTAGTTGCTATGGTTGTGCCCAGGATGAAAGCTTATTTTTAAGATAGGAAGGACCTGTACAGTTCAGGATTTAAACCCACGGCAATATTTCCTGAGTGACTATGATTTGCACAGTGCTGTGCAAAGCACTTAGAAGCTAGTGGGCAGCATTGCCAGAGCGAAAAGGCCATGGCAGTGGTAAAGACACTTTGTTGTCTGCCATGAAAATCATCTCTTCACTTTGTAGACTTACCTATAGATCTCTTAGAGATGGTTTTATCTTAAACATATGCTTAAGACATTTAAAAATAGATTTGGACAACAGAAGATTTTCTCTCCTCACAGGCTTGCTCCCACACTATTGCTTAGTGTATAAGTACAAAGGTAATGAACAGCATGCAGTTTCCTACTTTATTCTGCCTCTGAAAACCTGGCCAAAGAGTGCTACTGACAAACCAGTATCAGACAGCTGGACACCTGACATTATCTGCTATGTACCGTATTTTAGTCATTCCCCATAGGCAACAGACATAATAAGCAGTTCCTACTTTTAAAATATTTTTTTTCTTAATGTATGAAAGTAAAAAATTAAAAACTCTCAGGCAGGGCGCAATAGCTCACGCCTATAATCCCAGCACTCTGGGAGGCCGAGGTGGGAGGATCACTTGAGCTCAGGAGTTTGAGACCAGCCTGAGCAAGAGCAAGACCTCTACTAAAAATAGAAAAATTATCCAGGTGCAGTGGTGCGTGCCTGCAGTCCCAGCTACTTGGAGGCTGAGGCAGGGGGATCACTCGAGCCCGGGAGTATGAGGCTACAGTGAGCTTTGACGCCACTGCACTCTATCCCAGGCAACAAAACAAGACCCTGTCTCAGAAAAATCCCCCAAATTTAAAAACACTCTTTTACCTTACCAAAGAACAAAATCTACTTAAGAAGAGAGGTAATTTGAAGAGGAGTTTGGCAATATCTTCCAATATTTTACATATGTATGTCCTTGGACCCAACAACTTCACATTTAAGATTTTGTCTTATAGATGTACACACATAAAGATGTTTAAAGGTGTTCACTGCTGCAAAGTTTATATAGCAAAAACTTGGAAGTAGTCTAAATGTCCATATGGCTAAATAAATGGTGGTATCATCCATATATAATGGATATAGTCACCTAGGCATTAAAAAGAATGAGAGATTTATGTGTCTGTATAAACCTATCAGGATATATTATTGAGGGAAAAGAAGGTGAGGTGCAGGACTACAAGGATAGTATGATCACATTTGTGTTAAAACTGATATTTCATATATACTTAGTTACATAAGCTTAGGAAGTTTCTGAAATTAAACATACAAAATCCTTAACCATGTTTGCCCCCGAGGAATGGGGAAGTTTCTGGAATTAAACATACAAAATCCTTAACCATGTTTGCCCCTGAGGAATGGGACTAGAGTCTTAGGTGGGAAGAAAGAAGTCTTTTTGCTTTTCATGTATACCCTGTGTAATGTTGAAATGTTTTAATATACATATATTTTACTTCTATGAGGTTAAATATCAGACTTGACCTCTTTTTTTATTTCCCTTTATGTTTTGTCTTAGCAAGATAATTACCTCAACTATCTCCTGAGGTCCGTCTGGAGAAATCTAGCTTTTGAATGAGAGAAAAGAAGGTTAAGGTTTCTGGAGATAGGCATGTAGATTTCTATGTCAGAACAAGTAGAATGGGTTTAAGAGAAGTTAAAGATGCTAAGAAATTTTCTATCCCCTGTCCATCCTCTTGTATATGTGAAGAAATAAAAGGGATACAGGGACTATTTCTTGAGAGGTTTTTGTTTCTTTTTTTTTTTCTTCCACTAAACATGAAAAGGTCTATCACAAAGTAAGGATATTGACAGAGTCACCAACACCCAAGGCACAAAGCAGACTTAGTTGGGAGAACACTGAAAGAGGATCCTGGCCATTGTCTAAAGTGACTCCAGAGACTGCCAGAGGGAGGGTTTAAGGTCCACAGATTGAAGCTCCAACAGGGACAGTTCTGGAATTTACCTCTAGTAGCATGTCTTCTTAACTTGGAATTTAGACTATTGATGAAATGGTCCCTAACTACAGCTATACTTTTATGTCTCTGAAGTAGAACCATTGTGCTTTCTTGTGGTCCCCTTCCTACATAGGATACGATTAAAATAATGCAGTCAAGAGTACCCACTCTTACAATGTCAAGCACTATGGACGTGCAAAGTGGTAAGCTTTTCTGTAGCGTAATGAAGTAACATATATCAAAGTTCTTAATACCATATAAATTTTTTAACTAACCAATTTCTTTTCTAGGAATTTATCCTAAGGAAAAAATCAGAAAATAATGCACACAGTTTAAATACAAGGCTGTTCATCAAAACATTACTTACAATAGCAAAATATTGGAAAACAACCTGTTAATGAGGGAATGATCCAGTAAATCATGTTTATCCATACAGCTGCTAAAAGTCATGTCAATGACTATAGTATAGAACTACAATAATGATAATATATTTTTATTGATGTGGAATTCATATAATGCACAATTAACTATTATAATGTATTTTAATGAATCATGATATAAAATAATGTTCAGTATGATCTCAGTTTCCTAAGAAAAAAGATTAGAAACAAATATATAAAAATGTGAATAATGGTCATTGCTGGGTGGGAAGATTATGGTAATTTTTATTTTCTCCTTACATTTTTGTAGTCTCCAAATAGGTTTCTATAACTTCTTATAATAGAAGTAAATGATCCTTAAAAAAAGAACAGAAACCCCCTTCAGGTGTGTATTCAATCAGAAATGCAATTATAATAGCGGTGTTCCCCATATGATCTCAAAGCAGTTAGTTTACCTATAATCTCCTTTTCCCCTTCATTGAATTAAAAAAATAAAACCTTTCTTATTTTATAGGTGAATGTCAAAGAGCTTGATCCAAAATATGCTCATATCCAAGTCACCTATGTGAAGCCCTACTTTGATGACAAAGAACTCGTAGAAAGAAAGACCGAATTTGAAAGAAATCACAATATCAACAGATTTGTCTTTGAGGCTCCTTATACTTTATCAGGCAAAAAGCAAGGCTGTATAGAAGAACAGTGCAAACGCCGCACAATCTTGACTAGTAAGTAGGACTTTGTCATATTTGTCTTGCTCCTTTTTGATACACAGAAGTAGCAGCTGGCCAGCAGGAACATGTAACTGAAATTTTAATCATACTTTGTTCTGCTGTGCAGTTACAAGTTTGCACAAACATGTCCATGTGATAAACCATCATTTTCCCATATGTCATTCATGATTGCTCAGAGGTGTCTCATAAAGAGAATTTTTCTCTCAATCCTGAAGTACTATATGGAACCCTAAGGCCTCTTCTAGAGAAAGCATAGGGAAAATTAAGCACAATAGATTTTTTTCTTTAATTTAGCCATTTTTAACAAATGATTTTTTAAGACAGTAAATCAATCTTAACATTTTAATAGCTTCCAACTCGTTCCCCTACGTGAAGAAGAGGATTCCCATAAACTGTGAACAGCAGATTAATTTAAAACCAATTGATGTTGCTACTGATGAAATAAAAGATAAAACTGCAGAGCTGCAAAAACTTTGCTCCTCTGCTGATGTGGACATGATTCAGCTCCAACTTAAATTGCAGGGCTGTGTTTCTGTGCAGGTACGTTGGTTGTATTAAATGTTTCTTGATATTTCTCTTGCTTTCATAGGGCCACAGAGCAAGCATTAATTGTAATTGTGTGTTGTGCTGTTATTGAGTGCAAAAACCTGTGCATTAGTTTTTCTTAATGAAAAAATTATATTTAATTTTTATAAATTTTGTGTTCTATCAGAGGACTTTAACATAAATGCCTGTGACTGTAGTCAAGCCCTATATTTACATATCAAAAATCATTAACTAACTTACTGGAACATCATCATTCTTGATTATTTGTTTTAGTTAATGGTTTTTTCAAATAAACTTGTAATAAGCATAATAAATACATTTTTTCAGTAATGGATTTCTTATGTATTTTGGGGCTTTTTAATGAAAAGGAGAGATGCAAAATCTACCTTTGAGTATTACATTCTGACAACATTTTTCTCCTTTTGTAATTTAGGTCAATGCTGGTCCATTAGCATATGCAAGAGCTTTCTTAAATGACAGTCAAGCCAGCAAGTATCCACCTAAGAAAGTGAATGAGTTGAAAGACATGTTTAGGTAAGTGTCATGTAGTTTTCAGATTAAATCCCTGTTCTTTTGCTCCATTTTCTTCTTAAAAACAAAAACAAAAACCCAAAGTCTTCACGAAATAATACCCCTCCAAAAAAGGACATTCTCTGAGCTCTTTTAATACCTACGTGACCTCCAAATGATACTGTAAGTAGTAAGGAAATGTGTGATCTGTCTCATCCTGCAGGATATTAATAATGCCCTAGTGAAAAGAGATTAAATATGCCAATTTACTATGTTGCTTTGAGTATTTTAAGTGACACAAACATAAGCCTACATTCATTATGTGATTTCCTTCTTTGCCCGAATGACCTCGTGTTATAGCATTTCAGACCATTTAGAGTAGGAATAAAAGTGGGGCTGGAAGGGCTGCATAGGCTAGCTCCTATTCTATGTCCTTATTTCCACCTGGATTCTGCCAGTCTAGGGCATGCAATATCTTATCTTCAGTGGGCAGCCCTGTAAGCTAAGGGATGTATAAATGGTCTTACATTAGAAAAAAAATCTGTTTAATATATGTAAAAGGAGCTTGCATTCAGAACAAGAGAAACAGTTGAGTGAAATAGACTAAGGAGAATGATAAGCTGTGCACTCATTTGCACCCAACTGCTTTCATTTGCTTTTCCTGTCTGTGTTATCACCTGCTCCAGGTTGCAGAGTAACCAATAGTCATTCATTCACCAGTAATTATTAATGCTCAACATGCACAAAAGACACTATTTGCTATGACAGGGATATAAAATGAATGGGCAATGAGGTACTTTGTCCCCTAAGACCTATACTCTGATTGTGGACATTAAACATAAACACATGAAATAATAGAAAGATACTTTTGTGATAGGTCATCAGCTCTCTGTGCCCACTCTTAACATCCAGGGAAGATCCTTCACACCTATAGCGCCCAGCAGTGGACTGGGCACATAATAAGGCCGATATAAATTCTTTTTGAATGAATGATTCATTATCTACATGTGCAAATTAATATTAGCAAATCTTTAGCTGATATAATACCAAGTAAATGATTGAACCAGTAGGTTTTCTAGAGGGTATGTGTCTTGAGCCAGGTCTTAAAGAAGATAAGAAACCAGAGAGCAAAGGCAGAAAAGAAAGGAGAAGTTTTTCAGACTTAGGAAGTGACATTAACAAATGCACAGTGAGAAAACATGGGATTCTAATCTTCCTCCTAGGTAAGCCACAGTTAAGGATTGATTATCAGTGAAACTTCCTAAGAATAAATAGCAAAACTTTTATCTTTGATGTGTATCCACAGGAAATTCATACAAGCATGCAGCATTGCACTTGAACTAAATGAGCGGCTAATTAAAGAAGATCAAGTCGAGTACCATGAAGGGCTAAAGTCAAATTTCAGAGACATGGTGAAAGAATTGTCAGACATTATCCATGAGCAGGCAAGTATTAGGGTGGTTGAAAATGAAAACATGATCTGGGGTCCCTAAAGTATTGCTTAGAAAAATCTGTTAGTTCAAAATGCATTACCTTAAAGTTATTAACTCTGTATTTTAAAATTTGTTCATGTTATCTTTAATCATTTATATAATAAAATGCAAATCAAATTTGAAGCAATTATCTAAAGCCATTACTAGAGCAATTATCAGTCATAAACTATTTTGTTCTTTGTGCTACAATGTCATTAGAAGTGACTAGGTGAGCAAGTGTGAATTGATCTATTGTGAACATGGCTAAGTGTCTCTCAAGAAGAGTCCTAGAGAAGTGAAATGACTGGTTCAGTAGCCAAGTCCCTAAATGAGTATCCCTATCTTGGCTGTTAAGAAATGAGATACTGATTTCCAAAATTTGGGGATTGTTTTGATACCCATACAACCTGCAAAATTCTCTGTTTTCATAAAACTTATTAGTATTTTAATCTATGGACTGAGTGTGAGTGACAGTTATCGCTAACTTAGTAAAACACAGTCTGAAAAATATCAAAGTGAAGACCTGATCACCTCTTTAGCCAAATTATATCATAATTAAGTAGCTATAACTTTTGTATATCTGGCGACCTTTATAGAAAACCTGAGTACTTCTAGATTGTCCTGGTAAACTTCATTCCTATGTTGGGGTCCTGAAATTTGTATTTACAGCCACTTTGTACATGTACATCTTAAACATGCTTGTAACAGTCGTGAGCTTATAAAGTGTCCTTTCCTCACTAAGGAAAATACCCAATAAGATAAATATTTGTCCCAGAAACACTTCAGAGGCTCAATTTTTAAGAAATTAAGGATCCTTAAAAGAAACAAGGATAACTATATCCTTTTAAGGAGCACATTTTTAAAGCTGGTCCTGAAAAGAACCTCATTTGTCCTGGTATCTGCATTTCAGTGATTGCTACAAAGGGTGTACTTACAAATAGGCCCAGTGTTTAGTACCCAAACAACTACAGTGCAATGGTGGGGGAAAAACAGAGGAGAGAGAGTTTTAGGAAAATGAAAGCTATTAATAGTTGACTTTCAATTAAACTCTACCCCTCTGAATTTATTTTGTGTACTTTTTCTTAGAAAGAACTGTGGTAAATTTCATTACAATTAGCCCAAGGTTGCACTGAGTGACCAGAAGTCTACTTTCCAGCCATTGTCGTCGTCTCAGTATGGAGAATCAGGGCCAGCCAGACTGTCATCATTCCCTTCTGTTTAATGAGACCAGTTACCCCAGTCTCCTGCGTGCCCATTCTCCGCAGCTGGGTATCTTCATGGCTTGAGGAGTCTGGAATCAGTGTTCTGTGTCTTCTTTTGCCATCTTTACTTCTGTTAGCCAATTTAGGACTGAGTGCAAACAGCTCCAAGTCATCCCTTTACTGCCCAGTTTTCAGAAGCCCTTTTTTTCCCTTCTTCCCAAAGCAGCCAGGTGAGCAGGACTAGGAGAGTAGGGAGCCATTCCACTTTCTGTACTGTCTATATCTTAAGGTCAGCCCATGAGTACAATGGGGATATACCTCTCTTCACCATCGCTGTTTTGAGGTATACTGTTATTGAATAGACTACATAGTTTGTTTTTAGAAACTGTCTCGTTGATGGGTTTTTGTAATGCATAGATAAAACAGCAAAACTCCTCTTTCACAAAAGAGATAAGACGATTGCACATGCTGTTTTTAGCCAGTGTATACCATATTACAGTTACTTCATTTGCATGCAGCTGCATGACCTAGTCTTGAACTCTAAATTATTCAAATTCAAAGCAAATTATTTAATTTGCTATTATTATTCTGATCAAGATATTAAGAGTAGTTGTTCTATAAAGTTTTTTTCCCCCTGAAGCATGGATTATTTTTCAAATCTGATATCATATTTCCCACCTATCTGTATCAGTTATTCCCAGAAATCATGGCTGTTTTTCTTAGTTGTAGAGACCAGTATTTTAGAACCTTGATATTGTATATTGATAGCTAACCAAGAAAACTCTTAGTTTCTTTTCACTTACATTTGTACAAGCTATCTTGTCATAACATGTCATATTCAGGTGTGCCTTACTTTAGGCAAATGTTGATTTATAGTGAATTTTTATAAATCAATTAAGATTTCCCATTAGTTTCATGTAAAAGAGAGCCTTCTTTTAGTCATACATTTGAGAGATATAATAAACCACAAAATAAGACAAAGTGTTAATGTGTACTGAAATACGAAATGCTCTGTTGAGCTCCGTAAATGACTACTTGATAAAAAGACATGGCCTGGATATTCCTTGGCCTTTTTCAATGTAATCTATTATAGTATACCAAAGTATACAGTCCTTTTAAAACCTTCTTCAAGCTTTTGACTTTTTAAAAAGGATTTATATTATCTTATAACTACTAATTGCAGATTTCTTAAGCAGATAGAATTGTGATGCCCATTGTAGTGTCCACTTGGTATGTTTTGTTAATTTCTTTACAATGAGTACCCTATTTTCTTGTTACATTCTGACAAACATGGATAATCAATTGCTCATCTTTTAGACTTCTAATGTGCTTTCAGATTAGTGTTATCAGTTAAGGTTTTTATAAGAAGAAATTTCTCTATTGTAGACTTTCTTTAAGCCTTATGATTTGTAGCAACACAAATAATACGACTCAGTACTGCCACCTTAGACCAATTTGTGGGCATAATAATGAAGTTTCAAAGCTAACTTGAGAACCAGGTATTGAAAGCTTTAGACCTAAGGTAGAAACTTATAGTGAAGAGGATGGATATAATGTGTCCACAATTCTTTTCCTCCATCTAATCTAAGTGTAAGATTTGTCTTACTTTTTATTTGGATCACACAAAATGGATAATTTAAAAAATATTTATACTAATATGAATGTATATGTTTATGTACTTATAGGAATATGACATTTATATTTTATATTTATGAAACTATTTCTAAGAAAAATTTTCCATATCAATTAGCTTATATAATTTTAGTGTATCTTTTAAAATGGACACTTACAACTCATATCTTTATTTAGTATTGTTTCCCAAGTCTCCTGGGAAGGAGCATGGGTATCTGCATGTTTGAAAAGTCCCAAAGGCGATTCTGAGAACCACTGTGTTTAGAAGATGATACATAATCCATTAAGAGCTCTTGTTATGACCATCTGTTCAACATTTTAAAGATTACATTACCTCTTGCTTTTTATTGAAATTTGCATTTTATAATCTTTGTTTTTCTTAATGAGTAACTAGATCTTTTCTGCTTTTTTGATATGCTGCCTTTGTAACTCAGCTTTGAAGACTTAAGTCGGTAATGTTATTCTTTGCTCTTTCTGCTTTCTGTCATTTTAAATACCTAAATGTCAGTGATAAATTGAAATACGCCTGTAATTTCATATACACATTCTTTTTTGGCAGTGGCTATTTTGCTTCATGATAACCATGTGGATTTCTTTTGTTTTAGATACTACAAGAAGACACAATGCATTCTCCCTGGATGAGCAACACATTACACGTATTTTGTGCAATTAGTGGTACATCGAGTGACAGAGGTTATGGTTCCCCGAGATACACTGAAGCATGAGGAAATGCAGATGTAAATGACGATGAGACTGACCTTTCTCAGGAATATTCAGAGCTGTGCAAATGTTAAAAATTTAAAGTTTTGATATACGTGGAGTGTTTCCTCCTGACACCAAAATTTTCATGCTTTCAAACAGGGTGCTTACATATTTGTAAATATTTAAGCAACTTGAAAGTGCCTGGAAAATTGCACCACTGTGCTTGGTTTGTACTTTTTTAGGTAAATCTATATGCTAAAAAGTAGAGCTCAAAAAAACGTTAACTCAATTTGCTTAATTATTGCTTAAAATAATAATGGTACTATGTAAAATTGTATAATGGAACACAATAAAAGGTAAAACTTATTTGTAATTAGAAGTGAAGGAAATGATACTTTGAACTTAGCATTTTTGTTGACAGGAAGCTCAATTCATTATCATACTCATCCCCGGAGAAGAAAATTGATGACATTTCCATAAAACATGAATATTTCACATTGGGGAGATTATTTGAATTCTTTCCAATTAGTAGTCAAGGCTGGGCTAAAGGAAGAAACCAAAAGCATTAACAGGAAGATTTTCAGAAGGAAAGGATATACATAGAAATACCAATCTTATTGTTCCCTGCAGGTTTGATTTGATGGCACTAGATAATCAAGTGGGTCTTTCTCCCACAAAGGAGACAAGAGGTACAAGGGATTTAAATGGGGTGTAGGTTTCAGTAGCAAGCAGCATTTGTTACCAAATCTTCATCATCTGGGGCTATCTATAAAACTAAGCAAAACATTTCTGAGAATTTGCAGTCAGTACATCCCATGCAACTTCAGAGCTTTAGCAGCAATCTGAGGTGGGAATTTTGTAAGGATTATTTTCTTCAGTTACAAGGTTAACAAGCATTTTGATAGAACTTGATGGTTGCAACATGTCTTGGGGCAGTATACATAACCACAGACTTAGCAACTGCTTGTTTGGGATTACATATCTATTTATTAAGAAATCTCAGATTACCTAAATAATTCAGGAGAAACCAAGATGTGAAGAACCTTTTAAGCTTGAGTTATCCATATAATTTTGGCTGCCTTCCATGTAAACTTTTAACTTCTAGATTTATTTTCTTTATGTAGTTTAGCCCATTTTACAGATGAAAAAACACACTGAAATATAAATGGACTGCATGGAGCCTTGGCTTTTTGAGTACTTTGTGATCAAGTAAATCTTAGAGATTATGCTCCTGGCTTGACCATTTTTCATTACATGTCATTTTTAAGCTTTCAGGGGAGCAGGAGCTTACTTATTAAAAGTTAATTTTGCATTTTAATAGGCGCCTCGAAGGCCTTCGAAGTATTTCATAGGCAGTTTATAATTCCTTTATATCTCGGAGTAACCTGTGGAGTTGTTAGTTTCTTTTTTTTTTTTTTTTAGACATAGTCTCACTCTCTTGCCTGGGCTAGAGTGCCGTGACGTCAGCCTAGCTCACAGCAACCTGAAACTCCTGGGCTCAAGCGATCCTCCTGCCTCAGCCTCCCGGGTAGCTGGGACCACAGGCACGCACCACCATGCCTGGCTAATTTTTTCTATTTTTAGTTGTTTGGCTAATTTCTCTCTATTTATAGTAGAGATGGGGTTTCACTCTTGCTCAGGCTGGTCTCAAACTCCTGAGCTCAAACGATCCGCCCACCTCGGCCTCCCAGAGTGCTAGGATTACAGGCGTGAGCCACCGTGCCCAGCTGTTAGTTTCACCTTTAAAGTGATCACATTTGGAATGTATGTGTAAGAAACCATCACCTAGAGTGAATGCTGCCTTCTGATAGGCATCTTGGGGAAACCCCAGCATTCTTCTGTCAATGAATAGTCCCTGTCACATCCCCCAGCATAGCATATGCATTGTGGGTAACTTTCAAAAGTATAATAAATGGTCCCTGTTCCCAAGGAGCTTACAATCTAGTTGAGGAGGCAAGATATACACAAAATTAAATAGTATGAGAATTAACATTGTGTGAGATAAGAAAAGTTGTATGTAAGTGTTGTCAAATGAATGACACTGTTGATAACTCTCATCACATTCACAGAAGGAGAGGTCACTGTGAATTGTAAATGTTCAGGGAGGGTTTCATGAACAAAAGTAAGCTTTGAATGGGCTTTCAAAGATGGGGAGGGTATTCTAAGCTGGAAAGCAAAGGTGCAAAAAGAATTAGCATAAGTTCAGGGCATGGTGAGGAGACCAATTTTGTTCAAGGGAGTGGTAGATGATAAACCTAGAAAGAAAGTTTGGACCTAGATTTTGGAAGGCCTTGAATACCAGGCTAATGGTGTTTGGACTTTACTCAGTAAGCATGGGGGAGCTAGTCAAGGTTTTTAAACAGAGAGATAATTAAGTGTTATTTTTAGAAATTTTAATCTTTTATATTGCTGCCAGATATATTTGAGTTAGAGATGGAAATAAGGAAACCAATTAGCTATTGCAATAATCTAGTTATGAGTCCATAAGCCCCTAGACATAAGTAATATGAACAAGAATGGAGAAGAAAGAACAAGTACAAGAGACATTATGTGGAAAGACTAGACAAGACTCATTGGATGGCTAAGGAGAAAAAAGGACAAGTCAAAGATAATTATGTGTCCTATGGTCAATGAGTTATCTGTGTCATGGCCCAATTTCACTAGATTTATTTTTCCACCTTTCAGAGTAAGGGCAGAAAGCTATAGAGAACAAGGTGGGATAGACTAGAGAAAGCTAGGTAAATCTGCATGTATTAAGTATTACCATTTACATAGTTTAATGATTTCATGAAATGATTTGGCCTCTACAAATGAATTCACACCAAAGAATACATTTCTGCTATACCGATTGTTTTGCAATTAAGCTTGAGTCCATATTCCCCTAGAAGCTGTTGTTTTGATAGTCTTTGAACATGTTATGAAATGTGAATAAGTCACCATTGGTAGTGTTAATTTATTGCTACAGTGAAAAACCAGGGATAAAATAAGAAATTTCATGCAAATTATGCTAGTAACCAGTTGTCACTAATGATATCATGAATATCAATAGGATTGTTATTATCATATTTTATATGATTTGGCTGCCTATGAAAATATTATAAACATATTTATTTTTTTATTTCAAAATTTTATGGGGGTATAAACGTTTAGTTTACATATATTGCATTTGCACTGCCCAAGATAAACATCTTTGTTAAAATGAAACAGCAGCAGTGGTAGGCAACAGCCTTGGAACCTTGACCTATATAGCATCATAAAAGTAGAGATGACTCACTAGTTAATTAACAAACTAGTTAGGCCATCATAATAAGAACCCAAGCCTTTTCTTATAAATTATTAGCCTTCTCTGAGGTGAAGAACTTGAGTGATGTATTAGAATAATTGAAATTTCCCAACTCTTTAAAATATTAATAATTAGATCTATATCTCAGGCTTCCGATCCACAAAATGTTGGACTACCTTTAGTCTCAGTCTTGTTCTGACAGTACTAGTTCAGCTATCAAAAGACAAAGGGAAAGGAAAAGATAAAAGTTGGTTGAGGATGGGGAGGGGGGTTTGTGTAACAAGGCTATACCCCTGTCCTGGGAGTTGGTCAGTTAGAGTGCTTTGTTTATCTGGTTTTTCCAGTCTCTAAGCACACGATGGTCACTCTCTAAGAAAAGCGTATCTTTATCCAACTCCTAATTGAAGTTGTGGCTATATTCTTCAAAGATTTTGCCTGTGTGCATGGCATTTTAAAACTTTTTGCAACATGCTTTTTTTCTCTTCTCTTTTTTCCTCTTTATTGAGATATAATTCACATACCATACAATTTATCCATTTAAACTACACAGTCCACTGCTTTTTAGTATATTCACAGAGTTGTGCAAGCATTACTACAATTTCAATCATTTTCATCACCCCAAAAAGAGACCCCATGTACATTAGTAATCACTCCTCAATCTCCACCAGTCATCTCCCAGCTTCTGGCAATCACTGATCTACTTTCTGGCTCTACAGACTTGCCTTTTCTAGATATTTCATATGAAGAGAATCATATAATATGTTCCCTTTTGGGTCTGGCTTCTTTCACATAACATAATGTTTCCAATGTTCATCTGTGCTGTAACATGTATCAGTACTTCATTCTTTTTATGGCTGAATAATACTCCACTGTATGGATATACCATATTTTATCCATTCATGGGTTGGTGGACATTTGGGTTATTTCCATGTTTTGGCTACTATGAATAATGTTGCTGTGAACACTCATGTACAAGTTTTTGTGTGGACATGTTTTTAGTTCTGTTGGGCATATATGTAAGAGTGGAATTGCTGGGTCATATGGTAACTCTATGTTTAACCTTTTGAAGAACTGCCAGACTTTTTTCCACAGCAGGTGCACCACTTTGTATTCCCACCAGCAGTGTATGAGGGTTCCAATTTCTCAGCATCCTTGACAACACTTGTTATTACTGCCTCTTTGATTATTGCCATCCTAATGGGTATGAAATGGTATCTCATTCTGGTTTTCATTTGTATTTCCCTGGTGGCTAATGATGTTGAGAATTCTTTCATGTGCTTATCAGCCATTTTTATATCTTCTTCAGAGAAATACCTATTTAAGTCCTTAGCCCATTTTAAAATCAGGTTGTTTGTTTTTTTATTAAGTTTCAAGGGTTCTTTATATATTCTAGATTCAAGTCCCTTCTCAGATATATGACTTGAATATATTTCTCCTGTTTTGTGTGTTGCCTTTTCACTTTCATGACGATGTCTTTTGAAGTACTAAAGTTTTTAAATTTTTTTTTTATTTCAGCATATTATGGGGGTATAGATGTTTAGGTTACGTATGTTGCCCTTGCCCCCCTCTCCCCCCCTAAGTCCGAGTTTCAAATATGTCCATCCTTCGGGTGGTGTGCATTGCACTCTATATGCAAATACCGTGTATGCAAATACTTGTGTATACAAATACCCGTCCCCTCCTCCCTCCTCTCCCCTCCCTAAAGTTTTTAAATTTTGATGGAGTCCAATTTATCTATGTTTTCTTTTGTTGTCTGTCCTTTGGTGTTGTATCTGAGAATACCTTGCCTAATCCAATTTCACAGACATTTATACCTATGTTTTCTTCTAAGAGTTTTATAATTTTAACTCTTACTTTTAGATCTTTGATCCATTTTGAGTTAATTTTGTATATGGTGTCAGGTGGAGGTCCAAATTCATTCTTTTCCATGTGGATATCCAGTTTTCCCTGCACCATTTGTTGAAAAACCTATTCTTTCCCCCACTGAATTGCCTTGGCACCCTTATGAAAAATGAATTGATCATAAATATATGGATTTACTCTAAACTCTTAGTTCTATTTCATTGATCTATATGTCTGTCCTTATGCCAGTACAACACAGTTCTAATTACTATAACTTTGTAGTAAGTTTTGAAATTGGGAAATGTAGGTCCTCCAACTATGTTCTTTTTCAAGATTGTTGTGGATGTTTTGGACCCCTTGCATTTCCATGTGAATTGTAGGATCAGCTTGCCAATTTCTGTAAAGAAAAAAAAAAAGAAATCAAATCATTCAGGACTTTGGGAGGATTTTCTGTGAATCTGTAATTCAATTTGGAGAGTATTGCCATGTTAACAATATTAAATATTCTAGTCCATGAACACAGGATTCTTTTCCATTTATTTAGGTCATCTTCAATTTCTTTCAACAATGTTTTGTAGTTTTCCTTGGACAAGTCTTGTACTTCTTTTAAGTTTATTCTTTAGTATTCCTTTGATGCTATTATAAATGGAGTTTTCTTAGTTTCATTTTTGGATTATTTTTTGCTAGTTGATAGAAATACAACTGATTTTTGTATATTGATCTTATATCCTGAAACCTTGCTTAATTTATTAGCTTTAGTAGAATTTTTTTGTGGACTCTAGAGTTTTCTATAAGATCATGTCATCTGGAGATATAGTTTTATTTCTTCCTTTCTAATCTTGATGTCTTTCATTTCATTTTCTTACCTAGAACCTGGCCAGAACTCCCTGTGCAGTGTTGAATAGCAGCAGTGAGAGCAGGCATCCTTGTCTTACTCCTGATCTTTAGCAGAAAGCTTTCAGTATGGTGTTAGTTGTGGGTTTTTCATAGATGCTTTTTTTCTGATTCAGTTCTCCCTATATGTCATGCAGGGATCAATTCTTTATATGATCCCTGTATGACATATAGGGAAGTGGATGTACAAATGATTGAGAAATGCACTCAAGATACACATCAAATTAGAGGTGAGGTCAAGGTATCCTGACTGACAGTCCAGTGTTTTCAACTATTCTATACTATTTCCTATGGTTTCCTGCTGCAACTTCTTACAGCTTTCTGGAAAGACTAAAAAACATTTGTCTTTTCCAGTTTTTTTTTTACTAAAAAGGTAAACTCCATAAGGGTGTAGAGTCTGTCTGAATTTTTCACTTCTGTTTCCCCGGAACCTGGCACAGAATAAGTGCTTGAGCAGTCCCAAGGAAATAAAGCCAGTTTAGATAAACAGATACCTCCGGAGCCTTTTTTATGTGCAAGGCAGTGTGGGCATATATCCCAGCCCTCAGAGAGATTGTGGTTGAGGGAGATAAAAGATACTCACATTAATAAAGATAATATGAAGAGGTCTGATAATAGCAAATCAGTGGTAATTACAAGTGCTTGAAAAGGCAAAGCCTTTCTAGATGTAGACCAAAAAAGGCTTCGTGGAAGAGATAGGCTTTGTGAACAGAACCTTGAAGGGTGGGTAGGAACTAGCGTGTGTGTGTTGAGGAAGTACCTTAGGCAGAGATTTTAACAGGAAGTTAAAAAATTAACTTCTTCATTTTAATTGTTATATGAACTCTGACCATTAAAACCAATCCCTGCTACTACACAGGACATGCAAAGCAAAAATAATAAAGTACGTATAAAATCAGGTAACATCTTCTATGTTGTTTTTCTGAGACTGCCTCATCCTATTTTGATCTTGGACTCACACTGAGTAATTCAGTCTTTCCTTTTTGTTCAGAAAACTTATGCGCAATTTGCTTTATCCTGCTAATAGAAAACTTTTTCAACCAGTCTCAATTTCTGATCCACAAGAATAAGCATTATAGGGAGGGCAGCTAAAGCCCCTGAAGAATAAGAATAAGAATAAGAATAAAGCTTATTCTTTTGTGTACCATCACGTTTTGTAATAATTACTCCTTCAGCAGTTTTCCTAGGCTTAAGTGTCTTTAAGTCTCCTCATCCTGCATGCTGACTGCATGTGCCTTTTGTAGAAAACCAGAGAAAGCTATTGTATGAGTAGATGAAGGCCACTGTGAGTCAGGTATGTGAATGCTCAAGGCAGTATTCAGTGGGTAGATATGCAGATGGGATATTATAATTTAAGGGATAATCCAAAGGTAGTCTTTTGCTGTCACTAACTGGACGTAGTCTTCCAAATTCTGTGTTCTTGAAGAGAAACATCTTATGTCTCTTTGATGGATGTGAATAATAGTACCTAGGACTGATATATTTGAACATTTACTATATTGATTGAGAAGCAAAAGTAAAGCCAATACAAATGAGGAGTTATGTTCAGTGCAAAGCTCAGCAGCTCCTATAGTACTCATGCAGTGAATTATTTCAGAATTCTTCTGTGGCGCAGGCAGGATTTGAGATGCCTCCAGAGCCAATATGATAGCATGATAATAGTGCTATATCCTCCCTCCCCATCCTAAACTAAATATAGACACAAGCACACATGCTAGAAAGAGGATCAGAGAGGAAAAAGGGTACAGTCGACAAGAGTTTTGCCTATCAGAACAAGTACAATGAAAGACTGAGAAACGTCACTGCAGTGTGTTCCACTGTAACCCCAAATAATTATAAGGACGGCTGAATACAATTCAGGTCACATGTAAGGGAAATTTTCATGGAAATAATTTTGGATATTTACACAAAATGTTTTATTTTTGGAAATAAGGTAACCCCACTACAATCACCTCCTTTGTTATAGAAACAAAACTCCAAATTAAAGTTTTAGCCCTGGAAAGAGAATCTTTAGGAGGGGAAATTCCAACTCTCCCTATTGGTTTAACCATCTTGTGATTTTTCTCATTTCTATTAGAACTGCCACCACTTTGATGGCCTCCAGGCATGTTTCATTATAGCTCTGTGATTCGAGGTGTGACTGTTAGGTAAGGGGCATTCCATGGAGGAGGGTAATTAGGGGTCCCCATAGCCTACTCAGGGGCTTTAGCTGCCCTCCCTATAATGCTTATTCTCATTTTGAGAGTTTTGGCATTCCTTCTCTATAGCATAGTTGTTAAGTGCACAGACTCTGAAGCCAGGCTGACTGGGTCAGAATCCAGCTGTGTCATTTACCAAGCTGTGGGACGTTGGGCACATTACTTAATCCCTCTATGCCTTCATTTCCTCATTTGTAAAATGGAGGTATTAATTGTACCTTCCTACTAATGTTCTTGCGAGGACTGAGTGAAGTAAAGCATAGAGAATGATGCCTGGCACCTCCACATAATTGTTTTATCTATATGTGTGTCAGCCATAACTGTATTCTTTCCCCCAAAGCATAGGAGAATTTTTCCAGCCACCACACCCTCTGTCTCTGGCCCCATCCCTCCATTCCAGGTGGAAGTGGGGTAGGGATAATAGATGGATCACAAGCCATTTCTGCCATTTGATATTCCATAGGTCACCTCTGGGCTCTCTACATTTCACCATATGTTGGAGATCTGTGCCCCAGGCAGGGACATTATTTCCTGTGTGGTAAAGGCACCAAACAAATATACACAAATGCTGGCTGTTAACCAGCACTGCCATACTAGTGCATCCTGGCTGAATATCAGCACTGCCTCCATGTCCGTCTTCCTGAACCGAAGCCAGTTGTTTATAGCTTTTGTACACATCTGAGGATTGGTGGGAGGTCCCGTGTGCACCCTAACTGCAGGACCTCTCTGCTTAGTGGCATCTCCTCTGACTTCCTTTCCGCTACCAGAACTACACAGAAGTGGCTTTGGATTAGATTCAACTAGTGGGACTTGCTCTCTCCGTATTCCCTCTGTAAAGAGTCTCTAATACACAGCCTCCTTCAACTGAGTTTATACCTCTCATTTGAATTTCCCTAGCAATGCTCACAGATACCTATTCTACTGCTCTCTTGAAGTAGATCAGAAAGGTTTTCAGAGTTCCCTTTTCCCAACTCCTACCCATTTCTCTGTAACTATAGAAGCCCTTTAAGGGGAACATTGCCCAACCAATCTTGTTTAAAGAGGTTTCATTCTCATTTCAGGTGATGGGGCTTGGAGTTGAGATCTACCTTCTCCTTGCTTTCTAGTAAAGCCCTGGCCCCTACCTCCCAGGACCCGCCTAGGCCCTGTCCTCCCCTCCACCCCGGACTTAGTCCTTTCATCTCTGCAAGAGCACCCCCATTCTGCTCTACTGTACAGTCTCCTCAAAATAGATTCCCTATGTCCTCTGGCTGAATCAATTTCCACAAGCGCGACCTGTAACTCCAGCCCGCCTCACCTAAGGGCATTTCAGCAAGTCTCTGCAGCTGCTGCAACTCGGAAAACTGACATTTAGTCAGGATCTGAGGAGTCTTCTCCACTAGGTAAATGTCTCGAGGTGGAACTGACTCTAATTTCCCTCTGTCCACCCAAGGTCTGAAATTTTTCTCAGAGGTGGATACCTCTCCTGCCCTCAGTCTCCCTCTTTGCCAGATATCCCCAGCAAGGGTTTCCTCCTTAAGATGGCCACGAACAAAACATTCTACGATAAGGACATCTGCACCCGAATGTTTATGGCAGCACAATTCACTATTGCAAGAATGTGGAAACAACCCAAGTGCCCGTCAATCCATGAATGGATTATCAAAATTTGGTATATGTTCACAATGGAATATTACTCAATCATAAGAAATGACAGTGATCTAGTACCTCTTACACTTTCCTGGATTAAACTTAAGCCCATTATCCAAAGTGGAGCACCACAAGAGCAGCAGAACGGGACCCATTTGTACTCACCATCAAATTGGTATTAACTAATCAACACATAAATGCACATATCAGAACAACATCTATTGGATGCTGGGGAAGGGAGAGGGTGGTGGGTGGAGGGGGGAAGAGGGAGGAGGGGAGGGGTATGTGCATACACAAGGAGGGCAATGCGCACTATCCGAAGGATGGACATATTTAAAACACGGACTTCGGTGGGGGGGAACCAAGGGCAACACACCTAACCTAATCATCTGTACCACGGGAAGGGCGGCGGGAGGAGGGGGGAGGAGGGAGGAGGGGACGGGTATTTGTATACACAAGGGATGCAATGCGCACTACCCGAAGGATGGACATATTTGAAACACGGACTTCGGTGGGGGGGGAACCAAGGGCAACACACGTAACCTAAACGTATGTACACCCATAATTTGCTGAAATAAAAAAAAAAAAAAAAAAAAAAGATGGCCACGAACAAATCAGTTTCTGCCCCTGCTCTGCTTCCTCCTCCTGCTCTGATGTTGGGACATCCCTAGGAAGTCAGCTACCCCACCCCCTCTACCACAACTCGGTGATGTGGCCGAGTTGGGGGTGGGGTACCTTGCACTTCCTCTTTCTGAGAGGCCAACTGGCTAAGACTCTGAATTGCCTAGACCCCAACCTCACCACTGTCATCCTAGTGGCTGACCCCACCCCACATGCTCACTTTTTTGGTTATTTGTTTGCTCCATGGTCCCTTAGGTCTTAGAGCAGTGGTTGTTAACTGGCGGTGATTTTGCCCCTAGGGAACACTTAGCAGTGCCTGGACACATTTTTGGTTTTCACAACTGGGGAGAGGGTGCCGCTACTGACACCTAGTGATTAGAGGCCAGGGATGCTGCTAAACATCCTACTATGCACAGTCAGCCCCCACAACAAAAATTTACCCAGCTCCTGATGTCAGTAGTGCAGAAGTTGAGAAACTGTCTTGGAAGGACTGCCTGCCTTACTGGAGTTTTTGATGGCTACTCCACCAGCTGATTTGTCCTGAAGGATCCTTTTGCTGATCACGCCACCAGTCCACAGGGAGATCTCTCTTTCCCACTAATAGCTGTTTGTACCCTCAATTTCAACTCTCTGCCTCCTTGCATACTTGCATACCACAAGCAATGGTGTGCCTGACCTTCATTCCTAACTCTGTACTCCGTCTGCAGGTTGGTCATACTCAAGAACCTGAGGGTGCTCAAAGTCTGTGTCATGATCTACTAGCAATCCATCCAACATACTAACTATGCCAAACAACTACAATTCTATCGCTGCTACCGCCTATGAAGCAGTTTAGTTCCTCAAAACCCAAGACCTCTAAGTCATTAGCCCTGAAGGAAAAGTAGTAAGCTGGGAGGACTGTCTACTGAAGGACATAAACATCAAGTCCTCCATCAATGGAAAGACATACCTTGTTAGAATTATAAAGATGTGACTTCTCTCAATATTTGTCAATTCAATGTCACCCCAATTAAATCCCAGAAGAATTTTTAAAACTTGACAAAATGATTCTAAAATTTATCAGAAAGAATAAAAATATAAAACTAGCTAAGAAAAGCAGGGCACAGTGGCATGTGCCTGTAGTCCCAGCTACTCAGGAGGCTGAGATGGGAGAATTGTTTGAGCCCAGAAGTTCAAGGCTGCAGTGGACTATGGTCACACCTGTGAATAACCACTGCACTGCAGCCTGGGCAACATAGTGAAACTCCATCTCAAAAAAACCCCCAAAAAACAAAAAACACTAAGAAATCACTCGAATGCATATTGTAGCACGATTCACAATTGCAAAGATGTGGAATCAACCCAAATGCTCATCAATTCATGAGTGGATTAACAAAATGTGGTATATGTATACCATGGAATACTACTCAGCCTTGAAGAAAGATGACTTAATGCCTTTGCAATAATCTGGGTGTAACTGGAGACCATTATCCTAAGTGAAGTATTTCCAGAATGGAAAAACAAACACCACATGTACTCACTATTAAATTGGAACTAACCAATGAGCACACATGAGCATAGAGGGAAGTAAAACTCAGTAGAAAGCAATCGGGGGAGTAGGGAGGAGGGGTTGGGCGAAAACCTACCTAACTGGTACAATAAACACTATCTGGGTAACGGGCACCCTCAAGCATAACAAAAGTGATCCTTGTAACCAAAAACATTTGTACCCCTGTAATACTTTGAAATAATTTTTTTTAAAAAAACTACAAAAACCACGCTAAGAAAATACCAAAAAAGAAGGAGCAGAAGTTTTCCCTGGTAGATGGTAAAATGGGCATTTACTAATACAGAAATAGGCAGAAGAATGTAACAGAATAGATCCATATGTATATAAACATGTATATGATAAAGATATTTCAAGAAATAAATGGTGTTGGGATTATTCAATAAATAGTGTTGGGATAATTGGCTCAGCATTTGCACAAATTCAACGGATCGCTACCTTAATACTTACACGAAGTAAATTTCAAATTGATTAGAGATTTTAATGTAAAAAATGAAACACTTTAAAAACAAAAATTGAATGTGCATTAATATTACTAAGTGTACGATCTTGAGGTGGGGAAAGGCTTTCTGAAGAAGACGCAGAATGCAGAAGTCGAAAAGCAATTAATAAATTTGATCACATAAAATTTAAATTTAAAGCAAAAATACAGACAAAAGAAAAGTAACTGGGTAAAATACTTGTAGCACAGATGATAGATTAAGGATATTCTTAATATAAAAAGAACTCTTACAAATCAGCAAGATGAAATTTCTCAATAAGAAAATGGGTAAGGCACATGACTAGGCAATCTGCAGAAGGGGAAATGCAGTGGTCAATAAACATGAACAAGAGTTCAACTTTATTACCAAAGAAATGTAAATTAAAACAATAATATTCAAAGGAGGAGGAGACATTTTTTTAAACTCTAAGAAGGAGCAAAAGGGGAATAAACATCTGAGATACCTAGTCTAAAAAAAGGTTGTCACAACTTCAGAGACACTTTACCTGGGTTCTTTGATTTTTCTCCCTGCATCTTACCACCCATAACCTACTTCCCGAAGGAGGTCCCTCCTTGACATCCTGGTGCAGATGGAGTGAGTCAGAAAGTCTCACTACACATGCCAGTAAAGACTCTCCCTCCCAGTTCAAGTTTGTTGGTTGGTTGGTTTTTTGGTTTTGTTTTTGCTTTTATGGTTTGAGAAAACAGACCTTTCGCCAAGGTGACTGACACCAAGAATGAACTTGTCCAGGTGAGGACTCACCCCTGAGTCATAGAGATTTCACTTTGCTCTGGTTAGCCCAAACATAGAACCATAAGCAAAACGCAACCACCACAGCATTTATACAACAGGAATCACGCTTAGGCATTAATACAAGTGGGCTTGCTGCAGGACAGTAAATAATAACAAAAGAAGAAAACGGTGTGGAAGGGAATTGTGATGTTAATAATAATTCATATAGTGCTCAAATATGTGCTTGGCACTGTTCTAAATGAACTCATTCAATGCTCACTACAACTTTTGTGAGGTAACTACTAATATTATCCCCTATTTTATGAATGGGGGCACTGAAGCACAGCAAAGCTAGATAACTTATTTGAGATCACACAGTAAGTGGCAGAAGCCGGGCATGGTGGCACACACCTGTAGTCTCAGCTACTTGGGAGGCTGAGGCAGGAGGATCACTTGAAACTAGGAGTTTGAGACCAGCCTGGACAGCATATCAAGACCCCATCTCTAGAAACAAAATAAGTGGAAGAGCTGGAATTTGAACCCAGAGAATCTGGACAGTGCACACTGTTAGCCATCATGCTGAGAACAATCAAGGAAAAAAAGAATGATCCAAGAGAACAAAAATAGGAAGTAAAAAAGAGGAAGAAAAACTCAGTTCACCAACACCAGAAAGCAGTTGTGAGATGGTATCCAGCCTCTTGTCAGGCCAACAGCCAGGCCCTTGCAATGCCCACCTCTGTCTATTCCTGAGACTTCCTAAGATGATTTGATGTGGGCAAAAGAGTTCAAACCAGTGAAATAAATGGTATCCAGAGAATCAATGTTATTTTTTATATCATGAACAATTGTTTTCAGAAGGAATCCATGTGAATCTAGGAATATAAAAATCCTACTTTTTGGTTTTGTTTTTCTCCCCTCTGCCTAAGCACAACCTAGAGTAACAAAATCAAAAGATCCACTTATGCCCTTTCCCCCAGCATTTAGCTGTAAATTAAACAGGAAAAGGCAAAGCTGCAGCTTTTGAACAGCAATAAGCCCTTACATCCTAGGAAGATTGCAGACTAAACTGAAGATAACTCCAACTTCTCAAATAAATTCTTAAAAGCCCTCTAGTCTTCATCCACATTGTGCCACGTCCTTAGGATTCTATAAGACATTAAGCATTTATTTCTAACATAAACATTGAGATTGGAGATAAAATTGGAGCGCTAAGCTCCCCTTGAACCAAAATAGTGGAACAAGACTCTAGAAATTTGGAAATTCACTTCTGGAAAAGAGGAAGAGTGCCAATATTCGTCCACTCAGTGTCCAGCTGTGGCCTCTCTCCCGGGCTCTAGAGCCTGATACCCAGCTGATTGCTGAGCTTTTGTCCTTGGGTGACCCACAGGCACCTCACATTCATCATGTCCCCACCTGACCTCCTCTTCCCTTTCAACCTGCTCCTCCTGTGTTCTCCATCTCCATGATGACACCACCACCATTCCAGCTACCCAGGCCAGAAACCAACAAGTCGTCTAGACTAGTGGCCAGCAAACTTTTCCCATAAAGGGCCAGAGATAGAAATATCTGAAGCTTTGCAGGTATCCAAAGCTTTCCAGGCCACACAGTCTCTGTGGAGACTACTCAACTCTGGGGTTGTAGGATGAAAGCAACCATCGACAAGATGTGACAAATGGGCGAGGCTGTGTTTCAGTAAAACTTTATGCGCTCTGAAATTTGAATTTCATATAATTTTCATATGTTACAAAATATCCTTTTGATTTTTAAAATGTAAAAACTATTCTTAGCTCATGGGTCGTACAAAAATAGGTGACCCAAATTTGGTATATGAATGGCTTGCTGCTCTAGAATCCTCATCCTCCTTCCTTTCCCACATCTGATCAGGCAAATCTTACAGACCTCACTTTCTAAATAGTTCAGGAATCGGTCCCACCTCTTCATCCATATTTATACCATTTTAGTTCAGGTACTTGTCCATATTGCTTTCTGGCATGAGCAGATAAGCAAAATCAAAGACTACAAGGAAAGATACTCTACTACTATGGTACACAGAAGTACATATCCTCCCATGTGTTTTAAGTTCCTCATGGTATAAAGCATAAGGTACGGATTCGTTTGCCTCTTCTTTCCTCTGGCACTGAAGAAACAATGAGATAATGTATGCCACCATTTTCTGCTGTGGCCTGCAGGTAGAGGATAAATGGTGCTATATTATCTAGCCCCAGTGAAAGGCTCTACAGAGTAGAGAATGGGAAGTGGCACTTGAGTGAGTGCTGGCTCTGTCTCACCTCAGGGGCTGGCTGGACTAGGTCTGGCTGCCTCTTTATGGTGATCTCCAGACTAGACATTCAGATCTTCTTTAGCCTGGAGCCATGCCATCTACGTGTGGCTGGGACCAAGCTAATCTGTAAGGACATTTGAGGTATTTGCTCCTCAATTTCTCGTACTCTGCCCTATTTATACTTTCAACGTGGCATTGAATGCAGAAGCATTCTTGTTTGGAAACATGACCAGTGGCCAAACATCGCAGGAGCTAGCCCTACCTACATGATGACAGGCACCAAGTCATGGTGAGAGTGAGCAAGAGATGTTAGACAAATGACTCTTTGATGTCATTCCTGTGGAAAGGGGAAAAGGGGAAAGCTGATCCAGTTCCTATTTTATTTTATTAATTTACTGGAATATGAGAAACATTTTTTAAGAGATGGGGGTCTCACTATGTTGCCCAGGCTGGTCTCGAGCTCCTGGGCTCAAGTGATCCTCCTGACTCAGCCACCCAAGCAGCTGAGACTACAGATGCATGCCACCATGCCTGGCTAGAAACATTTAAAATATTTGATTGTTTCTTTTCTCTGTATTTTCTAATAAGTCAGTTTCTCAATAAAGCATTTTTTGGCTTATTTTGGACAGGATGATTATAAGTATCTACAAGTTATGAGCTGTGACAGTAAAACTGCTCATTGGATAACACAAAAACCCTTTCAACAACAAACACCAAGAAATGTTTTGTAAAATATAACAACATCACGAATAGCTATTTCATATCATCTTCCCTCTTCTCAAATCTTGTTTCCTCTCCTCCAACTGACTGCAAATGATCTTCCTTCTGATTTCACTGAAAAAAAAAAATAGAAGGAATCAGAAGAGAATGTCCTAATCCTCCCATTGCCAAATCTATCAACCTCCCTGCTGCCTTTCCTGGTGATTTCATCCAAACTCATGGTTATATAAAGGCTGATGCTCCCAAATTTGTGTCTTCAACCCAAATTTCTCTAACCTCAAAAATCTTACATCCAATTGTATAATGACCTCTCCCCACACACATCTCATCTCAAATTTAACCTGGTCAAACGGTGCTCTTTTTTTTTTGAGATAGGGTCTTGTTCTGTTGCCAGGGCACGCACCACCACGCCCGGCTAATTTTTTCTATTTTTAGTTGTTTGGCTAATTTCTTTCTATTTTTAGTAGAGACGGGGGTCTCACTCTTGCTCAGGCTGGTCTTGAACTCCTGAGCTCAAACGATCCTCCCACCTCGGCCTCCCAGAGTGCTAGGATTACAGGCGTGAGCCACTGCGCCCGGCATATCTCTGGAATGTTATGGGTGAATTTTCCTCTTGTTTATGCCACTATTATTTCAGATCACTGTTGCTCTCAGCTGAACTGAACACTAATGGATACAAAGCACATACAGAAAGAGGAGCCAAGGCCTTGGAACTGCACGTGAAGCTGGGACTTTCAATTAGCTTTTCCCTCAGTGAAATAGGGAATTAAAAAAAACCTGTCCACTGGTTTCCTGCCTAGGCGTGGGTTCTGGGCAGACAAATAGAGAATTCATGACCACTAATAGGGAAGGATTTTTTAAACAGGATATAAAAACACCACCCAAAGGGGGAGAAGATAAATCCGAGTACATTAAAATAAAAAATACACTTCTGAGTGGCAAAAGACACCATAAATGAAGTTAAAGACATGCCGCAGACCACATAAACAACAAGAGATTAGTGCAAGAAAATATAAAGAACACTGTAAGTCAATAAGAAAAAAGACAACCTAGTGAATAAACGATGGGGAAAGGAAGCAAAGTACTTCACAGAGGAGGAAACCTTAATGACCTCTCCATCTCCATGATGACACCACCACCATTCCAAATGTTAATTAAAATAACTTGCCCTGGCCGGGTGCGGTGGCTCACGCCTGTAATCCTAGCTCTCTGGGAGGCCGAGGTGGGCGGATCGTTTGAGCTCAGGAGTTCGAGACCAGCCTGAGCAGGAGCGAGACCCCGTCTCTACTAAAAATAGAAAGAAATTAGATAGACAACTAAAAATATATAGAAAAAATTAGCCGGGCATGGTGGCGCATGCCTGTAGTCCCAGCTGCTCGGGAGGCTGAGGCAGCAGGATGGCTTGAGCCCAGGAGTTTGAGGTTGCTGCGAGCTAGGCTGACGCCACGGCACTCTACTCAGGGCAGTAGAGTGAGGCTCTGTCTCAAAAAAAAAAAAAAAAATAACTTGCCCTTACTGAGTCCCTACTATGTGTCAGGCAGCATTGTAAGTGCTGTACATAAGATACCATTTCACACTCATCAAATTGGCAAAACTTTTAAAAGCACAACACATAACCGGTTTTGGCAAGGATAAAGAAGCATTGGAACTTTCGGGCACTGCCAGTGAGAGTACGACTACATTATAGGGCAATTTGGCAATATTTAGTAAAGTTGAAAATGCAAACCATTTCTAGAAGGATACCTAGAGAAAGTCTCCTATGTGTGCTCAAGAATGTTCATAGCAGCCTTATTTGTAATAGCGAAAAAATGGGAACAATATAAACGTCCTCCACCAGGAAAATGGACAAGAAAACATACATACTCTGGAATATTCTACAACAAAGAAGATGAATGAACTAGAGCTACATGTATCAACATAGATGAATGTCACAAGAAAAATGCTGAAAGAAAAAAAGGTTTGGGGTGATATATACAGATAACCATTTGTATGTAGTTTTAAAACCTGTGGAATAATCCTGTATTATTCATGGACACTCTCATTATAGTAATAGTATAAAAATATTCAAAATAACGGTACCTCTAGGGAGAGATGGTGTAGGAGAGACTCCAGCAAGGGTACATACGGGGTGTTGACTCTATGATGTTTTCATTCTTAAAAAGAAAGATAACAGGTAAATATGGCATAGGGTTACACTTTGATAAAGCTACAGCCAGGCACAGTGGCGTGTGCCTATAATCCCCGCTAGTTGAGAGACTGAGACAGGAGGATCACTTGAGCCCAGGAGTTTGAAGCTGGAGTGCTCTGTGATCACACCTGCGAACAGCCACTGCACTCCAGCCTCGGCAACATATAAAGAGCCCCAACCTCCAATAAACGACAGCAACAGCAATGTTAAAACCAAGTAGTAGGTATATGAGTGTTCGTATGTTGGTCTCTGCTCATTTCTGAATACTGGAAATATTGACAATAAAAATATAAAAAAGTAAATCCAGACATTTTGGAAAAAATTAGAAAGTAGCAAAAAAAAAAAAATCACATAATCTCATCATCCACAAATGTTAACATTTTGACCTAAATTTTTTCATTGAATTCTAATACTTATTGAACCCCTACTTTGTGCCCAATCAAGATACTGAACATTCAAGATTCCCCAAGGCCATCATACTGTGACATTTCTGAATGACACTGTGCCATATGTGCTGCTGAAATCTTTCAAAAGGGTTGCAGTTCCGTTAACAAATACCTTTAAAATGTATGTTTAAGGCTTTTCACTGGATTAATATTCAATATTTGTCAAAGGGATTACCCACCATTTTCTGGAAATAACAGTAGCCAATACTTTTATCAAGCATTCTCTATGTGCCAGGCCCTGTACTGAGTGCTTTACATGTATTAACACATTTAATCCTCACAACTACGCTCTGAAATAGGGGCCATTATTATCATTATCATCCCCATTTTCAAAAGGAGGAAGCTGAGGCACAGAGAAGTAACTTGCACAAAGTATAATAACACAGCTGGTAAATGGCGGGGCCAGGATTCTTAGCAGGTTGTCTGGCTCCAGAGCCCCCTTGCTCTTAACAGCCATGAAATCTTATTTTCAGTATTACTAATTTTACAGTAATAATATTTTTGGTGGTGGTTGTTGTGTGGCAAGTGGAACCATTATCATGAGTTGATATTTGAACTCCAATGTGGCATTGCCTTAATTGATCTTATTTCATGAAATGGGTATAGCCGATCTCCTTAATCAGAGCACAAGCTTCTGAAAGGCAGACACCATTTTTTAAGACAAACTTTTTTGTAGATCACTACGTATGTACCTTCAATAGTGTTATTTGCCCACAGAAGGTTTTCAATAAATACTCACTGAATGATTGAAGGGAAACACAAGAAAACCCACCGACCTTTCCACACTGAAGCATAAAAAATTTAATTTATAGCCAGGTGCAATGGCTCAAGCCTGTAATCCCAGCACTTTGGGAGGCTAAGGCAGGAGGATTGCTTGAGGCCAGGAGTTTGAGACCAGCTTGGGCAACATGACGAGATCCCTTCTCTACAAAAAACTTTTAAAGGCCGGGTGCAGTGGCTCACGCCTGTAATCCTAGCACTCTGGGAGGCCGAGGCGGGCGGATTGTTTGAGCTCAGGAGTTCGAAACCAGCCTGAGCAAGAGCGAGACCCCGTCTCTACTAAAAATAGAAAGAAATTGGCTGGACAACTAAAAATGTATAGAAAAAATTAGCTGGGTATGGTGGCGCGTGCCTGTAGTCCCAGCTACTCAGGAGGCTGATGCAGAAGGATCGCTTGAGGCCAGGATTGTGAGGTTGCTGTGAGCTAGGCTGACGCCATGGCACTCACTCTAGCCTGGGCAAAAAGAGTGAGACTATGTCACAAAAAAAAAAAAAAACCTTTTAAAAATTAACCAGGCATGGTGGTGCATACCTATAATCCTAGCTACTCGGGAGGCTGAGGCAGGAGGACCACTTGAGCCCAGGGAGACTGTAGTGAGCTATGATTATGGCACTTGTACTCCAGCCTGGGCAACAGAGACCCCGTCTCCAAAAAGAATTTTTAAAAAGGTTAATTTCCTAGGTCAATCAGGAAAGATAGTCCTCAAAGGAGTCTTTTCTGTTATTTGGGTTTTCATGAAACTTTTTCATAATAGCAGCTTTATTGAGATATAATTCTCCCATTTACAGTGAATTCAATGATTTTTAGTATAGTCATTGAGTGGTACAACTATTACCACAATTGATTTTAGAATATTTTCATCAATCTCCAAACAGCCCTGTGCCCATTTGCTAATGTTCCCATTAGCAGTCACTCCTCTTTACCTCCCAGTCCTCCCCCTGGCCCCTGCCAATGATTAAACTACTTTCTGTCCCTATAGACTTGCCTCTTCTGGACATTTTACATAAATGGAATCACAATACACGGTCTTTTATGACTGGCTTCTTTCACTTAGCATGATGTTTTCAGGGCAGTATGTCTGACCTATTATTTGGTAATAAAAAGGAATCATTTGTTAGCCTTTTTAAGGCAATCAATTGACTAATATTGCAAGATTTCAGGTATATTTATACATTTTGTTATTTACATTTTTTACTGTGGTAAAATACACATAACATAAAATTTGCCATTTAAACAACTTTTTTAAGTGTACAAATTTGTGACATTATGTAAACATCACCACCAACCATCTCCAGCATTTTTTCATCATTCCAAACTGAAAATTCTGTACCCATTAAACAATAACTCCCCCTTTCCCCTCCCGCTGGCCCCTTGTAACCACTATTCTACTTTCTGTCTCTGTGAATCTGATTATTCCAGCTACCTCATATAAGAGGAATAATACAGCATTTGTCCTTTTGTGACTGGCTTTTTTCACTTAGCATAATGTCTGCAAAGTTTATCCATGTTGTAGCCTGTGTTAGAATTTCCCTCCTTTTTAAGGCTGAATAATATTCCATTATATGTATATACCACATTTTGTTCATCCATTCATCCATTGATGGACATTTGGGTTGTTCCCACCAGTTGGCTATGGTAATAGTGCTGCTATGAACATGAGTGTACAAATATCTGTTCAAGTCCCTGCCTTCAATTCTTTGGAGTATATATTTAGAAGCATAATTACTGGATCATATGGCAATTCTATGTCTAATTTTTTGAGGAACCTCCATACTGTTATCCATAGCAGCTACACCATTTTACATTCCCACCAGCGGTGCACAAGGGTTTCAATATCTCCACATTTTAGCCATCTCTTGTTATTTTCTATTTTTTGATAACAATCATCCTAATGGGTATGAAGTGGTATCTCGTTGTGGTTTTGATCTGCATTTCCCTAATGATTATATTTTCTTTTTGTCTATTTACCTTATTTTAAATAAATCATATTATCTGTTGTATACCTTAAGAGAATTAAAGAATCTATTAACAAAACGAATAATCTCCACGTGTCAAGAGGTTGTTCAATTTAATTTGTTTAAAGTCAAGTACACCCACAAGTGAAGAAACTAATTGCTTCAATAATTTAACCATTAATACAGCAGGTACTGGGCTAGACACTTGTCACAGGTTAGGTTCTCCAGAAAGTAAGTTCTGAGACAGGTTGTAAAAGTAAGGAGTGTTCTGGGGATGAATAGCTGTGGGAGAGAGGGAAAGAAAGCAGGATTGCGGTCCTCAATAATTTTTTAAGAGTTTAGAGGGGTCCTGAGATCAAAAAAAGTTGGGGAGGTCTAGAGCATACTAGAGGATGTAAAACCCCTGCAGAGTCACTCCAAATCAAATTTATCTGGCTGCTAAAATTGGAAGACCCTACCTCCTGTTGCTCAACTCTCCACCTCTCATTCTCTCTGTCTCTGTCTCTGTCTCTCTCTCTCCTCCATTCCTTTTCCCACTCTTTTCTAAAACTCTCTTCCCCTCCTAGATGTATTTCGCTCTGTGCCCTGTGTATCCATCCTCAGTAAATGTTCATGTCACCTTCTACTCCTCAAATACTTTCTGCAGAGTGCAAGAAATCAAATTGCTCCTGTTTCTATGCTAGCAGTAGCATCCTCTTTGATGAAGACAGATACAATAGATTATATATAGTTTGTTATTTAGAACTTCTGAATCATAGAGAGGCATTTTGTTATTGTAAATGCTAACAGTCAGGAATATATTGCATTTCATCTGTAGTATAAGTTGAAATTGTACTTTTGTAATAAACAAATCTCAAAAAATACCAACAGTGTCTATTTAAAATTTATCACAAAGAATAACAGCATAGCTTAATTGTTATCAAAAGATTAGATTCACAAATTCTAGTGAGACCCATTTAAAAGATGGAAGCTCAGCACCTCTGTTTATTTCAATCCAAGTGCGGAAACCACCAGAAAACAGAAAAGCACCCAAAACTCCACCAAGTGCCAACGTTCCTCCAGTGACACAATGTATCTTGAAAGAATGTCATGCTAGAGAAAACACAGAAAAAGCAAAGATCTAAAGTAACTAGAGAAAGGAATCTCCATAGCAATCAAATACCATAAATTAGAAGAGGTCTTTTTTGGTTTGAAGAGTTTTAGCTTTTTTAGAAAAAAAAGGTTCTAAACACTCTTCCTCTGTCCAAGCATCATGAATAATAATAAAAAAAAATACACAGCTTGCTAAATTTAGTTGTAGCTCTGTCACAACAATGATGACAAAATTTTCCTCTGACCGCAATGTGTTTGAGTTACAAAATGGTTCCTCTTTCCAGGCTCTGGCTTGTGCATACACAAATTCCTAGTGAAGTGACACGCACTCTCCCACAGCAGGACTCCTTGACAGTGGAGAGTAAGGACCCAGCTGTTCTCCATAGATGAGAGTGCTAAGGAATTAAACCGAGTCCTAGCTGGGAGCTCTATTCCCTTTATACCCATTCACAGAAACTGATGATCCCAGCTGATCCAGTTTCACCATGGCCAGCTTGGAGTGGCACCCAGAGTTGGCTGTGTGTTGGGCAGTACCTCCGCCAGCTTGTGTAATCAATAGACAAGTCACTGGCAGTCTCTTCTCCTGCCCCTGCTGTGCCACCAAGCCCCTTCACAGGACTCTCTTCCCCATCATTGCTGCTTGCACGTGTAGCTGGCCTGGGGATGAAAGGGTAAGAGGAAACAGGAAATTGAGTGGCAATAAAGGAGAAATGAAAGAAAAAGGACTAAGAACAAATGAGACAATGTCAGCAGAAAGGAGAACAACAGAAGCGGAACAGCAAGAGACAAGGGAACTATAAAGATGAAAGAGTACTAGAGATTCTAATAATTCCCATTTATTAGTTCTTACTATGTGCTAGGCACTGGACAAACATTTTACGTGAGTTTCTTCATCTCATTTAATCTTTACAATAAACCCTGTGGTAGGTACTATTATTATGCCTAGTTTACAAAAGGTAAAACATGCTCTTGTAATGAAAAAAGATCAAAAAAATAAAAAAATAAAAACCCCACAATATTTAAAAGGAGTCAAGAAAAGAGGATAAACAGAAACAGAAAAAATAGGCCGGGCGCAGTGGCTAATGCCTGTAATCCTAGCACTCTGGGAGGCCGAGGCGGGCGGATCGTTTGAGCTCGGGAGTTCAAAACCAACTTGAGCAAGAATGAGACCTCCCCGCCCCGGCTCTACTAAAATGATATAAAGAAATTAGCTGGGCAACTAAAAATATATAGAAAAAATTAGCCGGGCATGGTGGCGCATGCCTGTAGTCCCAGCTACTCGGGAGGCTGAGGCAGGAGGATCGCTTGAGCCCAGGAGTGTGAGGTTGCTGTGAGCTAGACTGACACCATGGCACTCTAGTCCGGGCAACAGAGCAAGACTCTGTCTCAAAAAAAAAAAAATTTAAAAAAATGAAAAGAAACAAGAAAAATGATACAAATAGAAGCCCAAAATCAGATGGTAGAAATAAGTATAAATATGCTAGAAGTAAATATAAATGAACTAAACTCTACAGTTAAAAGACAACCATTACCTACTGGATAGAAAAAACAAATTTGCACTTTATGCTGTTTCCAAGAGCAGAACTAAAAAATAATGCCACAGAAAGGAAAACGAGGATGTAGGAAAATGTACCAGGTACATACTAACCAAAAGAAAGCTCATGAAGTTATAATATTAGCCAAAATAGATGTTAAGGCAAAAAGAAGTATTAGATTAATGAAAGCTACTTTATAGTTCAGTTCATTAGGAAGCTATAACAATTCTAGATTTTCATGCATTTGATGAAATAGCCTCGAATATATATGTAAAGCAAAAATTGGTCAGGCACGGTGGCTCATGTCTATAGTCCCAGCTACCTGGGAGGCTGAGGCAGAAGGATCGCTTGAGGCCAGGAGTTTGAGGTTGCTGTGAGCTAGGCTGACGCCACGGCACTCTAGCCAGGGCAACAGAGCAAGACTCTGTCTCAAAAAAACAAAAAACAAAAAACAAAACAAAACAAAAAAATATATATATATATGTAAAGCAAAAATTAACAAAATTATAAAGAGAACTTGACGAATCCACCATCATAATATCATAGTGAGAGATTTTAACACCTGTCTTTCAGTAATTGGTAGGTCCGACAGACCAAAATCACCAGCAAGTATATTGATTTGACCAACACGATCCGTAAATTTGACTGAATGGACACATGCAGAACACTGGGCCTAATAATTGGAGAATATACATTTTCTCAAACACTCATGGAACATTTACAAAAATCAACTATACGCTGTGTTGTAAAGCAGACCTCATCAAATTCGCAATTATTGGTACCATCCTGGAAACTGGATGAGGAGTTAAATGACTGGCCCTTGCTTTTGTGGCTGAGAAGTGGCAAGGCTGGCCTCTGGCTCTTAGTCTAGAGTGCATGCAGCCACAGCACAGCACTAGGAATGCTACCAATGAGGTCGTACTGTGGTCAACTTGCGCTCTGATCAAGGGTCAGAAAAGGGGCGTGGGAAGGATGGGGTATTGCAGGAACTAAATTGGGATGATTTTGCTGCTCCTCCCAAAGCACAGTGTTTTCCAAATAAAAGGTGAGGCCTGTGCTTGCACAGGGATCTGTCCAACATCCAGACATGCAAAGTGACCTCTGAGGATGCGATTGGGATGTGCAAATCAGAGCATTCATTCCTGGGGTGGAGTCACAGATATGCAAAAAGCCCCCTCTTCAGAGAGGCATTGTGGCCTGAGCCAAGAGGGACTGAAGTTTCCTTTGTTTATTAATTACCCTACACTTTCTTTCTTTTTTTTTTTTTTTTATTTTTTGAGACAGAGTCTGGCTCTGTTGCCCAGGTTAGAGTGCCGTGGTGTCAACCTAGCTCACAGCAACCTCAGACTCCTGGGCTCAAGCGATCCTCCTGCCTCAGCTTCCGGAGTAGCTGGGACTACAGGCATGTTCCACCATGCCCGGCTAATTTTTTATATATATATATATATATTTTTTTTTTTAGTTCTCCAGATCATTTCTTTTTATTTTTTAGTAGAGACGGGGTCTCGCTCTTGTTCAGGCTGGTCTCGAACTCCTGACCTTGAGCGATCCACCCGCCTCAGCCTCTCAGAGTGCTAGGATTACAGGCTTGAGCCACCGCGCCTGGCCTACCCTACACTTTCTAGGCAAACAACAGAGACCTTTCAGGTCAAGAAGGTGCAGCCGAGTAACATGCAAATACTGAGGGGGGAGAGAGAGAGAGAGAGAATGAGAGAGAGAGAGAGAGAGAGAGAGAGAGAGAATGAGAGAGAGAGAGAGGGCATAATGCCAGGGACCTGGGCGGTGAGGCACTAACAGGGCTGTTACCCATCCTGCCTGGGCCAGGGAAGGGGACAGGGCCTAAAGAGGGTTTTAGATCCAGGGATCTGGAGAGGGTACAGTGTAAAGCTTTCAGGGGATCCTGGTAGCTGAGCTGCTGGAGTAGTGGCAGTGACAACAGCACCCTAACCAGAAGCCAAAGGAGGGGCCCTGAATGCTAAGGCACAGAGGCCCTTCCTCTTTCAGAGACTGAAGTGTTGGAAAGCAGAGCAGGGCCTGTTCCAGAGAAGAAGAGTTTGCAGCCTGAAGGGAATGAGGCCAGGGAGCCTCTGGAGGGAATATTGAATGCTTTTAATGGGCAGCAAGAGATAGTAGGGGTTCCAGGTCCCAGGAGCATACTCTTGCATAAAGCAACACCGCAGGTATTTTTGCCAAGGGAAGAATCAGTCTCATAGCCTCTCAGCTCTGATTGAGGGGGTCTGCTGTTTGCCCAGAGGCTGTCCCTGTGCCTGTCCCTGGCTGCCAACACCTCAAATAGTCTTTCTTCTTTGGCCTTTTTGCCTCTAGGGAAGAATAAACGAAGTCTTGGTAATTTATCTTAGAAAGCCAAGCACCATTTTTATTATGTCACCACCTTGTTGGTAAAACCTGTCTGTGGCTCCTTACTGCTTATGAGATCAAGCCATAAACTGACTGCTCATCTCTCTCTCTCTCTTCACCCCTCCTCCCTCTCCCTCTCTCTTTCTCTCATCAACCCTCAAGGTCTAGTTCAGGTCCCATCAATTCCCATGAAGCCTTTGAAAGCAATTCTAATCACATTGGTCTGTCCCACCTTTCTCTGAACCTGTACTCACAGATGAGCATTTTTGCCATTTTCGTTTGTTTGCTTTTTGCATTTTCTCTGTTTCTTATACATTTCCACAACTTAGCCTGGGAGTTTCCCAAGGGCAAGAGTGAGGAATCCTGGGAGAGCATAAGGAGAGGAGAGGAAGTTAGAGACATGATGGTGTCAAACAGGGTAGGGCCTTGGAGGACTTTGGCATTGGAGCGTTGTGAGCAGAGGAGTGCCTTGTTGAATTAAAGAGTTAATTTAATAACTGCTATAAAGTTTGGAAACCTACAGGTCTATGGGATTTAGGACATTGACCCAGACAGCCCGGCAGCAAGCCTACTATGTCTCAGGCTAAACTCAAAAAGTCCTGTCAGAGGCGTCTTGTGCAAACAGCACTCCCTTCAGTGAACTCCACCAAACCTGCAAAAGAAAACCATTTGCTGAAGAGGAAGGACCTTCAATTCAATTAAACCTGAACATTGAGGACATGCTATGCACCACTAACCATGCGACATTCATTTTTACATTCTCTTTGGTGCCTGAGGATGTGCCAAGCCTTCCCCGTTGCAATAAAGTTAGAATCTAAATAATCTGATATTTTCTCACTATAAGTCTTTTCTCTTGCTGTTCTTTTTACCTAGAATGCTTTTCCATTTCTCAAAGGTCACATTTTTGGTAGCTTCTTTAACCCCAAAAGGCAAAATTCTTTGCTCCTTCCCACGTGTGTGCTCATAGCACTTGACAAGTTCCACTATCATAGCAAATAACACAGCACTTGCTGTACACATGTGACTTCGAGACAAGACCCCTGGTGGTTGTCCCTTCCAATCAGATTCCTGCCCCTAAGGTCCTTCTAAATAGAAATCCTGGAGTCACCCTGAATAGAGTCTCTGGCCTCCAGGAGCTTGAATCCAGTGGCAGAAATAGGTATTCACACAAACCTCTGTGTTATTTGCTCTGATAGAGGAACTTGTCAAGTGCTAGGAGCACACACATGGGAAGGAGCAAAGAATTTTGCATTTTGAGGTTAAATAGGCTACCCAAAAATGTGACCTCTGAGAAATGGAAAAGCATTCTAGGTCAAGAGAACAGCAAGAGACAAGATTTATAGTGAGAAAATATCAGAGGTGACAAACAGGAGCCAGGCAAGTAGTAAGTGAGGAAAGTAGGCCAGGCCAGAGAGCAACAGGGAGCCATAGGGCCTGTGCAGACACGGAGCACATGCCCTGTTCACAAGGTGGCAGCCCCGCTTGGCATCCACTGACTGGCACACTGGAACCCAGGTCCAATATTACCAGAACTTTTGATTTCTTAAAAGAAGCTGGAAATCTGGGGCCTTAGGGAAAATCTCCCAATTTTTAGAAAGCAACTTTGGCATCTAGATCCAAATAAATTTAAACATGATGTGGACCAAATGAAATTGCTCACAAGGGACATTCGGCCTGAAAATGGCCGGCTGATTAGTAGTACTAGAGCTCGGAGTGATCTAGGAGCCTCGCTGAAGATGAAGCTGGGTAGAATCTGTCTTGAAGAGGCAAGCCTGCAGGCAAAGGATTTGGCACTTCCTTTTGTGGCATTTGAGGAGAGAGGTGTCACTTACGCTTAAGCTAGGGAGTGAAATGAATGGGTTTGCACATTGGGAAGATCTGTATCATGGAAGGTGGATCTTCATGGCCAGTTTGAAGATCGTTGCTGTAAATAGTCTAAGGAGAGGGGATGCAAGCCCGAAATAGGACCCTGGAGACAAGAAGGTGGGATTGGATCTGAGAGATGTTTTACATAAGTGACTGAATGGTTAGACAGGTGGGGGAACCAGAGGCTCTAGATACAGGAAAGGGAGGTATCAGGTGTCAAGAGTATTTTCAGCAGTCATCTCTCACTGACTTTGGGAAGCACAAGGACAATGGGCGGGTGGGGGCCAAGTACAAAAGACAGCAAAGAGTATTCTAGTTCACAATTTCTCAACATTTTCACTATTGTCATTTTGAGCAAGGTAAGCCTTTGTTGTGCGGGTTGTCCTATGCATTGTAGGATGTTTAGCAGCATCCCTGGCCTCCACCCACTAGATTCCAGGAGCATAACATCCCCTGCCCTATTCATGACAAGCAAAAGTACCTCTAGACATTGCTAAATGTCCTCTGGGAGGTAAAATCATCCCTGGTTGGGAACCACTGATCTAGAATCAGAAGGAGGGAAATTCCCTGTTTGCAACTTCCCCTTTTTCTTTGCATTGTAGTGGTTTTGAGGGTCTGGTTGTTGCTTAATAAGAGATAGAGGACCCTTTGTGATATTTTTGCCTAAGGCAGCAGCATTTTTAGCTAAGTCCTTGGAATATGCCAAGGGATGTGTCCTTATTGAACTCAGGACGGTGTCTCTGAACTGGGTGGAAGGAGACCTGACTTTGGAAAGGGGGATATCATTCTTTCTGTCAGATATTTCTTGTATATGCCCTTTTCAGCCTCCACTTATAGGAAAGGAAAAAGCCTTATTGGGAAGGGTAAAGGTGCAAACAGCTAGCTGGACTGGCTGAGGTATACAGGGCAGCCCAGAACTCCAGCCACTCCTGGCCAAAGTGAAAGAAAGACCACTGGTAGTCGCACACCCAAGTCGCCAGGGCTCTAAGGGTTAAAGCTAAACTTGATGTTTACCCATCATGATTTTGATTTACAAAAGCCAAACTGAGAGCTCCTATCTATTGAAGTTCCTGGAAAGCCTTCCATTTGTCTTCATTCCTCCTGCAGACCAGGGCAGTGGCCTGATTCAACCCAAGATGCTCTTTGAATAACAGTACACAGAGGTTACAAATAAAAGTTTTATGTTGCAAAAACAGCATTCTTAACCCTCTCCACTCCCTTGAAAAATTTTGAAAAAATTGTCACTTGATGTTTAGGGTCCCGAAGAAAGGGAACTGACTATACAGTCTTAAGGGGAGATAATAACGTTTCCAAAATTATTTTCTCATCTGCCTTTTAAGGAGCGTCCAGTTGGAACAGAAGCTCCTGGGGACTGCTGAGTACCATCATGGGCACTGCCTGGCACAGATTGTGTGAGCACTTAATAAAATGAACAGTAATGGCAGCAAATGATTAGAAAAATACAGGTCGCCACTTGTCATTAGCCTCCAGAAAAGGCCCTGAGAACTATCTTGGTAAAAGGAAATCTCCCCTCCCCACAGCACCCTTTGTCTTTTTCCTCACAATGCTCAAATTCTTAAGGCCTTTCCTGGAGGCTGAAAACAAGTCTCGACCTGTATTTTTCTAATCATTTGCTGCCATTACTGTTCATTTTATTAAGTGCTCACACAATCTGTGCCAGGCAGTGCCCATGATGGTACTCAGCAGTCCCCAGGAGCTTCTGTTCCAACTGGACGCTCCTTAAAAGGCAGATGAGAAAATAATTTTGGAAACGTTATTATAAGCATATTGTATAATGTTTATAGCAAATGTCAGCAACTGTATATGTGTGTGGTGATGCAGGAGGGAAGGCCATGGATTAGAGAGTGGCTGACCTATTCAAGGGGGAATTTAGAAATAGTAATAATATCTCTCAGTTCTACAGGCTTTGGTAGTTTACAAAGTGTTTTCATAAGCATTATATTGTTCAATAATATATGCAGGATTTATTCTTTTTTTGATATGGGGGTCTCGCTATGTTGTCCAGGCTGGTCTTGAACTCCTGGGTTCAAGGGTTCCTTCCACCTCAGCCTCCCATGTAGCTGGGATTACAGGTATGGACCACCATGCCCAGAAGGGGTGGAAAACCTGCAGCCTTCTGATTTCAAGATTGTTCTTTTTAAAGCACCAAAGGAGGCAAGAAAAGCTTCATCTTTCTCTGCTTCACCCTTTTTAATAAAAGGATTTGTTCTGTAAAATTTGGATTAAGTCAAAAGGCCACACTCAAGGACCTAGAAGGCTACATTTTGCCTTAAGGAGGCAGGTTTCCCACCCCTATCAGATTCAGCACAGGGAGGCCCTCCTCCTGGAAGCCCCCCTTACCATTTTTCTCCCAGAAGGTACCCTTTTTATATCCCACAATTCCTTGTTCTTGCCCTTAATGATAACCCCTCAAACTGATTGCAGCTCTTAATTGGCAGGCTCTGCTTTTAATGACTGTCTTCCACAGTTCCTGGAAAAACTTAATAAATATTTATTGAACTTGAGAGCCTTAATTCCAAGAGTGGAACCTTTATTTCAAATAGGTTAAACATCCCCATGCCTTTTGGGTGGGGTCTAGGCTAGGTATATTATCAGCATTTTTATTGCTATATTTTTTGCAACTGCTTTCAGGTGTCTACACTGGCTTAATTCAATCAAAATACACCTCAGATAGTGGGTCTCATCATCCATCCAGACATGACTCTGTTTTGGGGAGGGGTGATAGAATAATGTCCCTCCACAATATCTACACCCTAATCCCCAACATTTGTGAATATGTTACCTTACACAGCAAAAATGACTTTGCAGATGTGATTAAATTAAGAGTTTTGGCCGGGCATGGTGGCTATGCCTGTAATCCTAGCACTCCGGGATGCTGAGGCAGGAGGATTGCTTGAGGTCAGAAGTTCGATACCAGCCTCAGCAAGAGGCTACTCTACTAAAAATAGAAAGAAATTAGCCGGACAACTAAAAATAGATAAAATTAGCCAGGCGTGGTGGCATACGCCTGTAGTCCCAGCTACTTGGGAGGCTGAGGCAGGAGGATCGCTTGAGCCCAGGAGTTTGAGGTTGCAGTCAACTAGGCTGATGCCTCGGCACTCTAGCCCAGGCAACAGAGCGAGATTCTGTCTCAAAAAAAAAAAAAAAGAATTTTGAGATGGAGAGATTATTGTGGATTATTCAGTAGGCCCAATCTAATTGCAAGGATCCTTATAAGGGAAAACGGGAGGCAAAAGGGTCAGAGTCAGAGAAAGATGTGACAAGGGAAGCAGAGGTCTGAGTGGTGTAGCAACAAGCCAAGGAATGTGGGCAGTCTGTAGAAGCTGGAAAAGTCAAGGAAACAGATTCTCCCCTAGAATCTCCAGAAGGCCGCAGCTCTGCCCACACCTTGCTTTTAGCTCAGTGAAACTTCTGACTTTCAGAACTGTAGTATAATAAAACTGTTGTTTTAAGTCACTAAATTTGTGTTAATTCGTTACAGCAGCAGTAGGAAACTCATACGGGTTCTTGTTTTCCTCCTTCCCCAGCCTCATCAAACCTCATAGGCACCCGATTTTAAGTATTCAAGGTGTATTCTTCCCACTCATCTGCCATCCTCTGAAGGTATATCCGTGAAAAATAAATACATAGAAAGCTGGTCGTGTGCTTTTAAAAAACGCAAATACAGGTACATAGTATGGTGCTGTTCCTCATATTTGGAATGTTGCTTTTTTTTTTTATCTGACTTAACATTATGTATTACTAGCTTTCAAATATACCATTTGTCCTTTTCACAAAGCACAGTGCCACCAAGTCCCCTATTTGGTCTTCCAAGTCCTCCCAGTGAGGTAGGGCTGGTATTACTAACCCTGGAGTCAGAGCTTAGGAAACAAGGGCTCAGAGGCCAAGGACTGGAAGCCAGGTCTTCAAATTCCCAGGCCAAGGCTCTATCGTGTAGATGACCCTGCCCTGGTGTCCAGCAGGGCACAGCCCTTGGCACCTCCGAGGCCCCGTAAGTCCACCGGCAGCGACGACGCGGGCGGGCGCTGGCCGCACCGCGAGGAGGGCGGGGGCCGGGCACGCGCCGGGGCAGGGCCAGCGACGTGGTCGCGGCAGTTCTGTTGGGTCGGAGACCCGACTCTTGCGCTGCGGGCGGGCCAGGTGTCGGGCTCTGGGAGGCGCCCGAGCCCCCGGCGCCCTGCTCCCTCCGCCAGCGCTCGTTGGCTCCGGTTACCTCAGGCCGGTGGGCGGGGCGGCCCTTCCCGTCTGGCCGGCCCCCAGCCTCCAGGGCTGCGGAGCCGGGAAGTGGGAGAGGGAGCGCAGGAGGCGGAGACTGCCGAGGCTCCAGCCCGGCCGGGCTCCGAGCGAGGGGCTGCATGGAGCGGCCGGCGGGGCTCTGCGGGCTGTGGGCGCTGCTGCTCTGCGCCTGCAGCGGCGGGGGCGCCGCGCCCACGGGTGAGTGCGGCCCCCGGGGCCCGGGGAGGCGGCCAGAGGGCCAGGGGCGGTGAGGGTCGCGGCCAAGAGGCCCGGGAGGGCACCGCCGGGCCCGAGGGCTACAGCGGGGGCGGGCGCTGGGGCTGCCCTCAAGACGCCCCTTGCTCGGCGACTGTGGCCTCCCGCGCCGGGTCTCCGGGGCCAGGCGCTGACGCCCGGTTCGAGGTGGGACCCAGGAGCGGGGGGGTTTTTCCCAGAGCCGGGTGCGGCGGCGAAGCAGGAGCACGACGGCCGGCCGTCTCACTTCCTTGGCGCCCTCGGGAAGAGCCAAGGAGGCTGGCGCCCGAGGATGGGACCGAAACATACCCACGGTGTCGGGGACCGCGGGTCAGCGCCCGCAGTGTCGCCTGTGAGCGCCGGAAGGGACGAAGGGACGGGAGCCGGCGGAGACGGCGACCGAAATCCCGGCGAGCCGGGAACGCGCCGGGGCTCCTTGCCCGGGGCCGCGCCGATCCTCACTATCTAAGGGTGGCTCTTGGGGATGAAAGTTGAAGGGAACCTTTAAAGATCCCAGTCCCTGTAGAAAAAGAACGTGAGGGTCATGGTTTCCTCTGGCGTCCACGAAATCCTTAGGGAACCTCGGAGCCGCATCTGGGAAAATGCTTTTTTTTTTTTTCCTCTCTCCCTCTCTTTCATAAACCTTATATTTTAGGAAAAGTTGGAATATTTTAGGAAATAGTTGTAGATTTATGGAAAAGTTGAGAAGATAGTTCAGAGTTTCTCTAGACTGCTCACCCTGTGCCGCAATTTTTAATTAACCCAACAGAGTTGCTGTGAAAAATTAAGGATTAATAACTTCCTCACGGACAGATCCTAGCACAAGCAGCCTTCTCGACATGTTGGGTGACAGTTGAAGCTCCAACACATTGACACAAACACCTACAATGTGCTTATTGCATTTTTACCAGTGTGTTGTGCTTTGAAACCCACATCGAAATGTTGATTAGGAAACCTCGATGCCCTCTATCGATTCAGTCAACGAAATGTTTGCAGTGTCCACTCTGTGCCAGGCAGTGTTCTGGGGCTGAGAAGGCAGCAGTGGGCAAATAGATCAAGTCCTGTGGAGCTAATATGATATTGGCAGAGTCAGAGAGGGGGGAAAAAAGTAAAATATATGGTATGTCCCCAGGCCTTAAGCACTATGGAGAAAAACAAAAAGCAAGAAGGTGTTTGCCATTGTAAATAGGGTGGAGTGAGAAGAACTTACTGAAAAGGTGGCATTTGAGTAGAGATGGGGGGAGGCTTGAAGTTTGTCAGTCAATCATAATTCAAGTGTCTGCCTTGTTTAGTAGTGAGCTGGGCTCTATACATTGACTTAGAACCTTAGAGTATACAACAAAATCCTTGTCCCCAAAGTGCCTCTCCTTCAGTTGGGGACTTCTATGGGGACACTGCAGTCCAGAGAAGGGAAGGGACTTGTCTAAGGTCACCATCTCATTAGTGTCTTGATTTTTCACAGTGCCACTCCAGCAGGCTCACTCCTACAAACTTCCTCCCACACACACCTGAATCAACAGCTGGCCTTCTAGGCAATACTGGCAACCCCCAACTTAATCAGTTTTGTCACAAGGGTTTGTGGGTAACTTGGTTACTTAGAATACTGAGACTTTTTTTCCTCCATTAGAAATATTGGTAGAATTGCATTGAGGTATGGTGAAAAAACATTAGCTGTTTCCAGTCAGGAGACTTGAATTTTAGTGGTTCTGACATTTACCAGCTGTGGGACTCTGGGTTAGTCATTTCCCCTCCTTTGTGCTGCAGTTTGCACATCTGTGAAATGAGGAGGTTGAACTCCATAAGTTCTAATAGCTTCTCCAGCTTTAATGCTCTGAATGTTTATAAAAATGATTAGGTTACTAGCTTAGTTTAGTCTGTTCGGCTCAATAGCCCACATTGTGGCATGTCTTAATAAAAACAACTAGCATGTATGTAGTGTTAACTCTATGCCCAGCAGTTTTCTAAGTGCTTTGCCTGTACTATTTCATTTAATCTTCACTAACAACCAAAGCTGTAGGTGCTGTTAATATTCCCGTTTTGTACATGAGGAAGCTGATGCATGGGGAGGCCAAGACCCTTGCCCAAAGTCGCATAGCTGGTAAATCCAGGTTTCCAGTCTTGGCAGCCTGATTCCAGAGGCCATGCCCTTAACCACTGTACTCAGCACCTCTCTCCATAGAAGTGAGGGGAGTCCTTGGCTGGCAGAGGAGCCGGGCTCCTCCCGGGGTAGTAGGGCAGGACTGCTTGGGACCCATGAAAGTGTGTGCAAGCCATTTGTTAAGAAGTGAATGATCATATATTGAAGACGGGCTTTAGAATGGCAGGGTTGTGTAGTCCAAGCACTAAGTCCTATAGGCGTTCAGAAGAGAGGAAACTGTGAAGGCTGGTAGTTTTATGGAAGAGGTAAACCTTCTGGATGGGTGGGATTTGAGTAGGTGGAGAAGTTATTCTTGGTGGGGTTTGAACAGCAAAAGCAAAGACCCGGAACTGAGAGTGAGCGTGCTCCTTTGTGGTCAGTAAGGAGCCTGGCTTGGAAGGAGGGTGTGTTGGCAAAGTCAATCCAGGCAGAAGAGCTTTATTTGCACTTGAAGGCCCTGAGTGGGGTGTAGCATGAGGGAAATGACATTGAAGGGAAAGCCAGCAGGAAGGCTTGCCTGGGTAGGGGGCTACTGGAATGTTAAGCTACAGAGGAATTTAGGGTTGCAGGTCTCCACTAGAAAGATGTGCTGTGAGCTCCTGCCATCCAGGACTTACTGGCATCTGCCCACCCCATGGAGCCCAACAGAGCACATATGTGTGATTGGGGTAATTAAGAAAGATGTTGCAAGAAAAAATGGACAGGAGTTGATGCCTGAGTGGATGTAAGCAAAGGAGATAGATGACTCATATATGATTCTTGTGATTTCCTTCACTTTTCCCGAAACACGCGTGCCTCTGCCAGCTCCTCTGATTGGACAGGAGAGAACAAAAGCAATAAGCTAAGCAAAATGCCTTATTATTAAAAAGAGTATTGATTGTGTTAACTCTTGATTTGAATAGGATGTAGTGCTAGATGACTGTCCCGACTTACTTGTGGTTTGAAGTTTAGATGAGGGACATACTTCGATCCCTTCCTCATTCCTATTCCCCTTTCTAAAGTCAGTGATCAACCCCCACGAAATGGTTGAAATGAGATACGTAAGTAAAGCTTATCAGGCAGAAGGGATACTTGTCCTGTCTTAAGGGCCATGGTACACATCAATTCCACAGAAAACCAAAGCAACCATTTGGAACATTTTCGACTCTTAAAAAAGAAAGCAAGCAGATAGCTTACACATACATAGCACTTGCTCTGTGCAGGTACTGTTCTAATCACATTACCTCTGTTAACTCATTTAATCCTCATAATAACCCTTTGCAAGAGGTTACTATTATTATCCTCATGTTATAGATGAGAGAACTGAGGAATAGAGAGTTTAAGTAACATGCCAGCTAGTAAATAGCAGACCTAGGATATGAGCTCGGGCAGTCTGGCTCCAGAGTCTGTGCTCTTATACTGAAGTTATATATGAAAATCTGTTAGAGACCTTTATAAGAAGTGTAATTATCACTTATTTATGTATATATCTGAGTATATTATACATACGCACACAATTCACATATATTCATATATATTTAAACATCTGGAGATTGTATTTAATGTTTCAGAGAGTATTGTGTATGTTTTCAATATTTTTATTGTGGCAGAATACACATAACAAAATTTATCATTTTAAACCATTTTTTTAGAGACAGAGTCTTACTCTCTTGCCTGGGCTAGAGTGCTGTGGCGTCAGCTTAGCTCACAGCAACCTCCAACTCCTGGGCTCAAGCGATCCATCCTCCTGCCTCAGCCTCCCGGGTAGCTGGGACTGCAGGCATGTGCCGCCACCATGCCTGCTAATTTTTTTCTATTTTTAGTTTTCCATATAATTTCTTTCTATTTTTAGTAGAGATGGGGTCTTTCTCTTGCTCAGGCTGGTCTCGAACTCCTGAGCTCAAAGGATCCACCTGCCTCGGCCTGCCAGAGTGCTAGGATTACAGGCATGAGCCACCACACCCGGCCTGATACTGTCTTTTGATACACAAATTTTAAAATTTTTCATAAAGTTCAATTCGTCAATTTTTTTCTTTTGTTACCTGTGTTGTTGGTGTCATATTCAAGAAATCATTGCTGAATCCAATGTTGTGAAGCTGTTGTTTCATGTTTTCTTCTAAGAGTTTTATAGTTTTAGTCTTATATTTTGGTCTTTGATCCATTTTGAGTTAATTTTTGTACTGGATTTTAGATAAGAGTCCAATTTCATTCTTTTGCATGTGGATGTCCAGTTTTCTCAGCACCATTTGGTCAAAAGACTTTCCTTTTCCTATTAAGTGGTCTTGGCACTCTTGTCAAAAATCATTTGACCATATATGTGATGATTTATTTTTGGGCTGTTTTATTTAGTTGGTCTATATGTCTTTGTTTATGCCAATACCACATTGGTTTGATTACTGCAGCTTTGTACTAAGTTTTGAAATTAGGAAATATGAATCCTACAGCTTTATTCTTCCTTTTCAAGATTATTTTGGCAATTCAGTATCCTTTGATATTTATATAAATTTTAGGATGGGTTTTTCTATTTCTGCAAAAAAAAAAGTCATTGGCATTTTGATAGAGGTTGCATTGAATTTGTAGATCACTTTGGATAGTATTGACATCTTAACAATATTAATAATATTAAGTCTTTTAATACATGAACATGGGATGTGTTTCCATTTATTTGTGTTTAATTTCTTTCAGGAATGTTTGGTAGTTTTCATTGAACAAACTTTTCACCTCCTTCGTTAATTCCTAAGTATTTTATTCTTTTTGATGCTACTGTAAATGAAATGGTTTTTGTAATTTCCTCTTCAGACTGTTCATTGCTAGTGTATAGAGAGGCAACTGATTTTTGTGTGTTGGCTTTGTTTCCTGCTACATGGCTGAATTCATTTACTAGCTCTAACAGTTTTTTGAGGAATCTTTAGGGTTTTCTACATATAAGATGATATCATCAAAAAAAAAGAGATTATATCATCTGCAAACAGAGATAATTGAACATCTTACTTTCCATCTGGATGCCTTTTATCTCTTTCTTTTGTCTAATTGCTCTGGCTAGGACTTTCAGTATCGTGTTGAATAGAAGTGGCAAAAATAGGCATCTTTGTCTTCTTCCTGATTTTAGAGGAAAAATTTGCAGTCTTTCACCATTAAGTGTGATGTTTGCTGTGAGTTTTTCCATATATAACTTTTAAAGTAGTTTTCTGACATTCTAGTTTTTATCATGAAAGGATATTGAATTTTGTCAAATGCTTTTTCTGCATCGAGATGATCATGTATTAGTTTTTTCCCCCTTCATTCTATTAATGTGGTCTAATACATTTATCAATTTTTGTATGTTAAACCATCCTTGTAGTCCAGGAATAAATCCCACTTGGTCATGATGTATAATCCTTTTGATATGCTCCTAAATTCACTTTGCTAGTATTTTGCTAAGGATTTGTACATTGATGTTCATAGGGGATATAGGTCTGTAGTTTCTTGTATTATCTTTATCTGGCTTTGGTATCACGCAAGGCTGGCCTTGGTATTAGTTCTTCTTTAAATGTTTAGCAGAATTCATCCATCAAGCCATGAGGTCCAGGGCTTTGCTTCGTCAGAAGATTTTTGATTACTGATTCAATCTCACTACTTACGGGTCTATTCAGATTTTCTGTTTCTTCATGATTTTGTTTTGGTGGGTTTTGTGTTTCTAGAAATTGACCCAAATTGATCAAAATTAACTCCAGTTTACCATCCAAGCTTTTCCTTTGTTTTGCAAACCTTTAACAGACTCCAGAGTTCCAAAATAGTTATATCAGACAGATTCTGCCAATACTATTCTTGTCTGGGTGGGGAGATAGATTCCTGGTGCTTCTAAAATGTCTTAACTTACCTTGAAAATTGGAGTGCAATTGAAGTGAACTGTAAATAGGTCATCTTTTTATTATCAGGACTTTACTTTTTGTGTGGGAGTGGGAGGGACGTAGGTGGGTAGAGCATCAGGAGGTGTTAAACTAGGTATCCTAAATTTTTGCCACAACATATTTCTGGAAATTGCAGAATAAGGCAGATAATCCTAAAGTAGATTATAGTCTCCAATAGGAACAAAGTTTTTATTAATATTAGAGGCTCTCTACCTGACAAATGATTTGTCTTCAAAAATGTTAGTGGCACGATGTTAGGCCAAAATGGACTATCCATACACCCCTGTAATCACTTAAAATCCTAATGACAGCTCTTTTTGCCTGAGCCGTTGGTGCTCCCTGGCACTGGCTGTGTTTTAATGCCATGCGATAGGAATTCCTTGCTTCTGTGAAGCCTTGTCCTGCTCTGGGCTGCTCCTTCTCACAGTTGGGCCTTGGAAAAAGCTGTTGATGGTAGAGTTAGGAGAGAGGGTATGAATATTGAAAATCAAGGGCCTTTGTAGGCTACTGACCAAGTAGCTGCTACATATAGAATTAACTGTTAGGGAAACCCCAAGTACACAGTGCCTGTGGGATTAATGTTTTGGGACAAATGGAAGCTTTTGCTTAGTTAGAGAGGAAGGTAACAGGATAAGTATTGCTGATTATGTAAGAGGCTGAGTGTACTCCAAAGTGTTAGCCTAGAGTACACTATTTAACTCTAAATTTGACAAATTACTTTAACTATGGTCCTTAAGTCATTACTAATGATTCAGTTTGCCACTTTAGAAAATTTGGGGGGATTATTTTAAAATAACTTCAATAAACTTCATTCTGGGTATAATTTTTGATTTACAGAAAAATTGCAAAGATAGGACAGAGGGTTCCTGTATGCCCCAAGACCCACTTTCTGGGGGAGGATTTTGATAGTCTTGGTCTCAAGAGAAGTTCTCAGGAAAGTTTGAAATGATGTTTCATAGTTTCTCCTCTTTCCCTTCCCTCTTCAGATTAGTCAAAGCTCTATCTCCAGCTGCTTAGTGTCAGACCTCAGGGGAATAAGGGCTGCTAAATCTCTTTGTCAGTACTTCTTTGGAAAAACTATAAAAAAAAACAATTACCAGGTCACGTTAGCGAGCCCAATATTAAAGAAGAATTTTTAAAATTTATAGAACTGCTGAGATTGAACTGTCTATATTAAGATGTGGATCCCAAGTGTAAGGAACTCTAAATTCCTGGAGGAGAACAACTTGGAAATGCTAGTATCTAAGAATATATATAACTCAGGTGGAGTTGGTTATACAAGGGGCAGCCGCCAAGGCCTCCATGCCCCTAGCCATTTTCCAGCTGCTCACGATGCGGATGGAGGCTGCGGGGAGAGGCGGAGCCACAAGAGCAGTGCCCCAGCTGGCCAGCCCAGTACAATGGGCTCCGGGTCCAGCTCCCCTTCCGCTCCCCTCCCGCCGGAGATGGGGGAGGAAATGTCCGTGTCAGGGCTCAAGGCTGAGCTGAAGTTCCTGGCGTCTATCTTCGACAAGAGCCACGAGCGATTCCGCATCATCAGCTGGAAGCTGGATGAGATGCGTCGCTGGGAAGCCCGCACTCGCAGCTGCCGCTCACACTCCACTGCAACATCACGGAATCCTATCCATATTCTTCACCCATATGGTTTGTGGATTCTGATGACCCAAATCTGACATCAGTTCTGAAACGTTTAGAAGATACTAAGAACAACAATTTGCTTCATCAGCAATTGAAGTGGTTGATATGTGAATTCTGCAGATTATATGACCTTCTTAATCACCTGGATATTGAGATGCTAGATCAACCACTAACTCACCAGTCAGAATGGGACAGAAGAAGTGACTTCAGAAGAAGAGGAAAAGGGCCCGGCGCAGTGGCTCACGCCTGTAATCCTAGCGCTCTGGGAGGCTGAGGTGGGAGGATCGCTCAAGGTCGGGAATTCAGATCAGCCTGAGCAAGAGCGAGACCCCGTCTCTACTAAAAATAGAAAGAAATTAGCTGGACAACTAAAAATATATAGAAAAAATTAGACGGGCATGGTGGCACATGCCTGTAGTCCCCTGGCACATGCCTGTAGTCCCAGCTACTTGGGAGGCTGAGGCAGAAGGATTGCTTGAGCCCAGGAAATTGAGTTTGCTGTGAACTAGGCTGACGCCACGGCACTCTAGCCAGGGCAACAGAGCCAGACTCTGTCTTAAAAAAAAAAAAAGAAGAAGAAGAAGAGGAAAAGGAGGAGATGGCTGAAGATATAGAAAACTTAGATCACTACAAGTTGAAGGAAGAAGAGCCTATTAGTGGGAAAAAGTCAGAGGATGAAGGAATTGAAAAATAAAATTTGGCAGTATTAGAGAAAATTAGGAAGAGCATTTAAATGGTGCAGTGTTTCGGTAGTGCAAGCTTCAGACAGACTTTTTTTTTTTTTTTTTTTGAGACAGAGTCTCACTCTGTTGCCCTGGCTAGAGTGAGTGCCGTGGCATCAGCCTAGCTCACAGCAACCTCACACTCCTGGGCTCAAGCGATCCTACTGCCTCAGCCTCCCGAGTAGCTGGGACCACAGGCATGCGCCACCATGCCCGGCTAATTTTTTCTATATGTTTTTAGTCGTCCAGATAATTTCTTTCTATTTTTTTTAGTAGAGATGGGGTCTCGCTCTTGCTCAGAGCTCAAACAATCCGCCCACCTCGGCCTCCCAGAGTGCTAGGATTACAGGCGTGAGCCACCGTGCCTGGCCCAGACGGACTTATGAAAGTGCTCAGGGACATATACAGATCACAGAGTTATAAAACAGGGATTTATTCAGTGGGACTCATAAATGACAGTTTATATGCCTGGTATGTTAAACTTCGGAAGGTTGACCTTGATAGTCCTTTGCACAGTGATCTTCAGATCTTAAAAGAAAAAGAAGGCATAGAATATATTTTGCTTAACTTCTCTTTTAAGGATGACTTTCCATTTGATCTCCCATTCGTCTGAGTGGTTTTAGCTGTTCTCTCAGGAGGGTACACATTGGGTGGAGGAGCATGATTATGGAACTTCTCACAAAACAAGGCTGGAGCAGTGCCTACTCAATAGAATCCATCATCATGCAAATAAATGACACCTTAGTCAAAGTCATAGCCCAAGTACAGTTTGGAGCAAGTAAGAATCAATATAATGAAGCAAGAGCTCAACAATCCTACAATTCCATTCCACAGATACATGAGAAAAATGGCTGGTACACCCCTCCAAAGGAAGATGGCTAAATATATTGATTGTCATATGTTTGGACCAATGTTTTTTTAAAGAAAATCTTTCCAACATGCAGACACAAGCTTTGAGTGCGCCTATAACAACAGTACCGAAGATGTTAGCTAATAGATATTTTAGTGGATAATCTCTTAACTGACACCCAGTATAAGTTACAGTCTTTTCATTTTGCTCATTTTAGGTATCTTGGACTGAGCAGTGGGGCCTTTACTGTATTTTTCTTGATAAATACATATCCTGGCTACTCCTTATCATCTCTTTTTCTTAAAAAGCGAAATCTTTTAAGCAGACGAGTCAGCATCAGGTTACTGAAGATGCAACTTTAGGGTAACTTTCCTATAATGAGCCCATAGGTTGTGAGGATTTGCAAGATATTGTTCTGTTCAGAGCCAATAAAAGTTTAAGTGATGTTCAATATTGGTTTAGAAAATTTAAGGTCTTCTGAATCATAGTAGCTCTTTCAGGTCTAAAACCATTTTATGGTATTGCCAAAATAATGACAGGAAAACTACTCATTAAATTGTTAAATTATTTTTATGGCCGTGTGAAGATATGAACTATTTCCTGAAGGTATACTCTTAATTGAGTCGTATTGTACTTTTAGGCAAAGCAATGCAAGGCTATGCCAATTAAGGCTTGTAAGTAGTAATTTCCAGCATCAGAGTCTTGTTGGGCTGAATCTCCTTCTCTTATTGATTCAATATTTCTCATGAAGAAGAGCCACAGTATAGAACTTGAAGTTATTTAAAATACCAAGTCATTTTACATTGCCGTTTTATTAATGGGATGTTGTAGTCATTTGTAAATCAATAAACTTACAAAGTGATTGGCACAAAGACAGGCTCCTTGAGCAAAAGCTGCACGGTTAAGTACAAAAAGATACTTAATTTGGAGACTCTTAGAATTTTCGCTGTAGTTATAGCAATGACTTTTACATTGAAAGATTAAGGAATTCTACATTTATTAATTCTTTTATAAAACCTGACTCAAATCAAGGTACTCTCCATTTTTCTGCCTTACCTGAATCAGTCCTGTTTGGTTGGTAATTAATTTTTTTATACACTCAAATTTGATTTAAAATTAAATTCTAGTTATTAAGTACTTTTAAAAATAAATCCAGAAGCATACTTTTCTGTACAACCCAGTTAGAAAGTTCAGTAGTGTTTCTTATACATTTGGTTTAAGAATCAGTTTTTAACTTTGTAAACCACATCCAAGAGACATGGTACTTCTGCATTATTGCATGTGTTTAATTTCTTTTCATTCTATTTTGGTTAAGAGGACAGTAGATAAAGACTTTCTGGTATTCTTAGTCACTTGGTTACATTCGTATAAAGTTCTGATTGCCGTTTACTCAGATAACAAGTGACAAGGCAGAACTCTTTAAAGCATTAAAGTTCCTTAAACCTAAGGCTAAATCTTTTTTTTTTTTTTTTTTTTTTGAGACAGAGTCTCACTGTGTTGCCCTGAGTAGAGTGCCCTGGCGTCATCCTAGCTCACAGCAACCTCAAACTCCTGGGCTCAAGCAATCCTCCTGCCTCAGCCTCCCGAGTAGCTGGGACTACAGGCATACGCCACCATGTCCGGCTAATTTTTTCTATATATTTTTAGTTGTCCAATTAATTTCTTTCTATTTTTAGTAGAGACGGGGTCTCGCTCTTGCTCAGGCTGGTTTTGAACTCCTGAGCTCAAACAATCCGCCCGCCTCGGCCTCCCAGAGAGCTAGGATTGCAGGCGTGAGCCACCGCGCCTAAGGCTAAATCTTGATTATATTATTGATTTCTTTGATATTCCAGTGGCTAGCAGATTGACAGCTGCACATTTGGCATGGTTTGTTTTTATTTTTGGGGGGTGTTTTTAGATTTTATTATTAAATAAAAAAAGAATATAACCTTTTTTTTTTTTTTTCTGAGTCAGGGTCTCACTCTGTTGCCCTGACTAGAGTGCCTTGGCGTCAGCCTAGCTCACAGCAAACTCAAACTCCTGGGCTCAGGGGATCCATCTGCCTCAGCCTCCTGAGTAGCTGGGACTACAGGCATGTGCCACCATGCCCGGCTAATTTTTTCTATATATTTTTAGTTGTCTGGCTAATTTCTTTCTATTTTTTTAGTAGAGACGGGGTCTCGCTCTTGCTCAGGCTGGTTTCGAACTCCTGAGCTCAAACAATCTGCCCGCCTGGGCCTCCCAGAGTGCTAGGATTACAGGCGTGAGCCACTGTGCCTGACCAGAATATAACCTTTATGCAAGGTTAAGAATGTGACCTTGGAGCCACACTTTTCAGGTTGCAATCCCAGCTCTGCCATTTACTATGGGAATGTGGGACAAGTGACTTAACCTCCCTGTGCCTCAGTAGCCTCATCTTTAACATGAGGCTAGTAGTAGTCCCTATCACAGAGGTTGTTGTGAGGATTAAATGGATTAATATATGTAGAATATTTAGAATAGTGCCTGGCCCAGTAAATGTTAGATATTAACTCAGCTGTTATTATTCTTGTCCTCTAGGACTTGGGAGAATGGATTAAATGAATCGTTAAAAATACTGAGTGGTGTTGATAAATGTATTTCTTGTGCTTGATTTGAACAGAAACTCAGCCACCTGTGACAAATTTGAGTGTCTCTGTTGAAAACCTCTGCACAATAATATGGACATGGAATCCTCCTGAAGGAGCCAGCCCAAATTGTAGTCTATGGTATTTTAGTCATTTTGGCGACAAACAGGATAAGGTAAGTTTTATGGAACATATTACATTGATGGGATAAAGTGAACACTGTGAATTGGAGCCAAGAATAAGCCAAGTTCTGATCTTATATCAAAGTGGGAATTTTATTTTGGGTTGTGTCCAGATTTCAATTGAAATTGAAATTGAAGGCCGGGTGTGGTGGCTCACGCCTGTAATCCTAGCTCTCTGGGAGGCCGAGGCGGGCAGATTGTTTGAGCTCAGGAGTTTGAAACCAGCCTGAGCAAGAGCGAGACCCCATCTCTACTAAAAATAGAAAGAAATTAGATAGACAACTAAAAATATATAGAAAAAATTAGCCGGGCATGGTGGCGCGTGCCTGTAGTCCAAGCTACTTGGGAGGCTGAGGCAGGAGGATCGCTTGAGCCCAGGAGTTTGAGGTTGCTGTGAGCTAGGATGACGCCACGGCACTCTAGCCCGGGCAACACAGTGAGACTCTGTCTCAAAAAAAAAAAAAAAAAAAGAAATTGAAATTGAGGTTGCCTATAGAAACAACTATTGGCAAAATTGAACACTTAAAATATTTGCTGATTATTGATAGTTAAATGCAATTGAGATTGCTGTGATAGAAAATACTAGATATTTTTATCTGTTAGGCACTCAATAAATAATTATGCTATTGTTAACATTTTTTCCTATATTCTTGCCTATAGCTGTATTGCCTTGTATGTATATGGCACTTTTAATTTTTCAGGAATTTTCACATTCACTGTCTTGCTAATCACACGTACAGATAGACATGCAAAAACTATGTAGTGTGAAAGTAAACAGCCATATAGAAAGTAAAAAAATAAGATGTCAGTGGCAGGTGGGTTTGAGTAGAGGGTTTTCTAATGCCTGAGGGAAAATGAGGAAAACTTTCAACATTTCCAGTCTGATGTAGTTGATGGATTTAAGCGAATTTTTGCTATCAGGATTGGATGATTTCAGGTTCTTTATGATAATCTTATTCAACTGTTTTATATCTTTATATATTCTTTTAGTGTGTGTGGAGGGGTGTTTGGGGTTGCGTTTGTCCAGGATTTTGAGGAGGTAGAATGAAAAGTTATTAGTAATAGTGCTTTGCATCAGTGAATTGTGAAATCACCAGTTTCAAGCAGCTTTGGTGGCAGGAAAAGTCAGGAGAACTAGGTTCTAGCTGGTACTGTCACTCTTAGCTGGCTCAGTAACCTGGGAAAAGTAATTTAACCTCTCGGAGCCTTAGTTTCCTTGTGTGTAAAGTGTGGTCCTCTTCATTTCCCTGGTTTTCTGGGACACAGAAAATAATACACGTGAAAGTTTAATAGTGAGGACGGAACATGTTCTTCCTCTGGAGGGAAACTTATTAATCTGCTTTTCCTCTCCCTGTCCTGCTATGGTGTTAAATTATGGTTTAGATGTTAATTGCTAAAGAATTGAGGCTTATCAGAGGTATTTGCATTTTAAAAGAGGTCTTCTAAATGCAGAAGCCTATGATACTTTTTTTTTTTTTTTTAGACAGACTTGCTAGTCTCACTGTGTTGCCTGGGCTCTATTGCCCAGGCTGCATCATAGCTCACAGCAACCTCAAACTCCTGGGCTCAAGCGATCCTCCTGCCTCAGCCTGCTGAGTAGCTGGGACTACAGGCATGCGCCACCATGCCCTACTAATTTTTCTATTTTTTTGTAGAGACGGGGTCTTGCTCTTGCTCAGGCTGGTCTCAAATTCCTGGCCTCAAGCCGTCATCCTTCCATGACTTCACAGAGTGCTAGGATTACAGGCATGAGCCACTGCACCTGACCTGTGATACTTGAAGCAGTGAAACTCAAGCTCCCAGCTCCTCCTTTACACACTGTTGGGTTCCTCTTGTTCTTAAGGAAGGGCCGTAGGCATTTGGATTCTGAGGTGGCGATTTTTGGTGGTTCAGTCTTGAGAAACTCAGGGGAACACCCTTAAGTGCCCCTGGGTGTAAACTCTGTAGTCACCTTGGTATCTAATTGAAACCTTGAAGAGAGTTCACGTTTTAGGTCCCTTTTATTAGCTTGTCAAGGATTAATCAGGTAGCCATACTGATATTCTAGCCCAGAAATGGGACTAATTCCTCAGTGCACTTACAGAAATTTAGAGTTAAAAAACTTTAGGAGACAGGAGAATCATCTAGAATTGGATCTGAAAATTTGTCTCTTCCTCTTTCAAGCTGAGAGACCTTGGACAAGTCACTTAACCTCTCTGAGTCTCCATTTTCTTGTTTGTAAAATGCATGGTTAGTGGGGTAATAATAGTGTCCACTTCATGTGGATGGTGTGTGCATTAAAGGAGATGAGGTTTATAATGCACCTGCCACAGAGTTAGTGCTAGGTAACTGTTAGCTTTTACTAGTATGATTATTATATTGAACCGTATGAAATTGCCACTTTTATAGGTCAAAGTGGTTGAATGTTGTCAGTATTATCTGGTTCAGCCTCCTATTGTCATTTAACCTTGTTTCCTCCATTTTGCCCCTGAAGAGACTAGATGGAGACCATAAAGGGTGACCTCTGCCTAAGGCCTACTCATTTATTTTAGCCATTTGACAACTTTGATGGCTTTCATTCCTGCAGTTGTGATAAACATGGATTATTCCTTCCAGTCAGTGATGGGAGATGTCCTGTGTGGACCTTTTGAAATTTACCATCCTGGGGCTGAAAAGAGTGGCAAGAGTAATTTTTGTCTTTTCTTTCTGTTCATCGGATGTAGCATTAGCATCATCAGGCATATCTGGGTATATTTATCACTGAAGCGTATTAAAGCAGTGGCATTATGATAGTTAGGGGGCTTATGCAAACATCCAAAGGTCCCAAGTTGCTCAATGAGATAAACTCTGGGAATTATTTTCAATCTTCAGATTGAGGGCTCATCAAGATGGGAGATGGGGATTTGTAGATGATTTTTTATTTTATTTTCTTTTTCTTTTTTTTTTCGAGACAGAGTCTCACTCTGTTGCCTAGGCTAGAGTGCCGTGGCGTCAGCTTAGCTCACAGTAACCTCAAACTCCTGGGCTCAAGCAATCCTCCTGCCTCAGCCTCCCGAGTAGCTGGGACTACAGCCATGTGCCACCATGCCCAGCTAATTTTTTCTATATTTTTAGTTGTCCAATTAATTTCTTTCTAATTTTAGTAGAGACGGGGTCTCGCTCTTGCTCAGGCTGGTTTCGAACTCCTGAGCTCAAACAATCTGTCCACCTCAGCCTCCCAGAGTGCTATGATTACAGGCGTGAGCCACCGTGCCCGGCCTGTAGATGATTTTTTAAAAAGAAAAGATTGGTGTAAACAGCTGCCCTCCACCATTGTTTTGTCAATATCTAATAGTTCCTCAGTCTGGCAAGTAGAAGGATCTGGCATCTGATTTTAGATATCTTTCATCACCAGAACATGGACAAATCCTATTAGGCAAATGAATCAAAAGGCCAGGCATCCAGAGAGGCCAACACTGACTCCCTTTCCTTCTGAGAAAGGAATTCTGCAGTTGGGAAAGGTGTGATCCAGCCAAGTGAACATTGGTCCTCAAGGGGAGGAATCAGTTCAGGACTCTGGCCTTGGTTTTTGATAGATTTTCAAAGGTGGCCAGATTCCCTGAGGGGTGGAGCACAATGTCGTATAGCAGCTACCAGTGGAGTGAGTCACCAAAGCCAGAAGTCACTTGGGAGCCATCAAACATACATGAAGATCTGATGGGAAGGATTTAGTTCCTTGTCTGATAGAGAGAGGTATGCCTGACCTGGCAATCATTGATTATCAGGGTTCCTACTTTATTCATGCCAATTTAATATTATTTACCTTGAACTTTGAAAGAAATTTTTTAAAAATGTTTTTTTTAAAAAATCTTTTGCCCTACTGTCTCTTTTCTAAATTATTTTATTATTTATATGCCGAAAACATGAGGTTCAGATTTAGATACTGAAATATTTTTATAATTTTATTTTTTTAACTGACAAATAATAATTGTGCAATTTCACAGGGTACATAGTGATGTTTTAATACATGTAATGTATAGTAATCACATCAGGGTAATTAGCATATCCATCATCTCAAACATTTATCACTTCTTTGTGTTCAGAGCATTCAATATCCTACTTCTAGTTATTTGAAACTATGTAATATCTATTGTTAACTATAGTCATCTGACAGTGGTATAGAACGCTAGAACTTATTCCTCTTATTTAGCTGTAATTTTGATAGATACTAAAGTGTATTTTTTTTTTTTGAGACATAGTCTCACTCTGTTGCCTGGGCTGGAGTGCCATGGCGTCAGCCTAGCTCACAGCAACCTCAAACTCCTGGGCTCAAGCCATCCTCCTGCCTCAGCCTCCCGAGTAGCTGGGACTACAGGCATGTGCCACCATGCCCGGCTAATTTTTTCTATATGCTTTTAGTTGTCTGGCTAATTTCTTTCTATTTTTAGTAGAGTCGGGGTCTCACTCTTGCTCAGGCTGGTCTCGAACTCCTGACCTCGAGCGATCTTCCTGCCTGGCCTCCCAGAGTGCTAGGATTAGAGGCATAAGCCACCACGCCCGGCCTAAAGTGTATTTTTAACTTAAAAATTCCATTATGATAATCTTTGTGTAACAAAACTCCTTAGCGCTATAACTGGAACAATATCCAATATAATAAGAAAACCGAAAATTTTCCATCATGGTTCTAATTTATGGCATTTGACTGTATATTTGTCCTCAGTGTCCTCAAAAGGCAAAGGTAGCTTCCAAACAAGAATTATCAAGGTCAGGGCGGCTCCTCCAGAGACATAAAGGACTTGTCTTAGTGAGGTTGGTAAAGTTTTCATTTGAAGCTTTCCTGCCACCAGTACCATGATCTTGGGGGCTGGTCTTCAGCTTCACAGGCTCAGAAAACCTCATTTCCTCAGCTTAATTCATCTCTCAAAGACCAGTTTCTTACTTTGTTGTCAAAACGATAATGGTAAAGCATTCTAGGAAGACTTCTGTCACATAACTGGTGCATTCCATCCCTGGAGGCAGAGCCAAATGGGAAGCCAGATGATCAGTAGTTTTTTGGCAAGGAATCAGGTATTAGCTGTGAAGATATATTTGGCTAAGACTAGCCTGAGGCCCCACTGAGGGTAAGCATAGCTTTGTTGGTGGGACACAAATACTCAGTATCTATGTATTAATAGCTAAATCACCTTCTCTTTTCTCACTGCCAGGATTTCGCTTGCAGATATTTCCTTTTCTACTCTTCCAGAGCTGACCGACTCATCCTTTATTTATTTAGTTATTTATTTAGTTAGTTAGTTAGAGACAGTGTCTCACTCTGTTGCCTGGACTAGAGTGCAGTGGTGTCATCACAGCTCACAGCAACCTCAAACTCCTGGGCTCAAGTGATCCTCCTGCCTCAGCCTCTGGAGTAGCTGGGACTATAGAGGCGTGGGCCACAACACCCAGCTGATTTTTCTATTTTTTGTAGAGACAAGGTTTCCATCTTGCTCAGGCTGGTCTCGAGCTCTGGAGCTCAAGCAATCCTCCCTCCTCGGCCTCCCAAAGTGCTAGGAGTGCTGTTTTGACTGGATCTAACAGCTATTCTGTCTCTATAAAGTGATTTTGTTTCCATGTCTTTGCTACGGTTTTAGTCATTGTTGATTTGCTAGATACTTCTCAAAGGGCATCCTTATGTTTTAAGGGTATCTCACAGTTCCCCTCATGCTCAGCTGGCAGCATGCACATGATACAGCAGAATAGCTCCTTAGGATGGTAGGTAGAGCTAACTATGACAAATTTCCCCCTTTGTGGCCATGAGCACATAAATAAAAGGAAATAGTGTCTCAAACTTGAGTCAGAAACTATTGCAAAACAGGAAGCGCTCTACTTGGAGCTCTGACTAAAAGCAGCTCCATTCTTAATTATTCCAACTCTGTCAATTTGGGAAATGTTAATTTCCTAGAGAGCCATTTAATCGCATTATTCTAAATCATGATAACCAGATTGGTGATTTAGGTCTGTATGATGTCTATAAGTCGGCTTCCTGTGGTTCCACAAAGCTTATCTACTTTTCAAAATAAGAGTGTATACACTCAGCATATATAGCAACCCTTGAAATTTATCCGTGTGTGTGAGATAGTCAAAATAGTCAAACAATACAGAAAGGGATTTAATAAAAAGTTTCTCTTTGTAGGCACCCCCTCCTTTACTTCCTCTCCCCACAAGTAACCGTGATTCCTGGATTATTAAAGCAATCTTTTTTATCTTGATCTTGATGGTACACTGCATCATCTTAGAATTGAATTTTGATAATCATGTTGTTTCCTTTAAAATTGCTTTCAGACAATTGATGTGTTAGCATGGTAGGTTTATAGGTAAGTTTCATGATGTTTATACATTTAAAATGTGCCAAATTGTCTTTTATCTATACTAGGGTTTCTCAACGGTGGCACTACTGACATTTGGTAAAGGATTTGTTGTAGGGGGAGGGGGTCGGCATTTGCGCTATAGGATGCTCTGTAGCATCTCTGACCTCTAACCACTAGATGCCAGGAGCCTTCCCCTCCCAAGTTATGACAACCAAAAATGTTCCTAAATATTACCAAATGTCCCTGAGGGTGGCAGGGGGAACAAAGTCACTCCCGGTTGACAATCACTTATCTATACCCTTTGAGAACTTACCATTTTTTACACACTTGGGCATGCTAATGTTTTATTATTTAAGTGTATTTTTGTGTTTGCTGCAGCAATGCCTCTTTTAATTCCCTAACCTTAGAAAATTGCTCCAGAAACTCGTCGTTCAAAAGAAGTGCCCCTGAATGAGAGGATTTGTCTGCAAGTGGGGTCCCAGTGTAGCACCAATGAAAGTGAGAATCCTAGCATTTTGGTGGAAAAGTGCATCTCACCCCCTGAAGGTAACTGAAATCACTATCTCTTGGTGTTCAGAGAATAAATCCAAATGCTCCATATGCTTGTGTTCATTGTTCATTAAGTCATTCAGTTCTCAAACATTTGCTGAGTCTAATAAGTGCCAGGCACTATACTGGGTGCTGGCAACACAATGAAAATATGAGGATATATCTCTGCCTTCAAGGAGCTCACAGACAACTTGAATAATAATGCCTGATTATATATCACTTAATAATTTGAAAAATGATACACACATGCACACACACAGAAACACATACACATACCCCTCCCCTAAATCTAGCCTCACAAGCCTATCTTGCGAAGTAAGGCAGATGTTATTACCCTGATCTATTTTATGAGGAAGAGGGAAACTGAGTGACTTGCTGTAGGTCTTCACATTCTATGTACAGTGCTTTAAAAAAAACCAAGATACTATGTTACTCATTATATGTGAAGATTAGTTTGATATGCAGGATATATTTGGGGAAAGATGTTAAAAAGAGACAATGCTGGCCTAGCTCCAATACAAGTCTGGTCCTGGGAAAAGCTGTCAGGTAGTGAGGTTGATCATTGTCCCCCAATCCTAGCTCACCCAGTGTCCTTCTGGCTCTTATATTACATACAGGGAGTAGCATATACTGATTTAGAGCAGGGCTACCAGAGACCAGCTGTCTAAGTTTAAATCCCAGCTCTCCCAGCTGTTAGTTGTGTTACCTTGGGCAGATTACTTAGCCCCTCTGCACCTCAGTTTCCTTATCTGTAAAATGGAGATTATGATGGTATCTACCTCCTATGGTTGTTAGATTACATAATCAATATATGTGAGGTGCTTAGAATAGTGCTTGGCAAAGAGTAAATGCTGTATACATATTATCTATTAATATTATATTGTCCCTTTTTTTCCTTTGGGTAGATACCCAGTAGTGGGATTGCTATGGTAGTTCTATTTTTAGTTCTTTCAGGTATCTCCATACTACTTTCCATACAGGTTATACTAGTTTGCAGTCCCACCAACAGTGTGTAAGTGTTCCTTTCTCTCTGCCTTGACTCAAATTATACAAAAGAAATTGATGGACCAAAACATTTGTACCCCTGTAATATTCTGAAATAAAAAAAATTGAAAAAAATAAAAAGAGAGTAAACCTCTGGAAAAAAAATTATATTGTCCCTTGGTTGGGTAGGGCAGGGCCCCATCTCACACCTCCAAACCTTAGCACTACATTCTCTCTACCTGCTTTGCACTGATCACAAACGTAGGAAGTACTATACGTAAAAGTATAAAAATCAGGACTGCCTGGACCCTGGGAGCATGGTTTAAAACAACTTACCTGCTCTATTCTCATTTCTTTAGAAGTTTAATAATCTGAAAAATAAACTAAATTATACTATGGCATAAAATGGTTGATGATGGTTCCGTACAGTACCTCTTCAAGGATCATGAGGGTTAACAGGTTTACATTTTAAATAGAGGCATGTAATTTAAAGACATGATACCTTACCTAAAATGGCTTTTTTAAAGATAACAATTTCAGGTCAGAAAGATTAGAGGACACCTAAAGTCGCTGCACACAATAGGCAACTATTAAGGGTTAAGTTATGCTTACCTTTTCCCAGAATTGCTTTAGGAGGAATGTTTATTTTTTAAAAAAACAAGATGTGTCAGTATTAATCAAAAGACAGGAAGGTAAATTGTACCTCAATAAAGTTTTTTAAAAAGACAGGTAGATATAGGGGTTGTTTGTATTTCTACATTCATACAGGAATTCTGTAGTCATTGCCTGTGATTGAAATATTATTCGATCTTTAACCTGTCTTTCCTGTTAGAGGTACAAGAATTAGGTCCCTCAGAGATAGCAAAGATGTTTTCTTTGTGTAAGGAGGTGAGAGAGAAGGTTGTGAACAAATTACATTTGGGTTTTCTCCATCCTGGGTGGCTTCTGGGTAAAATGGGGTGAGAGATTAGGGATTAGCTTTCTGGTAAAGCAGTGTGAAACACCCTCACCATCCCCTATGCCACAGAGCTACCGGCTAGTTTGCATTACAAGGGAAGAAGGATCCTAAACTCTTGACCTGGATATTCTAGGTGATCCTGAATCCGCTGTGACTGAGCTCCAATGTGTTTGGCACAACCTGAGCTATATGAAGTGTTCTTGGCTCCCTGGAAAGAATACAAGTCCTGATACTAACTATACTCTCTACTATTGGTGAGTGTGTACAGTAGAGTTACTGGAGGACTGATTGTGATTGTGTTAGGAGCTTTTGAATCTAAGCTAGTTAAAAAAAAAAAAAAGTCTATTCTTTTTTTCAAATCCAAGAAGATGGGCAGTTTGCTTCAATGGAAAATGCATCTGCTTTTGATGTCTACTTTTTAAACAATTTATATTTTAAAATATAGACCCACAGAATCTATATTGGAAAAAAAAATGTGCAGGGAGATCCCATATACCCTTCACCCAGGTTCTCCCAGTGGTGACATCTTGTGTAACTATATATAGTGCAATATCAAAACCAGAAAATTGGCATTGGTACAATCCACTAACCTTATTCATACTTCATCAGTTTTACTTGCACTTGTGTGTGCAATTCTATGTAATTTTATCACTTGTGAAGATATAGAATGGTTCTGTAACCACAAGGATCTCTCGAGTTGCCCTTTTATAGTCACACCCACCTCCCTCCACATCCCCTCTCCCTCTCACTCCTCTCCCCCAAGTCTAACCACTGGCAGCCACTAATGTGTTCTCCATCTCTATAATTTTGTCATTTCAAGAATGTTATTGGAATGGAATCGTACAATATATAACCATTTAAGATTGGTTTTATTTTTACTCAGCATAATGTCCTTGAGATTGTTACTGAGCAGCGGGCTCACTTCCTGACGTGCACAGAAGCCAATACCATGGCGCTGGCTTTTGAGGAAAGAGAAAGCTTTATTGCAGGTCGACTGGTGAGGATACAGGAGGCAATGCTCAAATCTGTCTCCCTGATCTTGGGGTGATCAAGCTTTTATGGCATTTCTAACTAGTCCCAGGTGATGCCAATGCAGCCAATCTGCCAGGCTTGGGGTGTTAACAATTAGGGCATTAAAGCCCTTTCCCACTGTGTGTGCCCAGGCTACATGACTTGCAATTTTGGCTCTGCGCCATCTGTAACAACTTAAGTAATGATTAATCAGTTTAAGCTGGTCTTGCAGTTTTACGATCCATACAACTTGTGCAAATCAAGAGTTCATTCCTTTTTATTGCTGAGTAGCAGTCCGTGATATGGATGTACTGGTTTATTTAACCATTCATTCACTGAAGGACATCTTGGTTGTTTCCAGTTTTTTTGCTATTATGAATAAAGATGCTGTAAATATTCACAAACAGGTTTCTTATGTGAACATAACTTCATTTCTTTGGAATAAATGCCCAAGAGTACAATTCCTGGGTCATATTATAATTGCATATTTAGTTTTATAAAAAATTATCAAACTATTTTCTAGAATGGTTGGACCATCTTATAATCCCATCAGTAATGTATGAGTCGTTGTCTACTTTTAAAAAGGACAATGATATCATGCCCCAAAAGTAGTTTAGTTACCCACAAAATAACTTTGATATTTTTATATTTGATACTTTGGTGTTTGATGTTTGTGACTATACCTACTACAAACTTGGTTAAATTTCTAAATTAGTCTTTATTTCCTTTCCTTTAGAGCCTATTAACAACAGAACAAGGAAGAAAGGGACAGGTTAATCCACTTCAATTCAGTAAACCTTTGTTTAGCATCCTTTGTGGGTCAAGTGCTGAATGGGCAGCAGAGACAAGAAACATGTCTCTTTGCTCTTTTTTTTTTTTTTTTTTGAGACAGAGTCTCACCCTGTTGCTCGGGCTAGAGTGCAGTGGCGTCAGCCTAGCTCACAGCAACCTCAAACTCCTGGGCTCAAGCGATCCTTTTGCCTCAGCCTCCCGAGTAGCTGGGACTACAGGCATGCGCCACCATGCCTGGCTAATTTTTTCTGTATGTTTTTAGTTGTCCAGCTAATTTCTTTCTATTTTTAGTAGAGATGGGGGTCTCACTCTTGCTCTCAAACTCTTGACCTTGAGCTATCCACCCGCCTCGGCCTCCCAGAGTGCTAGGATTGCAGGCATGAGCCACTGCGTCCGGCCTCTCTTTGCTCTTAAAGCTTAAAATATAGAGGGGGAGATAGTGCCTAGTGTGGTTACTCATATTGAAATAAGATGGTATATGCTGAAGGCTGTTGCAGAGGGATAGACAGACTCTTGTGGGAAGCTAGGGTAGAGCTTGGGATGGTGGTGGAGGTAGGGTGAAGATGGGAGTCTTTGATGAAGGGGGAAGACTGCCCAGATGAGGGAGTGTCTCAGAGGCTGGCCTCTGGGGAAGAGTGTTCCAAGGAAGGGGGATATTTAGTCAGTGCGATAGCAGAGTTGAGAAGGGGAGATCTAGCATTGTAAGTCTCCCCTCCACATGGCCTTGTCCCCCTTACTAGCATTTGTTAAGACTGCTTCTGAGAGAATGGGATGCGGAGGGTCATATCCAGGACTTCTGAAGCTATGGGATAAACATGGCCTTTCATCCTGGAGTGCCTATTTTGCCTGATAACTGGATCAAAAGTAGTTTTGGTGCATTAAAACACTCATGGCTATATCGTGGAATAGAATGCCAAAAAAATCACATACATTTTTGAATGAAAACCTCCAAAGTTGCCCTGGAGTTCGCAATCATTCTCCTCCCCGGTGGAAGGGTCTTCCTGACATAGTTGAGAAGCACGGCAGGTACAGCCAGACGGCACTGAGATTGTGTGGTTCTGTCTGGAGGTTTTTTTCCCCCTGATGTAAATAATTCCCATCCGAGGTTTTATAGTTTCACTTGGTCTTCTTAGTACCTGTTGCTTCTCCTTTATTTAAAACTCTTCAGTGGCTCCCTGGTGGCTTCACGTTAAAGTCAAAACTCGTCAGGTCAACAGACCAAGCCCTTTATGACCTGGCCTCTGTCGACTTCTCCAGCCTCAGTCGCATCTCCCTCCATGCACCCTCGCCCCTCTTGTAGCCTACCTTCCGCCCACACTGAACTTCTTTCAGTTCTTCAAACTGACTCTTCACATACCCCAACAGAACACTGGAATTCAAACAAAATATTCAAGGAGAATAGTGGAAACATTCTGCATCCTCTCGTAGCCCAGGCCTTTCCTTTTCACCTCTTATTTGTCCTTAGCTCAGACACCATTTCCTCTTTAGGAAGCCTTTCTTGATGTCTCATGTCTAGACATGTGTCCCTTTTTCTTGTCCCACGGCATCTTGCACTTTCCCGTGTCATAGTACTCAGCACATTGTGTTGTCATTTCCTGTTTACTTCGTAGTAGCCTGCCACAGGCTGCAATCTCCCTTGAGAACAGGGACTGTGTCTTGTTTCCCTTGGTGCTGGTCACTTGATGGGTATTCCATAAATAAGCTGTGAATGTTTGGTAGGATTGAAAGCTAGAGAACATTCAGGGTTAGGGTGAGGACGTAGGAGTTATAAGCAACTGAGGAGCATTATAGTTCAGGAATAAAAGGAGGGAAGGATTGAGTAGATCTGGCTCCCCAAAGAATTGCTAGTACAGGGGCCAAAGAACTAAGCCTCAGAAGGAGTAGCCTCGCTCTGCTGATATTGCAGTGAAGTCTAGGGAGGGCTGTAAGATGTCTTGTGGGTTGGTAGCATCCCTGTGTTTATTATGCTGTTAACCTTTCTTGCTTTTCCTGGAGTCATTATTGGTAAAACCACAGGGAAAACCTTTTAACAGTCTGTGTCTATATAAGGGGCAGGAAAAGAATGGAAGAAGTCTTAAAACTGTATCTCATTCCATAGTAGACTGTGTGGGAAAGTAACCCAGCTATTAGCATGTGGGCATTGGCACTGGAGGGAGATGATGGCTTTGGGGTTGTTATAAGACAAAAGTAGGGAAGTGCCTTGGGGTTATATTAGTACAAACCAAGTCTCAGTGCAAATTGTAGAAAGAGTGTCCTCTCTGGGTGAATGAATTACAAGAAAAAACTGGACCAACCAATTTGAAAGCATAGCATTCTTCCTCCGAGCTGCAGTGTTTCTCTCCCTCTGGTCTGATGCAGGCTTTTGCCAAAAGCTGACAGCAGATGGTGCTTGGGCTGCATTTCAGCCCTTAGCTGATGTCTTTTTGCAGGGCGCAATGTGTATAACCATTGGAGGTGGCTCAAGAAGAAATCCCAAGAGAGTGGGGGTTCACTGGCATCCGGGGGTGCAGATATCAAGGATCCTACTTCTTCTTTTTTTTTTCTGAGCCAGAGTCTTGCTCTGTCACCCTGGGCTAGAGTGCATGGCATTAGTCTATCTCACAACAACCTCCAACTCCTGGGCTCAAGTGATCCTCCTGCCTCAGCCTTCCAAGTAGCTGGGACTATAGGCACATACCACCACACCTGGCTAATTTTTTCTATTTTTAGTAGAGACGAGGTCTCGCTCTTGCTCAGGCTAGTCTTGAACTCCTGAGCTCAAGTGATCCTCCCACCTCAGCCTCCCAGAGTGCTAGGATTACAGGCGTGAGCCACTGTGCCTGGCCAGATCCTACTTCTTGTCATATGCATTCCCAGAGCTGCTACATCATCAGCAGGTGCTCTTTCTGTAGTGTAGACCTGTGCTGTCCAATGTGGGAGCCACTAGCTACATGAGGCTATTTACATTTTAATTGAAATTAGTTAAAATTAGGTCAAATTCAAACTTAAGTTGCTCAGTCTTACTAGCCAGTTTCACAGGTGACTAGTGGCTCTCATATTGGATACCACAGATATGGAACATTTCCATAATCCCAGAAAGTTCTGTTGGATGGTATAGATTGTGTAGATTCTGTGTCTTCTGCCTTCACCACCTCAGTCAAAGCTTATTGTTTCTGGAGCCGTACTTCTTGGATTCAATTCCTGGCTCTCTTCCTTACTGCAGTGTGATTTGGGGCACATCCCTTCTCTCTGAGCCTCAGTTTTATAATCTGTAAAATGAAGATGGTAATAAAAATAGTACCTATTTCTTAAGGTTGTTGTGAGGGCTGTTATTGTGTGAAAAGTGTTTGGAGCTGTCACTAACTGCTAGCATGTGTAGAATAAGCACTCAATACATGATTGCTTTTGTTATTGGTTTTTTTTTTAATTATTCATCCCCATTCCCTTGTAGATGTAGTCAGTATACGGTGCTGGCCTCTTCCCCCACCTCACAGAATTAGCGCCTTACCCATACCTCCTCCCCTGCTCTCCCCTAGATAGACCTTTTCCAATCAAAACCACAAAAGGGAGTCAAGGCACAGTACTCATTAGCAAGCACCCAGAAATGGTTTACATAGATTTACACCAGTATAAATCACATCAAACAAACTGCCAAAGACTATTTCCCCTAATCCCCAACCAGAAAACATGGAATCATTTTTTGGATTCAAAATCATTCTTTAAAGCCGCAGGGCAATGACTCGTGTCCCTGTAGGCATAGTCTGGCACTGAAAGGAGCCTGGCCTGAGTCGCTGCAGACTAGCCATGCCAATGAATTTTAGGGAATTTCTTACCACGTTAATCATCTTCAGAGCTCAGGGACTAATCTTTAATTTGTCCGTTTCCTCATGTCTGCAGTTTGATTCTCAAGAGTACTTCAGTGCGTAAATTTTAACAGGAATCACCTGCTATCTTCATTTATCATCTGATCTTTCACAAGAAGTCCAAAAAAGTTGTCTATCTAGAACCGGTATTTTCCCTTCTATTATTATTTCTGTACTACAACAGAGCTGTTTTAAAATTTTATATCCGGGGTCTATGAGCATATGTGAAATACTCAGGTTACAAATATGAAAAAAGGATCGAAAAGATGACCCACTAGAGGAGTTCCTTTCATTATTAAAAAAACTAATTTTATACATGGTTTTCTTTAGTTATGTAACAAAAATGTCATAACTTTCTTCGGTTTCTGTTTCTGGCCGTGGGCGGAAAGCATTCCAGGACTGTCGGATCCCAAAACTACTCATGACAATAACTTAATTTTTAAAAGAGTTTTTCTCTCATAAACTACAGGGGCCTGCGATTAGGAGGGAAAGCTTATAAACTATCTCTTGAAGGAAGAGAGCATTTTCCATATTTTTTTATTTATTTATT
>NW_012149975.1:760767-781835 GCF_000956105.1 Propithecus coquereli | reverse complement strand
GAGGCGGGCGGATTGTTTGAGCTCAGGAGTTCAAAACCAGCCTGAGCAAGAGCGAGACCCTGTCTCTACTAAAAATAGAAAGAAATTAATTGGGCATTTTCCATATTGAAGCATTTCTTTGCATAGCCTTTGAAAGAGTAAATACATTAGCTCCGAGGTTTGTTTTGTTTTGTTTAAAAAAAACTGATTTGCAGTAGAATGCCCTGGACAATTGCTGTCAGAATGCAGGTTCCTAGGCCCTGACAAAACCTTCTAAGTCAGATTCTCTGGGAGAGAGTTTTCAAAATATGCATTTTAAATTACAGCAGAGGATTCTGAGGTAACAGTTCAAGGTTTGGGACTTTTTACTCTTAGTTCATTATTTTAAATTTGTCTTCCTTTTCTGCAGAACCTTTGCACAACTCCCGTTGTGGCAAGTGATATAAGGCTTGACACTGTGTCTTCTGCCAGTTACTGAAAAACAGGGTTCTCTGATAGCCTAGACAAAAAAGTGTAGTGAACGCCTTCTGTCTGCCTGCATTGTGCTAGGTACTGATGATTACTGGGGAACGGTATGTGCAGAGGTGAAATGGGAAATAAGATACCAGCAGTACTATTAATACTTACGGAAGGCATTTAAAGCTGCACGGTGAAGTAAGACACTTAGAAAGCCATTGCGTTTTAGAACATTGATCTGGCAGTGACTGGAGGGCACCAATAATGAAGGACAGGGAAGTCAATCTGAGAAGAAATGAAGCCTGAAGTGATCAGGGTATGGAACAGGGCGTGGGCAATGAGAGTATCATAGAAGGCCAGAATCCAAGAAGATTTACAAAGGAAGAAAGAACAGATTTTGGCGATAGAATACAGGGGGAAAAGGTGATTTCAAAGTGTCCAATCTAGGAGCCTGGAGAAAATGAGCTGTGACTGATGGAAATGGGAAGGTTGGAAGGAAAAGCAGTTTAGTGGCGAACAGGGTGCATGATATGTTGTGGACACTGAATTTGAGGCAAGAATAGAACACTCAAATGGAGCAGTTGGAAATCTGGGACTAGCTCTGAGGTGAGAGGTCAGAACTAGGAATCCCCAGCATAGAAATTATAGCTGAGGGTTGGGAGTGATAAACTGGAGGTGAGTGGATGAGGGAGTCAGAGAAGAATGTGAGTGTGACCCCCCTGGGAAGAGAGAGAAAGGAGAGGAACAAGCCAAGCAAACAAGGAAGGAGCAGGCAGAGGGACCAGGGGGAACCATGGAATGAATTCAGCAGATAGGCATTTTCAAGAAGCATAAAGCTTCCAGTCCTGGACTCAGAACACCTTCTCTTATACAGAAGAGGAAACAGGACTCTAATAGTTTCTGTAGCTACTGACAGTGCCAATATTCATCAAAAAGGAACAGTCTTTTCTTCCTAGTATATGAAATGAGCCACATTGTAAAATAGGGCTTTAAAAAAAGCTATCTTGTCTTATTGCAAATATTCCTTTTCATGGACATCTCTTTCAGTCATTAAAAAACATTCTGCCCTTGTTTCTTGAATACCTTGTTAAAAATAATATGGAAGGTTGTCTCATTTTATCTCGTAGGCACAGCAGCCTGGGAAATATTCTTCAATGTAAAAACATCTACAGAGAAGGTCAGCACATTGGTTGTTCCTTTGATCTGACTAAAGTGAAGGATTCCAGTTTTGAACAACACAGTGTCCAAATAATGGTCAAGGATAATGCAGGAAAAATTAGACCATCCTTCAATATAGTGCCTTTAACTTCTCGTGGTAAGTTTTAGAAGTCTACTATGACAGTGTGGGTAAAAAGTGTTCTTTTGAACCATCAGTACAAATAATAATGATGATTTGGGTCTTAAGATCTTCTAAAAACAAGGGAATATATTTATGTATACCTTTCTTTGATAGATCCTTTTTAAAGAAGCAAGCTTGGAAATGCTAATATTTATCGAGCACATGTGCCAAGTGCTTTATCCTTATCCTGTGTACTTAGGAGTATTCTGAGACTTAGAGCACTTAGTTGTAGAACCAAGATTGGAATTGTATTTGTCTGTTTTCTGTTGCTTATAACAGAATCCCTGATACTGGGTAATTTATGAAGAAAAGGAGGACAGGCACGATGGCACACACCTATAGTCCTAGCTACTCAGGAGGCTGAGGTGGGAGGATCCTGTGAGCCCAAGAGTTTGAGGTTCCAGACTGGGTGACAGAGCAAGACCTTATCTTTAAAAAAAGAGAGAAAGAAAAGGGACGAAATTTATTTCTCACAGTTCTAAAGGCTGGGAAGTCCAAGGTCAAGGGGCCAAGTCTGGTGAGGGCCTTCTTGTTGGTGGGAACTTTCTGGAGAGTCCCAAGGGGGTACAAGGCATCCCATGGTGAGAGGACTGAGCATGCTAGCTTAGGTCTCTCTTCCTCTTATAAATCCACCAGTCCCACTCCCATGATAAACCATTAATCCATTAACCCATAAACTATGAATGGATTAATCCATTCATGAAGGCAAAACTCCAGTCTCCTCTTAGTGGCCCCACCTCTCAGTTCTGCCACATTGGGGATTAAGTTTCAACATGAGTTTTGGAAGGGACAAACATTCAAACCACAGCAGGAAGATAGGCTGTCTGACTCTAAGATCTATTCTCTTTTCACTTATGATACTTGAGAGGATAATGCTCATATGATCATATATAGTTTCTGAATAACTCTTACTTAGAAAAAGCTTAGATTGAAGGTAGTATAATCAGAGGTGATATTCAAAATATTTAACACTATATGATATGGGCACTGATCAGTCTTAACAACCAGTGTAGCCATATCTGGGTATACCAGCTGCATGTTGGCCTGTTTAGAAAGAACCTTCAACTTGAACACAAAATATCTGATTGAGGTTCTAATTTCTCCACTTTGGACAAGGCATGTAAACCGTCTTCAGGTATTTCTTTATCTGTAAAATGGAATATATAATCCCTCTTGACCTCAAAAAATTGTCATAAGGTCTAAATGATATAATGTATATAAAACTGTTTTGTATATCTCTAAAGCAAAGTGGTTTATTTGTTGTAATTCCCAACAGGAGCTCAGATTCTGGCTAAGTGGCATACAGATAATTTATGGGAAAATAGCCATAAATTGACAAAGGCTCCCGAGTCTGTGAGCAGAACACTATTTACCACCCCTTCAGGTAGTCATGGAAGTGAATTCTAATAGTGGACCAAAGGCAGCTTAGTTTGTAGGCCAAGGGAGTGAGGTTGGGGTAATTTGCCAAGTGAGGTAGACTGAAGCAAAGTTCTTCTCTTTGCTCCCCCCGTTTGGCAGGTTAGATGACCTTTTAAGGCTTATTTTGCTGCTCTTCTCCCTGGATATTAACGGTGACATAAAGGCAGAAGGAAGATCCTTCTTAAATAGAAGATGACATCTTCAAGTTGTTTTCTGTTAATTATCCGTTATCTTCTGTTGCTTGCTCTTAGTATAGCTGATTCCTGAAAAAACAAATTGACCAGGCTAATGTTTTTTATAAAAAAATTTTATTTTACTCTTAATTATGCTTATATTCATGTAACATTAAATTTATCATCAGAAACATTTTAAGTGTCTATACAGTTCAGTAGTGTTAAGTATATTCACTTTGTTGTGCAACAGATCTCTAGAACTTTTTCATTCTACAAAACTGAAACTCTATGGGCAGTAAACATTAATTCTCCTTCCCTTGGCAACTACCTTTCTACTTTTTGGTTCTATGAATCTGACTACTTTAGATACCTCATATGAGTGGAATTATACAGTATTTGTCTTTTTGTAACTAGTTTATATGACTTCACATAATGTCCTCAAGGTGCATTTGCATTGTAACATGAATTGTGATCTTTGATTGGCACATGTGAATATCAGCTAGGGAAGCCCCTTGTACCTGGTGTCTTGTTACTCATCAGGTAGAAGCACATCTGGACCCAGGCACCACTTTATTCTCTATATTGTAGCTAGATATTCTGATTATACCCTGGTCATTTTCTAACCAGATGCAGGTCAGAGTTCATGTCATCTGCCAGATACCCCAAAGATGTTCCTTAAATCTATTTTACTAGGCAGTTTTAAATAAACTTCTTCTACTAATTATGCCTAGTCAGAAATTCTAAAACTATATATCTAATCATATAAGGCCGTTAAAAGCATCAGCCCTATTTTGATTTAACTTTGTGAACCTTCATTATCCCTACATATATAGAGAGAGTCATCCTTCAGTATCCATGGGGGCTTGGTTCCAGGAACCCCAAGGCTACCAAAATCGGCAGATACTCAAGTCCCTGATGTAAAATGGCATAGTATTTACATATATCCTATGTACATCTTCCCATATACTTTAAATCATCTCCAGATTACTTATAATACTTAACACAACATAAATACTAGGTAAATAGTTGTTATACTGTATTGTTTAGGAAATAATGACAAAGAAAAAAATCTTTACATGTTCCAACCATCCATTTATTTTTCTGAATATTTTTGACTCACAATTGGTTGAATCCATGGATACGGAACCCACAGATAGGGAGGGCAGACTGTGTGTGTGTGTGTGAGAGAGAGAGAGAGAGAGAGAGAGAGAGAGAGTGTTTGTGTGTGTAATCAAATAAACTTTGGAAGCTAATTTGTTGTGTTCCATTTCTATCTTTCAGTGAAACCTGATCCTCCACATATTAAAAGTCTCTTCTTCCAAAATGGTGGCTTATACGTGCAATGGGAGAATCCACCGAATTTTATTAGCAGATGCTTATCTTATGAAGTAGAAGTGAATAACAGCCAAACTGAGACACATGTTTTCTCTGTAAGGATTTTTAGATTGTTGTTTTTATTTGGATGTTTTTCTTTTACTTGAACTTCTTCCATTGAAATATCAATGAAATGTAGCTATTACATTTATCACCTTATGATGATGATGATAATGAAACTTCTTGTCTGAAATAGGGCATGGTGGAAGATTTGAGGGTTTATGGTAGTATTGCCTGCAAAGTTCAAGCCATTCATTAATTCATTTGCTCAACACATTTTTATTAAGCATCTTCCATGTGCCAACCACTGTTTTATGTGTTGGGGATAAAGCAGTAAACATGACACCTGATGAACAATTTTTTTCCTTCATAAAGCTTATATAATAGAACATAAGTATGTAAATGAACAAGCTAATTTCAGAGCATGAGTGCTATGAAGAAAATAAAATGAAGTGATGTAGTAGAGTGGTTGGGAGGGCCCGAATGATATTTGACATGAGACCAGATTGATGAGCAGAAGCTAGCCACGTGAAGATCTGGGGGTAGAGGAGACAACAAATATAAAGATTCTGAGTCAAGAATGAGCTTCGCATGCGTGAAAAAACAGAAAGAAGGCTGATGTGGCCAAAATATAGTAGGAAAAGATGTCTTAAACACAGTAGGCAGAGATCAGATCGTGCAGACACTTGGAGGCTCTGATAAGGCCATTCAATTTTCTTGGACTTGGTGGCAACTAAAGTATTAAAATTTGAGTAGTTAGTATTTGTTGGATTATGTACATTTATGCTATTCAGAATCTAATGCAAAGCATGCTGATTAGAGGTCCTATGGGACATTGACCAGAATGTGGTATAACCTCAGGGCATCAGCCCCATCGTTCCACTTTAGAGTAGAGGTCACAAACTAGGGCCTCATACATTTTCGTTTGGACCACAAAGTGGAATTCTGTTTCTTTGTTTATCAGGTTTGAATTTTTTTGCCTAAATTTAAAATCATGGTACCTTAAGAATGTCCATGAGGTGGCGCCTCAAGACCACGAGGACTGCACCACTCACTTGTTTGCTACCTGTCTGGTCCCTTTATACATTTGTGTGTTAGAGGTTAGATAGAAGCTAAGTGTTTTATATTGGCTTTTAAAGGAGCCTAACATCTTGCATGTGAGCAAATTCCTTGGTTGAGTTGTTTTAGCTCATCATGGAACTTTCAAAATGCTGACTAAATTAAGCCACTGTTGACAGGGTATAACTCCAGAGGGAGTGACCAGGTCCACAGCAGAACAGAGCTCTTCTGGGCATTTATAGATGAATCTGTCTGCTGAAATATAATAATCATTATTAGTGCCAGAAATTACAGTGTCCCCATGAAATAACTGCAAAGGGAAAAAACAAAGGGCATTCACATGGAGGGGAGCTGGTGCTTGAATTTTCAACAAAGTGAATTATCAGAAAGCTGAAATATACTTGATTACTTCAGCCTTTATTGTTCTCTCCTGTCTGAAATCCTGAGACACACGCTATTTACATTACTCACTTTGCCACTCAGTTATGCCCTGCTGTTTAACTTGATCATGTGTGTGCCTTTTCTCTCCACTGAAAATATAAACTCCTGTAGGAGGAGTCAGGTGGTATCTACTTTGTACTGTTCCTACTAGTAATAGCAGATAACATGTATTGAGTGATTACTATGTACTAGGTATTTTAATAAGCACTATATCTGAATTGTCTCATTTAGTCCTCACAGTAACCTGAAGGATCTAGGCCCTGTTATTTTGTCTCTACTTTACAGATGAAAAAACTTAGTTACTCCTAAGGTGACGTTTCTAGTAAGTGGTAGAATCAAGATTTAAACAAAGTTCTAACTCCAAACTTGTATTTGTAACTGGTGGAGACCACCTCAATATTTAATAGCAATAACCATCATTTACTAGGTGTTTATGAGTGTTACAAAGATATTCCTCTGTGTGCTTCTTATATAGTAGTAGCTCATGAGAATCCATGAAATAGATACTAATTTAATCTACATTTTATTGAGAAACTAAGGCTCAGAGAGGTTAAGTAACTTTCTACAGGCCAAAATAGTTGTATGACTTTGAAGTCAATATGACTTCAAAGGTTTATTGGTCATTAAACTTCATTAAACTTTGGGAATACTTAGTATAACACCAGGTACATAATCATCACTTAATAAGTTCTTGTTGAATGGAGTTACTTTTTTTTAAAAACAAACTTCTGAACTGAAGAGAACACATATACTATGGAAGTTATCTACCTAAGTCAGAACTGTAGTCTATTTGAAATTAACTCTGTTTGTACACTTGAGTTTAATGTTTGCTCTCCTAGCAGATGTTCACTAACTGCTTCCTCTCCTAGAATGTCATCAGCTTTGTGTGTGCTCACTGATTTTGAGTTCTGCTGGTTAGACCTTTTTTTCCCCTTTTTGCAAGATAATTCAGAGAATTATTTTGCCTGGTGTTAAGAGGAGTTAAGAATGGGAAGTAGGCTGGAACATGAACCAGTACCATCACATGGGGGCTGTGGTTAGAGGTAGCTCATGACAGAATCATTAAATAAGAAACAACTTGTTTTTGACCATGCCCCCATCCCTGCAAACTATCTACTTGGTGCTCTGTGCCCTTGTTTTCCTTCTCTCAGAGGTGCCTGAGTAGTGATATACTATGCAAGAGGATTTACATTTGAACAAGAGCCTAGAGACATAAATCTACACATTGATTTGCTGACTTTGGAATTTATATATGGGAGATGATCTGGGGGGGGCGACATCAGTTTGCAACTTGATCCCTCAAGTGGTAGTTGCCTCTTGTGATTCTCCAGCAGGCCTCTGATTCCAAATGGCCAGCAATAGAGTACAGTAGCCCCCTGAGTGGCTTTTGCTCTACTGCTGTATGAAATATTGAAAGAATGGCCCTTCATCATTTGGTTGGCCTTTCAGCTCTTCATAAATTCTAGTGGGAACCATGTAGTCTAAATCCCATAGATTAATTTTGTTGCTACTTCTAAAGCCTTCTATAAACAGAATTATACAGAATGAACGTTTTTGTGTGTCTGCCTTCTTTCACTCAACATTGTGTTTATGATGATGCCACGGCACTCTAGGCCGGGCAACAGAGCGATATTCTGTCTCGAAAAAAAAAAAAGAAGTTGCAAATATGTTCTCACATTCTACATATTGCCTATTTGTTTATTTCCCCATTAGGGTGTCATTTGATGAACAGAAGTTTTAATTTTTTTTTTTTGAGACACAGTATCTCTCTGTTGCCGGGGCTAGAGTGTCGTGGTGTCAGCCTAGCTCACTGCAACCTCAAACTCCTGGGCTCAAGCAGTCCTCCTGCCTCAGCCTCCCGAGTAGCTGGGACTACAGGCATGCGCCACCACGCCCGGCTATTTTTTTCTATATATTTTTAGTTTTCCAGCTAATTTCTTTCTATTTTTGGTAGAGACGGGGGTCTCGTTCTTGCTGAGGCTGGTCTCCAACTCCTGACCTTGAGCGATCCTCCCACCTTGGCCTCCCAGAGTGCTAGGATTGCAGGCGTGAGCCACCGTGCCTGGCCAAATTTTAATATAGATGACTTTATAGAAATTTTTCCTTTATGGTTAATGTGGGTTTTTAAAATCTTGTTTAAGAAATACCTTCCTTCTTCAAAATCATAAAGATGTTCTCCTACATTTTCCTCTGAAAGCTTGCTGTATTTATGTATTTGTTCACTTACTTTATCTTTTACATTTATCTACAATATATCTGGAATTGATTTTACAAATAATGTGAGGAAGGAGTCAAGATTCTTTTTTTCCCATGTGGATATGGAATTGACCCGGCACCACTTATTAAAAAGGCCAACGCTTTTTCACTGTACCTGGTCCTCTTTTAACGGGGTAAAAGGAAAGTTTGTTAGAAACGGCTAAATGATATAAAATGTGTTTTTTAAAAATTTGGGACTTGTTCATTTTGTTTTTTATTTTCCAGGTTGAAGAGGCTAGATGTCAGAACTTAGAATTTGAGAGAAACGAGGAGGTCAGTAAATTCAACGTTAGCTATTTTGACTTACTCGAAGTCATTGGGGGTGGGGCAGGGCAAGCATAGTGTAAATTTGAGCTGCTTTGAGAAAAACAAACTACTTTGCCAACTGTTTTTCAGGAGTCAAAGTCAGATAATTTGAATTGCAGTCCAAGTCTTAATCATATACAGAATTTGGCAGATAATTATATTATGATTTAATAGCAAAGAGAGAGAATAAACTGATAATATTCCGTGTGTGTTTTTATTTCATATCTAAGGATACGATTTGTTTCATGGTCCCTGGTGTTCTTCCTGATACTTTCAACACAGTCAGAATAAGAGTCAAAACAAATAAGTTATGCTATGAGGATGACAAACTCTGGAGTAATTGGAGTCAAGCGATGAGTATAGGTAAGAGAACAGGATTTCATTAAAATTTAAAACATTGCTTCATGGGAACTAAGCTAAAGCAGAAAATGGACTGGGGAAAGGGATTGTCATGCTTTCTTGATGTCAGCCAGAGAGTATTTACAGTTAAAATTTATTTTTTTTTGAATCACTGTCAAATCACCCAGGGTTAATTTACAATATACAGCTTGGGGAAACCACAATCCAAATGGTGTTATCCTCTCCTCTGTCCCATCTCTACTTTTATATTAACAACACGAACAAAAATATAGAAGGCAGGCATAATCGAATCTGCAGATTGTACAATGCTAGAGGACTGTCCTATGTGCTGATTGATAGAATCAGGAGTGGATCAATGACTTTGATGGCATTTAATAGAGATAAACCTGTATCTAGGTTTGAAAAAAACATCATTTATTAATTGAAAGGCTGAACAAAGCAGGCTCAAGTACAAGATTCTAAAGACCTACACTTTATGGATGTGTGTATTGTGGGGTGGGGTATAGGGCTTTATTTGATTTTAAGCTCAATGTGACTCCACATAGGAACCTTAAATATCCCTAAAAGACATATGCAGTCTTAAGTAGCAGTGATAGTGCTACACCCAGAACGAGAGAATGCTGCCGGGAAGCTGGGGTTGGGGGGGGGCGGGGGGTATGGTAGTCTGGCGACATTAGAAGTGTGCAATAATTCCATTCTGAGCACCACATTGAAGTAGATGCATTGGGAGAATGGAATCCGTCCTTGAAAGGATAGTCAGGATGTTGAAGAATCTCGAAACTTGGTGAGGAACAATTGATGAAGTAACATGGAGGAGTCATGATTGCTGAATTCTAATATTTGAGGTATTGTCAAGTAGAAGAGGGAATAGGCTTTCCTTTTTGTGGCTCCAGGGGACAATATATAGAACCAACTTGAAAACTTTTTAAACAGCTGTCTAAAGAGTCAGAGAGACAGGTTGTTGAGGTCATTAATTTCCTATTAATTGAGAGGCTGAACCAGTTACGTACCAGGCATGGCTGTATTAATTTATTTATTGTTGTATAACAAGTTACTCCAAAGTTAAGCAGTTTAAACCAACACACATTTACCATCTCATGGTGTCTGTGGGTCAGGAATCTAGCCACAGCCTTGCTAGAGGTCTCATAAGGTTGTAGTCAAGCTGCAACTAGGACTGTACTCTCATTTGAAGACTTGTCTGGGGCTATAGAATCCACTTCCAAGCTCACTCATGTAGTTGTTGGAAAACTTATTTCCTCACTGGTTGCTGGATAGAGGCTGTGGCGGATTGAATCGTGTCTACCAAAAAGATATGTTGCAAGTCCTAACCTTCAATACCCGTGAATGTGATCTTATTTGGAAATAGGAGTTTTGCAGATATAATCAAGTTAAGGTGAGGTCATACTGGCTTAGAGTGGACCCTCAATCTAATGACTAGTATCCTTAGAAGAAGAGGAGAGGATACACAGAGACACAGAGTGACACACAAACACATGGGGAAGAAGCCATGTGAAGACAGAGGCAGAGACTGGAGTGATGCAGCTACAACCAAGAAAAACTCATGGGAGCCAGCAGAAGCTAGGAAGAGGCAAGGAGGGATTCTTCTCTAGAGCCTTCAGAGGGAGCATGGCCCTGACAACACCCTGATTTTGGACTTCTAGCCTCCAGAACCATGAGAGAATAAACTTCTCTTGTTTTAAGCCACCCAATCTGTGGTAAATTGTTACAACAGCCCTAGGAAACTAGGACGGAGGCCTCCCTTAGTTCCTTGCCACTTGGACTGCTACACAGGGCTACCTCGTGACATGGGAGCTGGCTTCCCCAAATGAGTGATCCGAGCAAGAAAGAGTGTATGATAGAACACCCAATAGGGAAAAAGGTTTTTTATAAAACCATTTTTATAACCTAACCTTGGAAATGATATCCCATTACTGCAGCTGTTCTGTTATTTAGAAATAAGTCCATTAGTCCAGCCTACACTCAAGGGGAGGAGATTGCACAAGGCTGTGAATATCAGGAGGCAGGAATCATTTGGGGTCATCTTAGTGGCTGCTTAAAACCATGGTACTAGGCCCTGATGATGCTTTCTAGATGTTCATGCCCTAGTGGGAAAAATGAATGTATAAATAGACAAATGACATTCTATGTGTTAGGTATAGCAAAACAGGCTTTGGAATTGGACGGTGCTGTATTTGAGGCCTGACTCTATCATTTACTAAAAACACTTCTAGATGATTTATTAAACCTCTCTGAGCTTTATCCTTCTCATCTGTATAAATGGGAGATAATACTGTCTATAGCATAGATGTAAGTATATAAAAGCACTTCATATAGTATCAGATATATAGTAGGTGCTCATTTAAGAAGAATAATAGTGGTGGTTATTGTTAGGATTTTTTAGGTATTTAATAGTAGTAAGTAACCATTAAGAAAAGATAGTCACTGTTAATGAGATGAGACATTTACTAACTATAACATCATTGTTAATAGTATCTAAAACTAATTAAAGAAATCCTGATTTCAGATAATCTTTAAAGTGTTCACTCATTCAGGGAATTTCAGGCACCAGAACAGGATTTTTTTTTTTTTTTTTAGCTATTAAGATAAGAGAAGATAAGATGTATGAAGAGTTTTTGGAAAATAGATTGGGGTTGGGAGGAGAAATATTTGTGATCTCACTAGCTAATGGAATTGTTGCTTAGTTTATTACTAAAAGGGTTTTATTTCTCATGCCTTTGTTTGTTTTCCATTCGCCAGGTGAGAAGCCCAATCCCACATTCTATATAACCATGCTACTCATCATTCCAGTCATTGTTGCAGGTGCAATCATAGTCCTTCTGCTTTATCTAAAAAGGTAAGGCCGCTGCCCAGGCGGGTTTTACAGTTTCTGCTAGGCTGGTTGCTGTGGTTACTACTCTTTGTGCTGGTGTTTTATGTTTGCCCTATGTATTAGAAGCATTTTGGCCATTAATGGCTTTTGGTAGCATGACATAGCAAAGAAGTATTATTTTGCCCATTTTCCAGTGAGGAAAGTATTGGATTGGTTTCCTAGGGCTCTGCTCAAGCATTGCTCCTTTTGCATGGGTTTAGGATTGTCGAATAGGCCCTATGTTCACTATACTCTTTCAAATGCCTAATTTATCAACAGTTTTGTAACTATTGGAATGAAGTTTTAGAAATGGAGACCATTACTAATGAAATGACTTGTCTGGTATTAATGCAAAGCAGACTGCTACCTAATGCTGTAGGGAAGAGAACTTCACCAAATATGGTACTTACTTATTCCTTGAGGATGTTTTATTTTCTCTGTCTCACTATAGGGACTGTTACTTGCTCTTGCAGTAAATACCTAAGGTTGGAATAATGTTATTAAACTGGGTTCATAACTGACATTTTATCATTATTTCAACATTGATTCAGCATACATATATTGAGTGTCTATTTATGTGCTAGGCACTGTCTAAGTACTGGGGTTATAGCAGTGAACAGAACAAAGTCCCTGTCTACATTCTAGTAGGGGATACACACACACACACACACACACACACACACACACAGACACACACACACAGAGTGAGAAGTTGGTGGGAGAGGGATGGGAAGTGATAGGATGCGCATTTTACATAGGACGGCTGGGGGACACCTCTCTGAGAAAGTGACATTTGAGGAGAAACTCAAACAAAGTAAAGGAATGAGCCATTCAGATATTCAAGGAAAGAGCACTCCAGGCTGGAAGACCAGCAAGTGCAAAGGCCTCAGGCTGGAATGAACTTGGTGTGTCTGGCTGGACTAGAGTGTGCAAGGGGGAGGAGGGTGGCAGGAGGTGAGGCCAGAGAGGTTGGCCAAGCAGATCACACAGGTCATGGCAAGGAACTGAGATTTTGTTCTAAGCATGATAGGGGAACATCGGAGAGTTTTAAGCCAGGGAGGGATGTGATCTGATTTACTGTCATAAAAGGTCATTGTAGTTGCTCAGTGAAGAACTGAGATGGGCAAGAATGGAAGTAGATTAGTTAGGAAGCATTGTAGTGTTTTGGAAGAAAGATGAGAGTAGCTTCTACTTGGGAGTGAGCAATGGAGGTAGTAAGAAGTAGTCAAATTTGGGATATATATATATATTTTTTTGAGACAGAGTCTCGCTTTGTTGCCCGGGCTAGAGTGAGTGCCGTGGCGTCAGCCTAGCTCACAGCAACCTCAAACTCCTGGGCTCAAGCAATCCTTCTGCCTCAGCCTCCCAAGTAGCTGGGACTACAGGCATGCGCCACCATGCCCGGCTAATTTTTCTATATATTTTTGGTTGTCCAGATCATTTCTTTCTATTTTTTAGTAGAGACGGGGTCTCGCTCAGGCTGGTCTCGAACTCCTGACCTTGAGCGATCCTCCCGCCTCGACCTCCCAGAGTGCTAGGATTACAGGCATGAGCCACCGCGCCCGGCCTGGGATATATTTTAAAAGTAGGATTGAAAAGACTTACTGATAACTGCTTTTCTGTGGAGTTATGAGAGAAATTGAGGATTCAGTGATACCTCTTAGACTTTAGGCTTGAGCTACTGAGTGAATGCCCATGCCATTTACTGAGACAGAGAAGATTGTGAGGAAAGCTGGGTCTAAAGGAAAGGTGAAGACTTCAGTTTTACATGATAAGTTTGAGATTCCTATTAGATATCCAAGTAGAGATGTTAAATTGGCAATTGTGTACACAAATCTGGAGTTTAAGGGAGAGGTCTGGGCTAGAGATCTAATTTTGGGAGTCCCAGCCATGTAAGTGGATTTAAAGCCCTAAGACCGGAAGAGAGTGCTCATAAAGCATGTGAGATAGAGACGAGGACAAGACCAAAGCCTGGGGTACCCTGGGTGATGAGGCAGACCCACCAAAGAGTGCTATAAGATTCAAAAATAGGAGAGAAGTAAGAAGAGAAAAGACAAATTAAAGAGAAATATACCTTGTTCTCAGAACTTTTTTCAAAATTATACACAGCAAGTGCCCATCTGGTGTATTAAAAGTATAACACTATTATTTACATGATAGGATATAAGTAATTTGGTTATCCTGATGGCCCCTTTGCTCTACCCAAACTTAATACATTTAGAACATTGATTTTTTCCCCTAGCCTATTTTAGAAATTTCTTCACAACTGCTTTGTCACTGAAGATGACTTGTGTGTCATGTCTTTTGTCTATACCTTCCTTTAAAATGGTTGTATTTAAATGGGATGCTCCAATGGACTGGAAGATTAGAACCAGAATGTCTCTGTTTTCTTAAAGGCTCAAGATCATTATATTCCCTCCAATTCCTGATCCTGGCAAGATTTTTAAAGAAATGTTTGGAGACCAGAATGATGATACCTTGGTAAGCACTAACTTCATAGAGTTTGAAATTGGTTATTTTTTTGGAGGCTATGTGATTTTAAAAAATTGTGGTAAAATATAAATAACATAAAATTTACCATCTTAACCATTTTAAGTGTACAGTTCAGTGACATTAAGTACATTTATAATGTTTTGCAACCATCACCACTATTTCCAAAACTTTTTCATCATCCCAAATAGAAACTATGCCTATTAAACAATAACTCCCCATTACCCCTCCCCACCCCTGATAAGCCTCTATTTTACTTTCTGTCTCTATGAATTTGCCTATTCTAGGTACTTCATGTATGTGGAATCATACATGGTTTGTCCTTTTGTGCCTGGCTGACTTCACTTAGCATAATTTTTTTAAGGCTCATCTATGTTGTAGCATGTATCAGAATTTCATTTTGAAATTGGTTCTTTTAAACTAAATTTATCTAAAAGATTAAAGAAGAGCTAATTTTAAATATTGCATCTCAGGCCAAATATACTAGCTAAGAAGTCCCCAGAATTCTTTGCCCATCTTATATCCCTGGGCTTCATTCTCCCTCTGGTTTAGGGGACATGTTTTATCAAAACACGTGTGTGGGTGGATAAGCCTCCTATATGAAGCTAGCCTAATAGGCAGGCTTTCTGACTCCTGGATAATTTTTTAAACCTAATGTGGAGAAATATGAAGGTAGGGTAAGCGACTTGAATGCATTTTGTTAATGCTATTGCTTGGCAAGCTGGACTCCAAAGACGTGGAAGTAGAGCAGACCTACTCCAACTGTTATAGTTGGTTTCCTGCAGATGCTCATGCTAGAATTTGTGGCTAGAAAACCTAAGACATTATGAAAACAAAAGGGTTTGATGTTTCTGTGATAAATACATTTACCCTAATGAAATAATAAAGACACTAAATGAAATAAATATCAATATCATTGTATATCTCTTAAATTAGTAATATCAGGCATAAGGCAGTTAATTTAGGGAAGTGGTACAGCATAGTAGGTAATAGCCTGAGCTCTGGAGTCAGATTGTCTGGATTCGAATCTCTGCTATGTCATTTACCATCTTTTTGACATTGGATAACTTCCTTAGTCTCGGTGTGACTCAGTTTTGCCATTTGTAAAGTGGAGATAAAAATAGCACCTGCCTCATAGTGTTATATATATTAAATTTTAACACACAATAATTAACAGAAATCACTTAGCATGCCTGGCATATTGTATAAGTGCTTAATAAGTGTTAGCAATTCGTGTTACTATTGCTAACAATGTCTTTTTATGTTTAATCCCCAAATAATTCTTGTAATACTGGGTGATTCACAATGGCACTGATGATACTTGGTTAGGGAAGGAAGGCAAGGAAACTGATATGCTATCAGAGGAGGATTATTCTGGATCACTTTTTCACCAAGTTATCTTCATAGGGAAGGGGTAACTCTGCCAGGCCCTGGGGGACAGGGCACCACTAGGCAGGTAGGTCTACAAGTCAGGTGCCTGAGGGGGAGATTGTACCCCTCAGGTACAGTCTGTGGTGAGTTTGGCAGCCAGTGGTTCTTCAGCTTTAGTTGAGTCACAATCAACTGGCATGCTTGTAAGAAATATAGATTTCTGGGCCCTACCTGCAGAAATTCTGATTAGGGATATCTGGGACAAGTTCCAGGAATCTGCATATTTAACAGGATCCCACAGATGATTCCTATCCTGGTGAGATAGTCTGTGGGCCACACTTTGAGAATCACTGATATGGATAGTTTCCTTAGAATTATCCCTGTCTGTTTCTTCATTTCACCACCTGTGATAGATGCTGGAGGTTGGGAATTGTGCAAGTACTCAAACAACCCTAAGCTGTTATTGAAAGTTTACTATGTGCCAGGCAGTGTATTAAGTGCTTTGCTTATCTTACCTTATCGAATCCTCATAACCACCCTATCGAGTAGGTGCTTATTAGTACCATTTTGCAGATGAGGAAATGGAGCCTCAGTGAGGTTAAGTAACTTAGCTTCAGTTACACAACTAGTTTGTGATAAGGTAGGATTTGACCCAGGACTATCTGATGCGAGAGTTCTCTTGCTCTTTTTACTATGCTGCATTGCTTCTTGTACTATAGAATGCTTGTTGTCAGGAACTTCATCATCTTCTAAGAGGTCTGATGACAGCAGTAGAGAGTTGGGATAGGGTATTTCTCAGAAAAAGATTTGGGGTCACATTATGACTAGCTTTAAATGGGAAGGTATTAGGAATATCAGTCCGATAATCTGGAGAGAATGGATTAGAGAGGGGAGGCACTAGCATGGTAGCAAACTGGAAACCTAGATCTGAATTTGCCCCATTAAATTGTTTTGTTTGGCCAGTGGGGTATAATTAAAATCTTTCAATTTAGAATCTTAGGCAGGGCATGTACTCTCCGATTCATCTCAGGCCCTGACATTCCCAGTTCCCGCTGTGGTTTCGCACATTGACTTAAATTCCAGACCCTTGAAAGGCATTTGAGTTTGCTTCCCCTCTTAGCAGCATAGAGACTAGTTAAAATACCATGGCATAAATGTCCATTATCTGTGTAAACATGTTTGGACTCACTAATATATACCAGATATGCCAACCAAAACATTGATGAGATAGAAATTTCCAACCTAATAGATTTATAAAAAGTGATAATTATCCAGGGTTTAACAAGTGAGTGGGGACCTGGCACTTTTCATGCACTGCTGGTGGGGCCTGTAAAATGATACATATTCTTTCTGGAGGACAACGAGGTAAAATATAGCAAGAAATCTTTGAACCTGTAATTATACTTTTAGGTATCGATTTTAAGGAAATAATCCAACAATGGCACAAGAATGATCAATGCAGCATTTGTTTCTAGCATGAAAAATTGGAGACCAATGAAACATCAATAATCAAGAATTAGTTTAGAAAAGTTAGATTTTCAAAGTATTTCATAACAAAATACTCATAAGAGTAAGAAACAGATCATAAATGTGTAGTATATTACAATCCCAATTTTTATAAAAATGCATTAACATACACATAGAGCAATGGAAAGAAATGGGTCAGAATCAATGATCATTTTAGGCAGAGGGATTGTGGGTAACTGGTATTATTTTCCATCTACCTTTCTGAAATTTCCAAGTTGCCTATAATGAGCATATATTACTTTTATAATAAAAGAAACCCTGTACAAGTCATTAAGGGAAAAAGAGAATATTGTAGTCATCCAGGTCTGAGAGATAATAAAGACTTGAACTTAGATGGTAGCAGAGGAGATTGACGTAAGAGATGTTATTAACGGAAACTAACTCATTATGACTTGGTGACTCTGTGTGGGTGATGAAAGGTGGAGAGAGTAAAAAATAATTTCAAGTTTTCAAGTCTGGGTGATAGAGTGAATGATGGGAACGTTGACAGCAAAATCAGATCAATTATCTTTCTCAGAGATGGGAAAATTGCTTTTTTTCAATTTGCTGTCTAGAGGATAATGTGTTGTTTTCATCCCAATGAGTCAGATAATTCTGTAATTTGGTGAGGCAGATATACTGACAGGATGGACCACTAAAAGCATAAGGTGTTTTCGTTTTGGTAGTTGCAGACCATTAAACAAAATCGGTTTTTTAAAACTAAAAGTATAATAAAAATGCCAGATAGGAGAAAGGGTAAGAGAACAAATTTTTATGTCTGCTTTTAACCAAATGGATTATCAGCTTTCTTTACACGGCCACCATTCTCACAAATTGAATTGCATATGCAGCAGAAAAACTAACCTTTTACTTCTAGAATCAGCAAATTATAGAGCAAGCCCACCCTTAGAGGTCATCTAATGAGGTGGATGTTTACATATTTAATTATTTCCCTTTAATTATACATTTTTTTTTTTGAGACAGAGTCTCGCTCTTTTGCCTGGGCTAGAGTGAGTGCTGTGGCGTCGGCCTAGCTCACAGCAACCTCACACTCCTGGGCTCAAGCAATCCTCCTGCCTCAGCCTCCCGAGTAGCTGGGACTACAGGCATGCGCCACCATGCCCGGCTAATTTTTCTATATATTTTTAGTTGTCCGATTAATTTCTTTCTATTTTTAGTAGAGACGGGGTCTCGCTCTTGCTCAGGCTGGTTTCGAACTCCTGAGCTCAAACAATCCGCCCGCCTCGGCCTCCCAGAGTGCTAGGATTACAGGCGTGAGCCACTGCGCCCGACCTAATTATAGATTTTAAAAACTCTAGAATCTCATCCAAGTCCTTCACTTTAGAGGTGAGGACAATAGTGGGCACAGGGAAGTTTCTCAAGGACTGTTACATAGAGAGGTAACTACAAAACCTACACTAGAACCCATAGAGCCCAAAGTTATCAACTTCTAATCCAAAGAGTTAATCCATGTCATTTTAAAACATTCTCCTCTTCCACACTGCACCATTAATAGTGTTTTTTTTCAATTATTTAGGTGTGGCCACAAATAAGTTAAATCTTCAGTATAGTTTTTCTTAAGGTTTCCAGTGTTTTGATGATGTTTTGTTCATCACTGTAGTAACGTTTTGGCCAACTGAATTTTTTTTTCCTTTTGCTTTGCTATTTGCCTTTGCCTTGTGACTAGTTGGGCTGCTGGCCATATTGGGAGGTGGGGTTGGAGAAGGGGAATTGCAGAGGGAATTGCTTCTCCTTTATCTGAATTCGTTTTATCCATTCTTCCACCACTTCTTGGAAACCAGTTATAATTTCAGCATTGTGCCAGTTTTACATTCCTGATCAGAAAGCAGCTTTTAAAACTTGGAGTTGACTTTCAAATACTGCTCATTATTTTTTACTTCAGTATGTGTCTTTAAGAACTAAGAAACTAAGAATGCTTCCCTACATGGCCAAAATAGCATTACTGTGCCTTAAAAATTATTAATTTCTTAATATCATCTAATACTCAGTCCATATTCAAATTTTTCCAACTTTCCCAATTGTCAGGAGATAGATGTTATCCAGTTGTTCCAACATTGGTGAGGCTGAGATTGAGCACTCTGTTTAGGGTGGTAGCAGCCTGTCCCTTCCTGCCATCTGCACTTATTTCCTCCCTTGCCATCTGAAGATAATGTGTGGTGTTATGCCAGCACCCTGTCAACTCTTCAGCTAATGCTTCTTGTATCAGTTGATATCCCTGCCCAAATCAATCATTTTCTTAGGGGTTGTAAAATGACAATTTTTTTCATTCTATCATTTCATCTGCATTTATAAACTGGCACTGTTCTATAAAGCACTGCTTGCAGTCATCAACTGGACTTTTTGGTTGTTCTGAAATTCAGTTCCTGCTAAAAAGGCAAGATGCATCTTTAATTCTTTCCCTTTATTTATCAGTTTTTTTAAGTGAACAGTTGGATTAATAGCCACCTCAAGTGGCACCAAGTTAGTCCTCTCCACACCACATTCAACTTGTTCTTTTTTTAAGCTGCAGTGATTTTAAGGCATGGGATCTACAATTCATATTGTACAACTTTCTGTTTCGAATGTTAGTCTGAAGAGGACTGGGGCACGGAATAGGTGAACTTGCATACGAAAGGGCTTAGGTGCACAAAACCCATTTCACTTCTATAGACAGTTCACTGTGGGAAATATCTTAGTCAAATCTTGAAAGTAATCTTAAATTGAGACTTGATGTTTGATTATACTACTGAATTTGTCTCTTTAAAATATAAAAGCCTATATAACATGCTGTTTTTCTAGGCTTAGATAACTAATAACTAAAAGCCAGTTGTGTTAACCTCTGAAACACTGATTTTTTTTTTAATCTATGATGTTTTTCATCTTTGGCCATTTTATTGTCAATTACCTTGTTTAAAAAAATTGGCAGTAAAGATTAAATTATGGACTGGTAATTTTGTGGGTTTATTTATTTTTTCTATAAGTGATTTTAAAATTAGACTGGCATATAATTCACAAAACTGAATAATAGGTCAGAGCCATTGCATCTGTTTCTTTTACCTTACATGGACATCTTCATTGAAGCAGCGCTCAGGAAAAGACCACAGTGCTGGTAAAAGGTGAAAATGACAGTAATTCAAGTTTTAGGAATGAAAAATGGCAATTAGAAAGATTAATGTATTTTTAGAAGCTATTTCTGTTGCAGTGTTCACCTCATTAAAACAAATTGCCTTTTTCTTATCCAACACAGCTAAGCATTAGGTCTAATGACCAGAAACCAATGAAAGTATAATTTCCAGGGTGTATTTTTTTTAATTAAAATATTTTTTCCTTTAAAAGCAATATGTATTTATTGTAGAAAAATTAGAACTACAGATAATCAAAAGAGAAAGATTAAATCACCCTTAATCCTATCATCCAGATATAACTATCTTTAAAGTTATATGAACATCATAGAGAAATGGAAATACTTGTATTAATTAATGGAATAGTAGCAACAACAACAGTAATAATAGTTCATAGTTACTGAGCCTTTACTATATGCCAGACAATTTTTCCAAGCACTGCTCTCATTAATTTGTCCCCATCCTGGAATTGGTATGTGTTAACTCCATTATACAGATGAAGAAAACGAGACACCAGAGGGCTTATGTGTAACTTGCTCAAGGTTATA
>NW_012149975.1:755996-757257 GCF_000956105.1 Propithecus coquereli | reverse complement strand
TACCCCTAATCTGAAAATCCAAAATCCAAAATGCTCCAAATTCCAAAATTTTTTGAGTGCCAACATGACACTCAAAGGACATGCTTGTTAGAGCATATCAGATTTTTGGATTAGGGGTGCTTAACCAATAAGTATATAATGCAGATATTCCAAAATCCAAAACACTTCTGGTCTCAAGCATTTCAGATAAACAATATTCAACCCGTATTAGTAAATTGTCATCAAGAAAGGTTGTACAAGTTAAATATCCATTAAGGAATCTGGCTAATAAGTTATGGTGCATTCATTCAATGAAATATTATGCAGAGGTTAAAGAAAATTAGGTAGATCTATTTTACTGATGTATAAGAATATACAACATATGCTGTTAGGTGAAACACCCAGCTTACATATATAGGCTATGATTCCTTCATGTTAAGGAAACCAAGGCATTGTAATACACAAACTTAAATTTGTCATAAGCATCATAGATTACAACTAGATTGTGCCAATTTATATACCTACCAGTAGTATTTCCAAATGGTTGTTTGGCCACTGACGTGGTGTCATACAATTTAAAAATTCTTGCCAGGTTGATAGATGAGAAAAGGTATCTTATCTTACATATCAGGTTTTATATTTTTTCATAAGTCGGTTACCTTGAATTAATTCTTTTGTAAAATTCTTATTCCTTGTCCATTTTTTCCCTGTGGTATTCATCTTTTGGTGGTTTGTAAAGCTGTTTATTTATCAGATATTAATCCTTTGGCTTGTCATCCATATTTTCCTTTGTATTGTATTTAAGGCAATTAATGATATAGAAAAAGTTTTTTCCTTTTTTATGCAGTGAAATCTTCCTTTACTTTTTATGTGTAGAAAGCCTTTCCACCTCTGATTTATATAGTTGTTCCTGTATATATTTTTCTAGTACTTATTTGATTTGATTTTTTACATTTAGGTCTTTAATCCATCAGGGATTTATTCATGTAGGCTATGAGGTAGAGTTTAACTTTGCTTTTCAAATGCTTTTATTAGCCAGTTGTCTTATTGCCATTTATTGAATAAGCCATTTTTTCAAGGCTATATAATTTTTTCAGATTATTTTTGTTAGAAGCCTGTGCATTTCATGTTTTAAAATCAAGTTTGTTGAGGTGTGACTTACAATAAAATGTACGCTTAGGTGTTCAGTTAGAAGAATTTTAGTAAATATATGCAATTTTATAGCCACCACTCCAATCAAAATATAAAACATTTCCATCCTCCATCCAAAGTTCTTTCATAT
>NW_012149975.1:754770-755946 GCF_000956105.1 Propithecus coquereli | reverse complement strand
TAGTCATTTTAACAATGTTGATTCTACCAATCCATGAGCATGGTATGGTTTTACACCTGTTTATGTCTTCTGCTATTTCCTTCCTCAATGTTTCATAGTTCTCCCTGTAGAGGTCTTTTATCTCCTTAGTTAAATATATTCCTGGGTACTTTATTTTCTTTGTTGTGCTCCCCATTTTTAAAGTTGGCCAGTATCTCCATTGTCGGTGCCCTCATACAGAGCCCTCGTTTACTCTTACTTCTATTTGTGGATGAGTATTTGATGCTCACTGTCAGTCTTCATGTTGATGTTGCTCCAGTCATTTCGGTTGTTTAACGCTCTAAAGGTTTTCTCAGGAAGGATTGATGGGACCAGCATTTTGTGAATTATTTACACATTGATGATATTTGCTGCATTTATAATTGAAAGTCATTTTGGCAAGATATAAAATCCATGGCTCATGTGTCTTGCTGTGGGTATCTTAAATGTGTCCTCCATTTTCTTCTGCCATAAAGTGTTGTCAAAGTTGGCTGACAATATACTTTTCTTTCTATATTAAAATATTTGGTTTTTTGCCTGGTTATCAAAACATTTTTTTCTTCAAAGTCCAATAATTCCATCAGAATATGTCTTGCTGTTGTTGGTCATTCTGGGTTAATTTTCTGAGGTATATGATGTGCCCTTTCAGTATGTAATTTCAGATCTGTTTTTTTAATTTAAGTAAAAAATTCTTTACTTACAGACTTTAGTTATTCTGTTGCCTTGTTTTCTTTGCCTGTCGCATCCTCTTGAATAATTTTCATCCACCTTCATTTCTTTCTGATTGTAAAAATCCTTCTTTCCTCTTCTGTTTCTCTTAAGGTAGTATCTGATTATCTGTTATGTTTATTTGCCCCTGTGTTCCTTCTAGTTAGTCTTTATTTCTGAAATGATTATTTTTTTGCTGATTTGATTTATTCACATTTGTATGTCTGTATCACATGCACTGTATAAAGATATACAACTATTATGTACCCATAATAATTTTAAAAATTTACATTTAATTCTTTACTGAATTTTGTCATCTTATTTCTGAGTTGTTCTTATTCTTTTTATATATTCTAACATATTTTTTACATTTCTTTAATATCATATAACTTTTTATGTGAACTTTTTTGTGAACATCTTCATTGAAGCAGCGCTCAGGAAAAGACCACA
>NW_012149975.1:734521-753283 GCF_000956105.1 Propithecus coquereli | reverse complement strand
TTGTTAGAAGCCTGTGCATTTCATGTTTTAAAATCAAGTTTGTTGAGGTGTGACTTACAATAAAATGTATGCTTAGGTGTTCAGTTAGAAGAATTTTAGTAAATATATGCAATTTTATAGCCACCACTCCAATCAAAATATAAAACATTTCCATCCTCCATGCAAAGTTCTTTCATATTTCCTTTTGCAATTTACCCCCTCTCCTGACCCTACACCCTTGCAAACACTGATTTGTTTTCTGTCCCTAAAGTTTTACCTTTCCAGAATGTCTTATAAATGGAATCATATAGCATATAGCTTTTTGAGTCTGGCTTCTTTTACTTAGCATGATGCATTTAAGGGACATCCATGTTGTTACAGATTGTCAATAGGTCATTTCTTTTTACTGCTGAGCAATATTCCATGATATGGCTGTATCACAGTTTGTTTAACCATTCACTTGTTCAAGGACAGCAGAGTTGTGTCCAGTTTCTGGCTATTACTAGTAAAGATACTATAAACATTCATGTAGAGCTTTATGTATGACATGTTTTCATTTCTTTTGGGTCAATACCTTGGAGTGGGATTTCTGGTCATTTGGTTAAGTGTATGTTTTGTTTTATAAGAAACTGTGAGACTGTTTTCCATAGTGACTGTGCTATTTTACATTTCCACCAAAAATATGTGAGAGATCCGGTTACTCCGCATCCTTACCAGTACTTGGAATTGTCAGTATGTTTAATTTTAGCCATTCTACTAGGTGTGTCAGGGTTAAATAATTTATTTAGAATAATTTGGATATTTTAAGCAGTGTTTCCCAACTCATCTCTCCATATACTCTCTAAGACTGGATGCTCCTAACTTGCTCAGTCCATCTCCAATTGCACAACCTGAGGTAGATGAATAGTCACTGTTGCTCTTGTTTCTGTTTTTCTTCTTTTTGTTTCTTTTCCTAAGAACATCAGAGCAGAAAAGGAGCTTAGACATAATTTAGTGCAGGGTTTGGCAAATTTTTTCTGTAGAAGTCCAGGTAGTAAATATTTTTGTTTTTGCAAGCCATTCAGTCTCTTTCACAACTTAACTCTGCCATTATAACATGAACGTAGGCATAGACAATTCAGAAAAAAATGGGCATGTTCCAATAAAATTTTATTTATAAAAACAGGCACCCAGCCAGATTTGGCATGTGGACCACAGTTTCCTGACCCCTGGTTTACTCTAACTTCATTTTACAGATGAGAGGACTTAGCTCTGGTTTCATTCTTTCCCCTGATTTACAAATAAAGAAGGCGAGGACCAGGATGTTGGCTTTCACCATAAGAGACATGCTTGAATTGGGTTCAGGATAAGCTTGCCTTATGCATAATTCCTGTTGTAGCAAATGATATTAGATAAAGCTGTTAATATAGGATCTTTCAACAATTTTAACTGCACTAAAACTTTTGAGACATCTTAATATATTACCTTGACTTTTTGAGCCTATTATATCTACTTGACTTTTTGAGCCTATTATATCTCTAGAGCAATGGTCAAACTTGAGTGGCAAGAAATTAAAGGTAATAAAATTTCAAATGAAATAGTTGAAGTGAGAAAAGCACGCCACCCTTTTATTCTTCTTGAAAAGAATTTGTTTCCAATTTTGGAAATGTCCAGATTTATTTATCTCTTGAGATAGCCATTATACATCATATTAACAATCCCATACTTCCCCCCTTTAATGTTAATTCCTGATTGTTTTATTTCGTTAATTGTTCAAATAGATAAAGATTCTTAGTCAAAAACCAAAACTAGGAAAACAGACACTTATGGTTCCAGGCACGCAAATCTAAACATAAGCGTTGGCTGTGAGTACTCAGGGCAAGAACACTGTTTAGAAAAGTCATTGTGTATGTGTTTTTTCCTCCCTTCCAGCAGTGGAAGAAGTATGACATTTATGAGAAGCAAACCAAGGAAGAAACTGACTCTGTAGTGCTGATAGAAAACCTGAAGAAAGCCTCTCAGTGATGGAGATAATTTATTTTTTAACCTTCAACATGACCTTGTGAAGATTCTTCCCATTCTCTATTTGTTATCTGGGGACTTGTTAAATGGATACTGAAACTACTGGACCACTTAAAAACAGACAGCTCATAAGAGCCACAGGTCTTTATGTTGAGTTGTGTACCGGAAAACTAAAAATAATGGGCCCTTTGGAAAGGAGAGTGGAGTCATTTTCATTGAGTTATAAAAGCAGACATCCTTTGTGAAGGCTTCAATCTAAGGGACAAAGCAAAAAGTGATGATAGCAGTAGAATTAATCTTATCAAGAGTCATGACAACTTCCTGAGTGATCTGTGCTTGCTTTGTATTATTTGTGTCAAACAACACCAACAAATTTTATTTGCAGAGGAACTCATTTTGGGTACAAATACTGATGTTGAACTTGAGTTACAAAGAACATCTAACAAACAAAATTGATAAAATCTCTTAGCTATTTTTTGGGATTCCTATTGAGTAATGTTTGTGGCTATTGAAGCTCTTAACAGTCTGGAATCATCATCCCCTTCAACAGCATTATCCTCTGCTTTGAAAGCCTCAGAAATCAGTGTTGGCCATGATGATGACAACTACAGAAAAAGCAGAGGCAGCTTTTTTTACCAAGACCTCTCAAAGCCATTGTAGGCTTTTAAGGGCAGTGGAAGCAGAATGATTCATTGGGTATTAGAGTTTGAACCATGAAATCTCTAATGATGTTTATCTTTTCTTCACCTCTGCTACTCAAATCAAGTATTTACTATATGTCTGGCTTGTGCTACCCCTCCAGGTGTGAGGCACAGACCCTCTCCAAGGGTTTACAATCTACTTGGGACTCCTTGGTTCTTACCACTTTCTTTATCTCCATCAGTCGTTTTACAGACATTTCAATTCCCCAACTCTGACACTGATTTCTCCTTTTGCATTCTCCCTTATTCCCTTCCTTGTAGCCTTTTGACTTTTGTTAGAAATTAGGATATAAATCTCCTCAAAACACCAAGAGGAGCAGGGGGTAATTTGTATCTCAGGTAAAGTGTGAGTAGACTGAGAAACAATGACTAATTCTTGCATGTTTTGTAAATTCTGTGTGAGCCTGCAATTGTTGATGGTTTTCAGCATCTGATGTTTATCTATGCATTTCTAAATAGAGATGAGGTATTATCTTCACTTAGAACTTTGCTGTTTGCTTGAGAAAAAAGAATAATTGAATATTTTTCTCCTTTATTTTTTCTACAAGATGGGCCCTGGGATTCCTATTTTCCCTGCCAAATGATTAATTAAGTAGGTTCTGTGTCTTACATTGATAGCCAGCCATCCAAGGCTCCCTTTATGCTTTTTTTTTTTTTTTTGGCGTATGTTAGGGTTCCATTCTCACCCGTCCCCACAACATATCCATATATATTCCCTGTACTCCTACATCTCCCTAATTTAAAGAAGTATGGGAAATGAGAGGTATCTCCCTCCAACCCCCTCCCCATTTCTCTCCATACACACACAGACTCAGATTACTGATAGGAACTTGAGAACTTTATATCACAAGTTCTCCAAACATTTACCAATTATGTTAATAAGATGATGCTCACTTGCAGTTCCTGCTCTTAGGGGAGGGGAGGGGAGATAAGAAACCCACATTCTCCGCAGGTTTGGGCAAAAGTGGCAACCTGCTTCCATGGCTGTGGAGAAACACTGTGCCCTGGCTTCTCTGAGGAAATTGGGATTCGTGGCAATGGTAGATGTAAAGTGTCTCTTCCCTTTGCTTTTATTTTTGAGGTCAGATTGAGGCTGGGAGACAGGCATATTGGATGTTCCATTTTGTTGTACTGTTCTCTAGAAAGAATATTTCATTCCTGTGTAGGAATGAAATTAATTGCTTTCCAGTCTTTTATAATTCTGGGAAGCAAAACACTTACATGCCTCACCCAAAGCCATTTTTACTATTATCCTATTTAGATGGCAATGAGGAGGATGCTTTGAAATTCCCAAGGAACACTGACACTGACAGTCATGTAGCCTGGGAGTGGGGAAATTGTATTTTGTTCTCATCCTCCTCTTTTAGCTGAGAGACTAAGAGGCATTAAATTATGAGAGTACCTGATTGTTTCATAAATGCTAAAAAGTGACCCCCTTGGTCTTGGGAGCTCTTGGAGACTTCAGTACATCAGTGGGATTCCCATCACCTGTAGAAAACTAGTGGGTTCATTTACTGTTTTAGGTCTAACCCATATGGATTTTTTCCACACATACTTAAGTAAACCCACTGTGAGGATAGTCATTCTTATTCTTTCATTCAGATAAGTTTTTTCTTCATCTGGGCACTGAAGGGATACATGAAACAATGTTAACATTTTTGGTAATGTCTTCACCCAGTGATCATTTTTGTTTAACTTCTTATAGGAAAACTTGAGTTAAATAAATATTGTCTTTTTGTATGTCACCCAAATGGTTTCCTTTGGTCTTACTTGGGGGAAAGTATTACGAGGGGTGGGTGGTGGAGAAAATTGGAGTTAAAAGAATAAACATTGTGAAAAAATTCCAAGGCAGCTATTTTATCTTATAATAGCTTATCATAAGCTTCCCTACTATTCCGGTGTGCCTAATACAGCCTTTGTAAGCAGCACCTAAAGGGATTTAAGTATTTGATAAATTGCAGCTATGTTAATTAATGGAAATGGAGAGCTGGTCCTTTCTAATATTAAGCTAAAATGGAGTGGAATATGCTTACTGTCACGGTATACATGATGTATCTGTGGTATACATGACTGTCATAGTATACATGATGGGGGACCTCTAGTCACAAGGTAATCATATTAGCAGATTAGATTTGAGACTACAAAAATCAGTTTGCAATAGCTGTTCTCTTAAGAGATGGTGATATAGTTTCATATTTTCTATAACTACAGCAAAAGGGTTTGAATGTCATGGAGGGTTTTTCTCATTGGTGTTAAGCTCTGGGAGTGTGTCTTTAGCTAGCCCATATTTGCCAATTACCCTGAATCTTTACAGGATCCAAGCTCTAGGGTGAGGGTGGGGGTGATAATATTGGTCAGGTTTTTTCTGTAACTATCTAGAATTATCCAGGAAGATTCTGGAAATCCATTTCCAGGTAAGTATAGTTGTTCTGTTGTTGTCGTTGCTATTTTAAAATAAGAAACCCCTTTCTGATTTTTAATACATCAACACTGAGTATTATAACAGAAAACATTTAATTGAGGACCCTTGAGGTTATAAATCTGTGTGAGATCTACGGAAAACAAATTCCTGTTGCCACAAATATGTTCACCTCATCTCAGGGGAAAAGGAACCAGAATGATCTAAGCACATTTGCTTTCCAGAGTGATTTACCATTTTGTTGTTTCCATGAACTCCTGTTCTTTTAAAAGTGCAGTTTATGCTCACATGAATAGCATATTATGCTACTAGGGTATTAGTAGTTTTAGAAGGAAGCAAGGGAACAAGAACATTTATTTCAGACTGTTTTCGTTTAAACCCTTATGGTTAGATCAAGTAATAAAGTTTTTTTAAATGCTGTAGCTAAATCTTGGTATGCTGTTACTTTAAGCAAGGGAGGAGTTTTACTGGTATTTGGATGTGCTAGATATTTTTGACATCAATTCCCAAGATGATTTCTTCCTGAAGGTTCTTTGGCCTTTTACTATCTTTCCTAATGGTCACATTTTTAGTTTACTATTAGCATCAGGAAAATATTTCACTGCTAGTTTTCAGCATTTATTGGGTAGACCATTATATAAAAAGAAAATTAATAATTGTTGAGTGTACTGTGCACCAAGTTACATGTGTTATTTCACTTAATCCCTATCTTGGTCCCATGAGATAGGTTACATTATTATCTTCATTTTACAGATGAAGAAACTGAGACATAAAATGATTGAGTTGTGTGTACAAGCTCACGTAGCTAGTAAGCAACTGAGACAAAATTAGAAAACAAATCAGCCTGACTTTAAAGCCTGTATAATATAGCCCGTGATGTATTTATTTGTCCCAAGGAAACAGCTACCTAAAGAAGAAAGATCTTAATTCACATTATTGCCAAGTTGCTTATCAACCGGAAGACTGTTCTGAATTTAAATCATTTAATTGCAAAGTGAGCTTTTTACAGTGGCTTGAGATTCATTTGTGCATTCATTCATCTATGTGCCAGGCAATGTGCTATGTAATCGGAATTTAGAAGCGAATATGGATTGGCTTAATATCAGGTGGTAAATCAAGGAAAGGCTACTTTGTATAGAAGAAAGAAACTTGGTTTTAAAATTTAGCAGTTCCAAATGTACTTGCAGGTAACTCTGTCTGGTTCTGTTTCCCCATTTGTAAAATGAAGATGTTAGACTTAGTGATTTATAATCCCATCCATGATACATAACAGTGGCCATAAGTCGTGGAGCTCATTTGGAAGTGAGAATCTTTGCTATGAACACTAGCTCTAGGCATCTGTAGTCATCAGTGTTCCCATCTGTGAAATGAGGAGGTTGAGCTAGATTAGCTCTATTAATTCTGACATCCAATAAAGGTGATGACTTTTGTTTTACGAATCAAGAAACTATGTTTACTGTCACTTCTTACTCTTGCTACAGGAAGTAGCTAGCTGTTGGCAGTAACTGCCAAAAATAACTAGAGGAGCAGGCCCTTTAATGCAATGGAAAGAATGAAGGTATTGATACATTGGATGAGACCTGTGGTCCACTCAAATCAGGATTTTCACAAGGGCCCAGCCATGGTTGTGCCTAACAAAATATTTCTTAATATGCTTTGCAGATCTTAGGTCGTTTTGTCCAGAAACATAAAAATGGACTATGTATTAATACAGATTGCTTGTATAATGACTACATTTGATATATTACCTTAAGTAGAGTCCATTTGAATTCAGTACTTGTAAATTTGGTTAATAAAATAAAAAAGTTAAAATTGAATTTAACCTTTTTATTTGATCAAAATAATACAGATATGTAATTTTAAAAGTCAAAGGGTATTATAGGGCTTATCATTAAAAAAAGTAGTCCTCTGCCCCACCCCTCCTTACCCCTGATTCCTGCTCCCCAAAAAGATGTCAACACCCTAATTCCTGGAACCTGTGAATATGTAACTACATGGCAAAGGGGACTTTGCAGACATGATTAAGGTTACAGGCCTTAAAATAGGTTTTCCTGGATTATCTGGGGTGGGGGTGCTAATATTGAGCCCTTACAAGCAGAGAAAATTCTTTGGCTGAAAGCAGAAGAGGAAGAGAGACTCAAAGGACAGAAAGTGCTGTCAGCTTGAGGATGCAAGGGGCCATGTGTGGGAAGGAACTGGATGTTGCCAATAACTTGAATGAGACTGGAAGCAGATTCTGCCCCCACAATTTCCGTATAGGAACAAAGGCTGGTGGACACCATGGTTTGGGCCTTATGAGACCCTGAGCAGAATATTCAGCCACATGGTGCTGGACTACTCACCTATGGAAGCATGAGATGATAAATTTGTGTTGTTTTAAACTACTTTTAACATTTTTAGCTGTTTCTTTTGGTATATTTCTTTGCTTCTAAATAATACCCTAATACTTAATCCAATTTCTTTTTTAAAATTTAGGTTTAGAAATGATTTCTAAATTTCTTCTATGGAAGATGAGGAATTAGCTTGCTTGTATGCCCCCCAACACACACATATACACACACACATGAACACATACACTCACATTTGTCTTTCACAAATATAAAAATTGTGGTTAAAATATTTGATATTTGCATTATACCATGTAAATATTGCTCACAGTTGGTCCATGTAGAGTATCATTGATTATATGTCCTTTATTTTGTTTTTTTTTCCAAATTATCTCTTTTTGTTTGATTTGTTTCTTTATGTATCTGTAGTGAGTTCAGCCCCAAACTTTCTGACAAAACGATAGAACTCCACTCAGTATGGTCAAACATATTAGGTAATCTGTGAGTTTCATTTATTTTTCTTGGCGACTGCCCTCTTGGAGTTTGCCACCCTCCCAATCCATTCTGGAATAATTGTTTTCTAGGTCTACCAGTCATCATCCTGGGAATTCCCTTTGCTTCTATTCTGTGTTAGCTTCTGTTTCCTACATCCCAGGTTGTCCTTGGATTATGCCCTGGTTTTGCTGGACCACACCCTTTACTAACTTCCTTAGAAAGGTTGCATGGGAGGTGATTTTAATAAAATCATCCCGTGTCTGAATATATCTTCACACATGATTAAAATTTTCACTAGAGGAAGAATTACTAACTGGAAACAATTTCCTCTCAGAATTCTGACAGCATTATTCCAATGTGTTCTTGCTTCTAGTGTTGCTTTGGAAAAGTCTGATTCCTTATTGATTTCTAATTTTCTGTATGTAACTTTTTTTCTCTGCAAGGTTTTCTCTTGGTCCCTAATGTTTTAAAATTTAATGATATACCTTATTGTGGATCTTCTTGCATTTCCTGGGCTGGGCTTTTGTCAGCCCTTTCAATCTAAAATCTCATCCTTCATTTTTGAGACATTCCCTTATATTATTTATCATATAATATATTCCCTTCTATTTTCTCTATCTCTAGAATTCCTATTAGTTGGATATAAGACATCCTAGACTGATTCTCTAATTTTCATATATTTTTTTCTCCCATGTTCCATTTATTTGTCTTTTGGTTCTACTTTTTGGGAGATTTCTTTAACTTGATCTGTCTGAGCCTCAGTCCTCATCTGTAAAACATTAATAAAAGGACCCACCTCACAGGGTTGTGGTGAGGTGTCGAGGAAATAAAACACGTAAAATGCTTAGCACAGTGAACTTCAATAAATGGTAGCTGTGCTTACCCATACTGTTATTCTGGAACCAATTTCTTCTCCCTTCTCATGTGAAAATGACAATCCTGGTGGTAGCAATATATCTTACTTTTACAATATCATATTATACTGTAATATTCACCTTTGTTGTACTGAATTTGGAATAACATAGCATTTTCCAATTACACTGTTTTCACCCCAAAAAAATTCTATGGTGAAATAAAAAAAAAAATCCAGTTAGCAATATTAACTCTCTTACTCATGCTTCTAAAAACACTTAAAAATCAAAAATGGCTTTGTCTTTTCTTTCTTTCCCTCACCCCTGGGGTAGATGGGAACTGGAAAAATAATGTTGGATACCCACTCCTTGATAGTAAAATAGGTCGTTTGGAGCCCACACTAACTGTTTTCTCAGGATGGGAGTGCAGTATAAATCTTTAACATGTGAGGGTTGCCGTACATTCTGCCATGCAGCCCAAAATAAGGCCGGCCTGTAGCTGGGGGCGCTGAGGAAGCTGATGGACAATTAAACCTCAAGGCCCAGAGGAGGCCCGGATGAGCTGTGAGCTTTGCAGCCAAACGCCACCCTGCCTGCACTTAGGGGCCCCATGGAGACTAGAACTAGAATTACAGAAAAAGAAGGTCCGTAAGTCAGGAACAATCTGGCTTTGCTACTTTACACATTTTGTTCAAGTGGGGGTGATAGTAAAGCTATATGACATGGGTATCAACCAATCAGATCAGATGCTGGCTATAATTACTTGGTAGGTAGGTATCAATCCTGGATTCAACAGATATTTATTGTCTACCACGTTCCCAGCACTGTGTTAGGCACTGTATGATGTGGGGCAAGTTACTTCCTTTCTCTGAGCTTCAGTTTTCTCGCCTGTGAAGAAAAGGAATAAGTGATCTATAGGGGATCCTTCAGGTCTAACATTCACAAGCAATAAAATGGTAACTTCTGATTGTTCTGGGAAAATAATGGAAATAGGTATAGAAAAACAGCAACTGACCCAAGACTTGTAGATTTGAAAATATGGGGAAAAAACAGAAAATGATTCTATGAGTTATTGTTTGATTTGAGAACGGGAGTAAGAATGAATCTAAATGTCTTATCTCCATGATGTTTGCAAACGCACTAAAGCGGAGACAAAGATAGCTCTAATCAAAAGGTGAGTCTGTTTGTTTTACAGCCTTGACATTCAAGCTGCTTCCCACTATCCCCCACCAACATGTGCATACAAGACACACACCTTTCCCATTCAGAGTCTACTACTTACTTTCAGCATCGTCTCTCCTACTGCTCCCACTCCCAAACCCTCTCTTTCTCTGGCTGGCAATAGCTTGTCCACTCTGACAAGAGTCCATATTCTAGGTCTTTCTTAATTTCATCTCTTTTCAGACACGCCCTACCTCATTTCCTGTTCCTTTTGGCCTCGGCCTCCTCATAAGACATTCGATCAATTCATCCTTGCTAATGTGGTCAAGGAGGGCTAAGAAGTTTGTGGGTTACCATTCCTGGATAAGATCCATATTACAGGGAGGCTCCCCCAAACCATGCTATCACTTTTATGGTGGATTAAAGAATGTTTATTATAGTTCAAACATATAGAGAAGTAGAGTGACTGTTACAATGAATGACCCCATCAACCAGCTTCAACAATTATCAATGTGGTCAATCTTATTTCATCCATACCTCCACCCATTCTCTACTCCCTATACAATGAATTATTTTAAAGCAAAGCCCAGACATCGTATCATTTCATATGTAAATACTTCAGTATACATCTCCACAAACTAAGGACCCATTTATTTAAAAAAAACTGCAATACCATTATCACATTTTAAAAATTAACAATAACTGCTTAATATTATCAAGTATCCAGTCATTGTTTACATTTCCCCAATTGTCTTGATGAATCAGGATTCATCAAGGTTCATGGTTGGTTTTTAAATACTGATGCTTTGTGATATACAAGGGCAAGGATTTGGCAACAAATCATTGTCCGGCATCGGCATTTAGTAATGAATATAGCCCTGTATACCACAAAGTAGCTCTTTTTCCCTTTCCAAATTGCTGTGACTAAATATTTGCTTAGCATCCCATTGGATTCCGGAAATTCTTTATAAGCACAGTCAGACATCTGTGAAAATGTGAAAGCAGTGAAAACTCAAGTTCATCCTTAAAATTTAAAAGTTCTTGCACAACCAAGACATATTCTTCCTTTAAAAGAAAAACCCTGCACACACACACACACGTCCACACACACAAATGCCAACTTCTAATATATCTAAGGAATGTTTTTGAAAAGGGCAGTACAGAGCATATCTGTGTTGTATCATTTCTTTTCTCACAGGATAAGGACCAATATAAGCACATTGGAAACGTGATGTTAAAAGAGCACTTCGGCATGGATTAATTGAGACCAATATGTTGCAACCCGTTTTTGATATTTTTAAATGTGCTGAAAGTTTAAAAGCGGGGTGGAAAAATAGGTTTATGAGTCTGAATGTTAGATTGAGAAAAATTGGGTGTGGTTACATGTGTGCTTCTTAAATCTGCTGAGTTTACACTTGATCATGCAGTTTTCCGTAAGCCGCTGCCTTGAATACCATTGGGAAATATTGACACAAACCATATGACTATCACCAGAAAGATGTATAGATACATTGGAGTGAAGAAAAGCCGATTAAATTGAACCATGGCGTCTGGGAGCAGCATTCCTGTTGTCAGGGTCTGTTCTATCCACATTACCTTTTTATTCATTCTTTGAAGAAGTCTTTAAATGAGTGTAGATTGTGTGCAAGATGCCGTGGTGGATTCAAAGAAGAATAGGGCATGCTCGCTCATCCTATTGTTGCCTATGGGACAGGGGTGGCAAATTTGTTTCATCTTGTGGACCAGTTCTGCCTAGAGTACTGTTTCCAGAAGAATTTTGAGATTGGTTTGGGCTCAGTGGGAAGACAACTATGATCTATTTGTGATGTCTCTCGTTGGATACTGGTGGGAGGGGGTGAGTTGAAGCATTTATGCCACATAGTTGCCACCCTAGGCTAAGGGCTGGAGGGAGATATTCATGTAGATAAATAAGGGATCATCTACAAGGCAGAATGTTAAAAATTAGAGCTATGAAAGGAGGTCCAAGTAAAGTGCTGCAGACAGGCAATGGGAAGAATGATGGGGTGTTGGGACCAGGAGGATACCCAGAACATTTTTTGAGGGAGGTGCTAGTTGATCTGCATCTTTAAGCGTGAGTAGAATCGGAACAGATTAACAAAAAGGGGGCATTCCTGTCCTTGGGAGGAGTTTGAGTAAAGGCACAGATCGTGGTGGCAGGATGGATTGTGAGAGGAAGATGACAGAGATAAGCAGATGAGCTAGGAGATTAGGCAAGAGCTGGTGAGGCTCTGCCCGTGCCTGGGGAACTGGAGAGTGCAGATCTGAAGTAGTTTAGAGGTGAACTCACCAGGGCTTGATGAATAGGAGGGAGATGTTCAAAATGATATAGAGAAGCGAGCACGGTCTTGGATGGGGACTGGGGGGCAGATGAGAAATATGAATTCTACTTTGGACATGTTGACTATGGAGTGCCGGAGGGAACCATTAAGTCATGATTTCCAACAGGGTTGGGAACAGTCAGAGATGGCAATGAGAGGAGAGAGCAGCTTCAAGAGTCAGGGTCATGGGAACCAGCCACCAGGGAAAGACCAATGAGGTCACTTCCATAAGAAGACACATTGCAAACCCTTTCAGCATAGAGTGAGCAAACCTCAAATCTAAACGTGCTATGGGGGCAGTCATGGGATGGCGGGTTAAATGTCAAAGCAGAGCACGTATCAGGAACTTGTGGCTCAAGAGTAACACACTACTGCCATCTGGGGGCTGCATGTAGAAATTGTAATGGCAGTTTTGTGAAAGACACACTGAGGGGACGTTATTTTGGAACCAGCAAGACCCCTTCTCTCAAAAACGTTTTCATAGATCTTTCTTCAACTCTTGTCAGCCTCGCTCCGCTTCTCTGTCCCCAGTGAAGAAAACCATGGCGGCAGGTGTTCTGTAACATCCTTTCTTTCCAGAAGGGGTTAACTCCTGAAAGCAGAATATTTCCAGTCAGCTACAGCATCCTAGCACTGAACTGAGACTCTTCGTGCTGCTGCTGTTGTCCTGTAGCAACTGACCAGAGTTCCAACCTGAACCACAACTCCCTGCTGCATCCACCAAATCCCTCATTTTGACTGAGTCACTGCCTGGCTCTCACCTTTGGTACTAGAATATTCAATTTTTGCCTCCAGAGCACCATTTACTCATTTGTGTTTTCTTTTGCTAACATCCTTTTCTAAAGTGGAACTGGATCTTCATTTGTTCATTCTTCATTCAACAAACATTTATTGGGTGGCTACAGTGTGTCGGGTACTGGGGATACGTTAGGGAGCAAAAACAGATGGAGCCCCTCCAAAAAGCTGTGTTACAGTCTAACTGTAAAGACAGAAAACAATCATTTTAAATGTGATAATTACTATGAAGGAAAGATTTATGATGCAGTGAGATGCAGTGAGGTGAGACAAAGAAAAGGTTGATGAGGCAGTGAGAACCGGTAATAGTCTTGGAGGGTAGGTAGCAAAAATGTTTCTGAGGATGTGACATTTAAGCTGAAATTTGGAGAATTGGTAGGAATGAGTCAAAAATTAATTGTTTTGAAAAATATGAAAGCTACAAGGCCAGGAGAAGAAGGGGGGGGCATCCTGCTGGTTCCTCTGTCTTTCTAAGATGATAGTGTGGCAGGGAGATTCAGCGGCTTTAACACAGGGCAGTCCCTAGGAGTATCTTCAATGCTGAGTGGGCATGCCAACTAAAGTGAAAAGCATATGTCTAAAATCAAAATAATAATTACAACAATGACAATGAGAAAAGCGGGAAATGTAGAAATAGAGAACCCCTTCAAAAAAACTCTCCAAATTAGACTGCCCCATTCGGAAAGGAATAGATAGAAATACATAAAGAAATACTACTGTTCTTGAAGTCTTGAACTGTTATCTTTTGGGTTCTTTTTAATTTTGCTTTTAAAGAATTGAACCCATTTTTTAAAAATCTTTATGTACACTGATTTGGACAACTTGACCATAATGTCTTAAATCTTTTAACACGTCAGACGTGAACCAAATCAAAATATCAAAATCTTCCTGAGCTTTAAGATTCCTCATCGGTAAAATAGAGATAACAATAATAGCTATTATCCTAGGGTTTTTTTTAGACTTAATAAGTTAACACTGGTAAAGCACTTAAACCAGTGCCTGGCCCATAGTAAGCATATAATACATGTTAGTAGTGTGATTTCAGGGCTGACCTATTTATAGAACATGTCAGGAGAAAATACTTCAAGGCTGCTGGAACATTGAGGTTGCTTCAACGCCATGCCATGGAAGAGGCTGGCTACTTCAGCTACACAAGGGCCAACCCTGACGCTAGAAATGGTAAGTGAAAAAAGAATCAAGCCCAGTACATGGAATATGAGTCATCTGGTTTGCGGAAGTACCCACAGAGAGAAGCTTATTTTGTAGCTCAAATTTATAAGGTATCTCCCCTCCCTCATTCCTAATAGGTAATCATCTAGCCTCTGCCTAAATACCTCCAGCAACAAGGAATTCCCTATTTTTGGAGAAAGGGTATTTCATACCTTGATAGTTCTAATTTTTTGGATCAGTCTTCACATTCTATAGTCAAAAATCATATTCCTTATATGTCTACCCATTAATCTTCCTTCTTCCCTGAAGAACCAAACTAAACAAAAAAGTCCCCCTTCACAATTGGCAAAGTTAGAGGAAGGACTGTAAATTACAATATTGTATCACTGTTAAATTTTCTGAATTTGATAATGGTACTGTGGTCATCTATGAGAATGTCCTTGTCCTGGGGAAATGTGCACTGAAGTATTAAGGAGTAAAGTGGCATCATATATGCAACCTGTTTGCAAATAGTTCAGAACAAAAAGAACACTAATATATAAGTAGTGATTAAACAAATGCCAAAATATTTAAAATTGGTGGGATCCGAATAGGTGATATATGGAAATTCTTTGCTCTATTCTTGCAACTCTTCTGTAATTTTGAAATTATTACAAAATAAAAAGTTAACAGAAATCCTTCCTCTTACATATGACAGCTCTTCAAAGGTCTGAGAGCAATTATCACATTTATACATTTATTCTGTTCTACTTTTCTCTCTCTCTCATTTGTTCATTCTTCGCTTATTCATTAATTCTTCAACAAATATTGATTGAGCACCTGCTGTGTACTAGGACCAGAGCTGGGCACTGTGGATACAGCAGAGAAGAAAGTCCATTCCTCCTGCTCTTGTGGAAGTTGGGGACACTTGGGGGAGACCAAAGGTAATGCAATTATTCTATAAATAGTTTTATCCTAACTTTGATAGAACTATGAAGGAAGAATCAGGGTGGGGGTGGCAGTGGTGTGAGAGAGCCTGCCAGAAAGTTCTGAACCTGGCAAACGGCCCCAGCATCTCAGGTTGTAGCAATGCAAAGGGCAGTGAGCCAAAGAAATTAGCACTCCTCTGTGAAAAATCTGTTGGCTGAGGGGAAGGATTTGGGAGCCCAGGTGAGCAGCTGTGGACAAGCATTTGACAAGTTGTTCCATCTGCTCCCTTAAATGTCACGAAGCACTGAAAGGAGATTACCTGGATTTGAAGGAAAGCTGCTGTGTCCCAGCCACGTAATTGTGTAAGAGGACAGAATAGCCTCAGTGCCTTGGTGCAGGTGGCTCAGAATGTTGGGGACTACCTCAGAAACCAGGGCCCTGGCTCCGCCCCTGTCCCTGCCTTCGTCCCCCATCAATCACAGCTATACCTGATGACATGGCTATGGCAGTTGGGCCCTTGCTACAGAATTTCAAGCTTGGGTTTGGGTTGGGCCTCAAAGAGTCCTGGGAACAGAAAGTTTAACAGGAATCATGCCAGTTTCTGCAGTAGGATTTGCCTTACAACCTAGATGAGAAAACTTGAGCTTTAGAGCCAATAACATGTATTTTTTCCCCAGAAGAATAGCCATTATATGGGGCAGTGGAGGCGAACATCAAGCTGAGGAGGTGCATGTGAAGCCTAGTGCTTAGAACGTAATACGCCTTCAACGAATGGCAGCTACCGTTCTTGTCATCATTGATACCAAGTGGGCTTGGCGAGGAAAAAGGAGGTAGCTGACAGGGGACAGGGGACAGGGCTCCAAATGGAAGGATGTAAAAACTTACTTTTGCCTATCTCATAGCTTGACTTTGTCATGATCACCTAGTATTCTAAATAGTCAGTACTCAAGCTTTAGTACATATATTGTTCATTCATTCAACAAATTTTTATTGAGTGCTTGCTACGTGTCAGACACTGCCCCTGGTGCCAGAGATACACCAGTAAACAAAACAAGTAAACACATAACTTCATAGTTCTATACACCATGAGTTTTCACAGTGCTTTCATATCCAAGATTTCATTTTGTCCTCACAACAACCCAATGAGATAGGTACTATTGCTATTATCTCCATTTTATACAAGAGGGAACTGATGTACCCAGAGATTATTAGCTCGAGAGTGGCAGAGCTGGCATTTGAGCCCAGGTCTCCCAGCTGCAGTTTACTGCTCCATCCATCATACACTTTCAGAATGGCCACCAGCCTGACCTAATTCTCAGCAGCCTCCCTTTTGCCGGGGCACCCAGGGTTTTCCAGCCTGCCTTCCGCCTCGGGATTCTAGCCTCCCACCGCCAGCTCTAGAGCTCGTCCCTGCCACAGCAGTCCAGTGGATCAGTCAGCAGAGATTTTCGAAGAGCCCAGCACGGTGACTCCACAGCGGGCCTCAGTCATCTCAGTCAATCCGACTCAGCAGGGAGAGGGCTGGGCTACATTTTCTGAGGCGTTGCAGCTGTGCCCATTTGGTTGGACTTTTAGCTGGGTCCCTCTGTGGTGGTGCTCTGGGTAGGTGCTCTCCTAGGTTCAGACGCCTGGGGCAGAACGAGAGGAACTGGTGAAATATCAGTTTGGGATGCCAGGTCTCCCGTCAGGAATTTGGCACTGGGCTCCCTCAGATTTGGTGGCATGTGCTTCCTGTTGGTAATACACTTCCTATGAACTGGAAATCCTACCACTGTATTCCTGAGGTTTCGCTAGACTTCAAACACCTGCTAGATTAGCTGAGCATGGTGGCTCATACCTGTAATCCCAGCACTTCGGGAGGCTGAGGCAGGGGGATCGCTTGACGCCAGGAGTCCAAGATTAGCCTGGGCAACACAGCAAGATCCTGTCTCTACAAAAAATAATAATAATTAAAAAAAACTAGCCAGGCATGGTGATGCACGCCTTGCAGTCCCAGCTACTCAGGAGGCTGAAGTCAAAGGATCACTTGAGCCCTGACTTCCAGGTTACAGTGAGCTATGATTGAGCCTCTGCACTGGAGCCTGGGTGACAGAGCGACACTCCATTTCTAAGAAAAAAAAATTTTAAAAAACAACCTGCTAGATCATTGCAACTTAAGCAACTTCTAGAAATACCTATTTACAAGGTGTTATTTACAGAACGCAAGAGATTTAGGTCTTCTCTGAAATGGTACACTTGTGCTATGCAAGCTTTCCCAGTACACAAAGTACTCAGGCTTTTGGACATGCTTTCTCAATATTAAATCATATAAATAGCTTAATAAAACAGCATGCTTAATAAAACAGTGTTGGGAAAATTATCTGAATTCCTCAGTGATCAATGGTTATGTTCACCTCCGAAAAAACAATGGCACAAGGGAAAGTGCAAAGGCTTTGGAGTTACATCGACCTGTTTTTAAAACATGACTCCACCTCTTATAAGCTGTGCGACTTTAGGCTCCTTACTTAACCTCTCTGAGTGTCAGTTTCTATTAAACATACCAATCTTCAAGATTGGTTTGAGGAATAAGGGAGTTGGCTTATATAAAGCACCTAACACAATGCCTGTCGCATTGGAGCATTCAATAAATATTTACCCCCTTCAACTTCCTTTGGGCTGAGGAGCCAGAGCCAATCTAAAAGAGTGAAGCACCAAAAATATATTTTAAAATTCACAAATATTTGTTAATGAAACAACACATTTGTAAATAATGCATGGATCAAAGAAGAAATTGCAAAAGAAATTACAAAATACTTGGAACTGAATGATAATAAAAGCAGAACATAATAAAATTCATATGCATATAAAGGAATGTTTAAAGAGAAGTTAAATTTTATATTAAAAAATGAGAAATATAAAAAATACAAATAAAACACAAAGTAATAGAAAGAAGGAAATGATTAATAACTCAATAAAGGGTATCCATAAAATAGCAAATGCACAAAGAAGAGAGGAAAATCATTGTAATTACAATCAATCAACGTAATTCACTATTTCATCAGAATAAAGGATAAAAATATGATCATCTAAATAAATGTAGAAAAAGCAGTCAATAAAATTTAATGCGCATTCATGATTAACTAAGAATAGAAGTAAAGTTTCTCAACTAGACCAAGTGTGTCTACAAAAAAATTGCATAGTAAATATTTCACTTAATGGTGAAAGACTGAATTCCTTTCTCCCACTAAAATCAGTAGTAAGGCAACATGTTCACCATGTTTATTCAACATTGAACTGAGGTAGCCATTGCAATAAGAATAAAGAGAAAAAATACATAATGTGGAACAAAAGGAGTAAAATTGTCTTTACTTGCATGTATGATTGTGTATGGACAAAATCCTAATGAATCTGAAAATCAAAACTCCTATCACTAATGAGTGAATTTAGACAGATTTCAGGCTTTGAGATTGATATACAAAAAACTGTCCATACTAGCAATAAACACTTGGAAAATAAAAATTAAAAGCAATACCATTCATAATAGCATCTAAAGCAGACATACTTAGGGATAAATTTTTAAAAATGTGTGCAAGTTCTGTACACTAAGAGCTATGAAATTTTGCTGAGAGAGATTTA
>NW_012149975.1:708268-734471 GCF_000956105.1 Propithecus coquereli | reverse complement strand
GTAATTTTAATATTTTCATATATCTACAATAAATGGAAAATAGGGCAAGAACGTACCTGCAACAGGGACTCAGAATTAACTTAATGCACTTCATAAAGAGATTTAGGAAGAAATAATAACATGAACACCTCTTCTTTTGAGGCAAAAAAAAAGAAATAATAACAGATGCTAGTTATAGAGCACTTCAAAAAACATTCTCAAGGTTTTACAAGGATAATCTCCTTTAATGCTCACAATAACATTTGAGCTAGATGCTATTATCATCTCTGTTTACAGATGTGGAAACTGAGGCACAGAGGATTACAAAACTGAAAACTAAGTGGTAGGTGCAGAACCTACTTAGTTTGGCTGCAGAGCCTGTGTACTTTACCGCTATCACCCTATCTTTAGTGCTTTGCTCAGGAACCAAAGAAATACTTCTTTTAGGAAAGTCAAATCTCCCTTCCCCTCTACACAACTCCCTCTCCACTCCTACTCCCTCTTTTAATCTTAGGGATACTTAATTTAGCAACCCTTTTCTTGAAATATCTGGAATAAATAGCCTGGCTCAGTCCAACATTTTACCAGTTCAGTATAGTCCACATAAACTTGGGTGAATTAGTTAAATTTTAACATTCTATTGAAAATAGAACACATATACAGAAATGTGCATAAAACATGTATGTACATTTTAACAAATACTTAGAAAACAAACACCCATGCAACCACCAAGCAAGATCATAAGTAAAACACTGGGATGCCACAGAAGCCCTCCGTGGGTCTTTTTTTTTTGAGACAAGAGTCTCACTCTGTTGTCCAGGCTAGAGTGCAGTGGCATCATCATAGCTCACTGCAAACTCAAACTCCTGGGCTCAAGTGATCCTCCTGCCTCACCCTCCTGAGTAGCTGGGACTACAGGCACGCACCACCACGACCGGCTAATTTTTCTATTTTTAGTAGAGACGGGGGTCTCACTCTTGCTCAGGCTGGTCTCGAACTTCTGACCTCAAGCAATCCTCCGTGGATCTCTTTTTAATCAAAGCTCCTTTCTCTCCCCCAGGAGGAACCACTACCTTGACTTTTATGGTAACAGTTCTTTGCTTTCTTTTAGTTTTATCATCTCCATATGCATGTTTAAGGAATATAGTTTAGTTTCACCTGTGTTCGAACTTTATATAAATTGATCCACACCATAAGTATTCTTTTAACAAAACAGCTTTATTGTCATACAGTGCATGTCCTCAAAATTCACTCTTTTAGGGTGTATAATTCAATGGTTTTTAAATATATTCCGAGTTGTATGACCATCATTACAATCAATTTTAGAACATTTTCATCACTTCAGAAAGAAATCCTGTACTCATTATCAGTCATTCCCTTTTCCTTCCTCCCCCCAGCCCCTGGCAACCACTAATCTACTTTCTGTCTCTATGGATTTGCCTCTTCTGAACATTTCATACAAACAGAATCATACAGTATGTGGCCTTTTGTGTCTGCCTTTTTTCACTTAGCATAATGTTTTCAAGGTTCATCCATGTTGTAGCATGAACCAGTACTTTTCCTTTTATCCAATCATTAGTCGATGAACATTTGGGTGGTTTTCACCTTTTGACTGTTATTAATAATGCCACTATGCACACTACAAGATTTTTTATGAACATGTTTTCATTTCTCTTGGGTATTCACCTAGGAGTGGAATTGCTCGGTCATAAGGTAATTCTATATTTATTCTTTTGAGGACGTTCCAGACTATTTTTCAAAGTAGCCGCACCATTTTATATTCCCATCAGCAATATTTAAGGATCCCAATTTCTCCATATCCTTGCCAACACTTGTTATTCTCTTTTTAAATTATAGCCATCCTAGTAGGTGTGATGTGCTATATCATTGTGGTTTTAATATACATTCCCCTGATGGCTAATGCTGTTGGGAATCTTTCCATGTGTTTATTGGCCATTTGTATATCTTCCCTGGAGAAATGTCTATTCAGATCCTTTGCTCATTTTAAAATTGGGTTATTTATCTTTTTATCATTGAGTTGTAAAAATATATATTTTACATAGATCCCTTATCAGATATATGATTTACACATGTTTTCTCTCATTCCGTGGATGATTGTCTTTTCCCTTTCCTGACAGTGTCCTTCGTTGCATGAAAGTTTTAAATTTTGCTGAAGTCCAGTTTATCTATGTTTTCTTTTGTTGTTTTTGCTTTGGTGTGATATCTAATAATGTTTTGCCTAATTCAAGGACACAAAGATTTACTTCTGTGATTTCTTCTAAGAGTTTTATAATTTTAGCTCTTACATTTAGGTCTATGATCTATTTTGAGTTAATTTTTGTACATGGTGTGAGGCAGTGGTCCAAATTCATTCTTTGCGTTTGGATATCCAGTTGTCCCTGCACCATTTGTTGAATGGACTTTTCTTTCCCCATTGAACGGTCTTGTCACCCTTGCCACAAACCAGGTGACCATAGATGTATGTGTTTATTTCTGTGCTCTCAATTCTATTTCACGTATCTATATATCTGTCCTTATGCTGCGACCACACAGTCTTGATTACTGCAGCTTTGTAGTTTATTTTTAATTAGACCATTTTTATTACACCATACCCATAAATTAACTCTAAATGAAATAAAAACTTAAGACATGAATCCTTAAAATTATAAAAGAAAATATATGAAAAACCTCCTTGACATTGATCTTGGCAATGGATTTTTTTTGGATACAACACCAAATGTATGGCAACAAAAGCAAATATAAACAGCTGAACTGCACCAAAATAAAAAGCTTTTGTACAACAAAGAAAACAATGAAATAAGAAAACTTTCAGGGCCAAGTGTGGTGGCTCATGCCTGTAATCCTAGCACTCTGGGAGGCCAAGGCAGCAGGATTTCTTGAGGTCAGGAGTTCGAGACCAGCCTGAGCAAGAGTGAGACCCTGTCTCTACTGAAAAATAGAAAAAAATTATCCAGGCACCTAAAAATAGAAAAAATTAGCTGGGTGTGGTGGCACATGCCTATAGTCCTGGCTACTCAGGAGGCTGAGGCAGGAGGATTGCTTGAGCCTAGGCATTGGAGGCTGGAGTGAGCTAGGCTGATGCCATGGCACTCTCTAGCCCAGGCAACAAAGCGGAACTCTGTCTGGGTGTTTGGCTACTCTCTTGTATCTCTTCACCTTCCAGGTTCTTTATTCTCCTCTAGACTGGTGAGACGGGGGTCTCACTCTTGCTGGCTTGGAGACAGAAAGACCCAGCGAGACCAGGTTTCTGTAGTTCTCTAACATCACACCCCTATACAAATTCTGCTAAGCAGGGCCCAGGCATGCCCACTCATCCAGAGAGAATTCATGCCCACTCTTCCAGAGAGAATTTTATGGACACATCCCAAAATGTCAACAGAACCATTTTTCAGCTTCCAGGGTGGCCTGTCATCCTCTCTATGAGTCTTCCAGTACCTGTGTAGTAAGTTTTGAAATTGGAAAGTGAGAGTCCTCCAACTTTGTTCTTCTTTTTCAAGATTGTTTTGGCTATTCTGGGTCCCCTGAATTTCTATATGAATTTTAGGATCAGCTTGTCAATTTTTATAAAGAATCCAACTGAGATTATGCTGGGAATTACATTAAAGCTGTAGATCAGTCTCTAGATCACCATTTTATCAATATTAAGTCTTCCAAACCATGACCATGAAATGCCTTTTCATTTATTTTGATCTTTAATTTCTCTCAACAATGTTTTGTGATTTTCAGCATAGGAGTCTTAAAATGCTTTTGTTAAATTTATTCATAAATATTTTATTTTTGATGCTATTGAAAATGGAATTGTTTTCTTAATTTCATTTTTGGATCATTCATTGCTATTATATACAAACACAATTAATTTTTTTGATTCTATAACATATTTCCTTTTTAATTTAAAAAATATCACACTACAAAAGGTGTTTCTTTAATTTTGGTAACTGACCTAAAAGAAACAAAAAGATTTTATGATTTATCAGATAATCCCTGTGCTCTCTTTTTTATTTATTTATGTTCTTTTTCTTTTCCAGCATATTATGGGGGTACAGATGTTTAGGTTACATATGTTGCCCTTGTCCCCCTCCCCCCCTACAATTAATTTTTGTATACCAATCCCGTATTGTACATTCTTGCTGAACTCATTTATTAGTTCTAGTAGTTTTTTAGTGGTCTCTTTAGAATTTTCTATATACAAAATGATGTTGTCTACAAATAGAGACAGGTTTTCTTCTTCCTTTCCAATCTGGATGCCATTTTTCTTTTCTTCCTTCTTTCTTTCCTTTCTTCTTTCCTTCCCTTCCTCCCTCCCTCACTTTCTTCCTTCCTTCCTTCCTTCCTTCCTTTTTCTTTCTCTTATTTCCCTAAGCTAGAATCCCTAATACAATGTTGAATACAAATGGCAAGAGAGGACATTCTTGACTTGTTACTTTCATTGCTTTCTATTTCATTAATTTTTGTTCTTATCTTTATCATACCATTTTCTAATTTTGTTGAACTTGTTTGCATTCTTACATCTTGAGATGGATGTTTAACTCATTAACTTTTGGCCTTCCATCATTGCTAATAGATACAAGTTTTATTTATTTCTTTTTAGAGACAGGATCTTGCTATGTTGCTCAGGCTAGTCTGGAACTCGTGGGCTCAAGTGATCCTCCTATCTGAGCCTCCCAAATAGCTGGAACTACAGGCACATGCCACCACACTTGGCTCCCACAAGTTTCGATGTGGGTATTTTCATTATTGTTCAGCTAAGAATATTTTTAAATTCCACTATCATTCTTCTTTGACTCATTAATTATTTCAGAGTGTGTCTTAGTTTTCAAACATATTGAGATTTTCCAGTTATCTTTTTGTTATTGATTTGTAACTTACTTGTACTGAGATCAGATTTTAATTCTTTGGTATGTGTTGAGATTTGCTTTCAGGCCTAGTGTATGGTCAAATTTTGTAAATATTTGGTGTGTGTATTCTGCAGTTGTTGGTTGCAGTGTTCTATACATTGGCTATTAGCCGAAGTTATTAATCATATTGTTCAAAAATTCTATATCCTTAGAGATATTTTTTGTCCCTTGATCAACTACTGAGAGAGGTGTGGTAAACCTCCTACTCTTGATTGTATATTTGCCTATTTTTCCTTTAGTAAAGTAAGTTTTCTTCTATGTATTTCAAGGTTTTATTATAAGTATATAATCATTCAAATTTGTTAAACTTCCTGATGATTTGAAACTTTTATCATTATGAAATAACCTTCTATATCTCTAATAATGCTTTTTGCGTGTAAGTGTATTGTGTCTGATATGAATATAGCTATACAAGTTTTCTGTTCTATATTATTTGTATGATTTATCCTTCTTCATCTTTTTACTGTTAATGAACATGTACTGTTATATTTTGGATTTGTCTCTTTTCAACAGCATGTAGTTGTATTTATTAATCTCATTTGACAATATTTGCTTTTAAAACTTGAGCATTTAGCTCATAAACATTTAAAAATATTTTAATTAAAAAATTTTATTGATATATAATATTTGTACATATTTATGGGGTACATGTAACATTTTGATACATGCATATAATGTTTACTGATTAAATCAGGGTATTTAGGATATCCATCACCACAAACATTTATCATTTCTTTGTGTTGGGAACATTTCAAATCTTCTCTTCTAGCTCTTTTGAAATATACAATATGTTGTTCACTATAGTCATCCTACTGTGCTATTGAACACTAGAACTTTTTGTTTCTATCTAACTGTATGTTTGTACCCAATTAACCAATCTCTTGTCATTCCCCCACCCACACACCCTTCCCACCCTCTGGTATCTCTCATTCTGCTCTCTACCTCGATGAGACCCATTTTTTAAGCTCCCACATATGAGTGAGAACATGCTAAATTTGTCTTCCTGTGTCTGGCCTATTTCACTTAACATAATAACCTCCAGTTACATCCATGTTGTTGCAAATGACATGATTTCATTTTTTATGGCTGAATAGTATTGCATTATATATATATATCACATTTTCTTTATCCATTCATCCATTGATGGACACTTAGGTTGATTCCATGTCTTGGCTATTGTGAATAGTGCTGCAATAAACATAGGGGTGCAGATATCCCTTTGATATACTGATTTCCTTTCCTTTGGGTAAATGTCCAGTAGCAGGATTACTGGATTGTATGGTAGGTCTATGTTTATTTTTTTGAGAACCCTTCATACTCTTTTCCATAATGGCTATACTAATTTACGATCCCACCAACAGTGTATAGGAGTTCTCTTTTCTCTGCATCTTCACCAGCATTTGTTATTTTTTTGTCTTTTTGATAATAACCATTCTAATTGGGGTAAGATGTTATCTCACTATGTTTTTTTATTAAACAAATTTTTATTATGCTTAATAGATGTACATAGTTTTGGGGTACATGTGATAATTTAATACATTCATATAATTTCTAAAGATCAATTCAGTATACTTGTGATATCCATCACCTTAAATATTTGTCTTTTCTTTATGCTAGAAACATATGAATTATTCTCTTCCAGCTATTTTGGAATGTACGATAGATTATTGTAAACTATAGTCACCTTACTGATCTATCTAACGTTAGGTCTTATTTCTACTCATCAAACCATATAACTTGTACTCATTAATCAACTTTTTTTCATCTTCTCTCTTCCCTCATTGTGGTTTTAATTTGCATCTCCCTAATGATTAGTAATGTTGAGCATTTTTTAGTATACCTATTGGCCATTTGTATGTCTTCTTTTGAGAAATGTCTGTTTTGATCCTTTGCCCATTTTTAATGGAAATATTTGGGGGTTTTTTGCTGTTGTAGGTCATAAACATTTAATAAAATTATTCGTATATTTGGGTTTAAAGCTAGTATTTTATTTTGTGCTTTTATTGGTCCCACCTATGTTTCTTTCATCTCTTCTTTCTTGACTTTAAAAAAAAAATTGACTGAGAATATTTTGTTGATTATTTCAACTTTTTCCCTCTCTACTAGTTTGGAAATTTATATCCCGTTGCTGTGATTTTAATAGGCACATCCTATTAATTACTACATTTGTAATTACTTTATCAAAGTGTAAATTTAATAAATACCTAAATCACTTCCGATATGATACAAGGCCCTTAAAATAGTAGAACTCCATTTATGCCCCTCCTGACATCTTTTCTAATTATGTGGTACTTTAAGTTTATTTTTTAAAAGGCAGAATAGATATTTTTATGATTCCTTCTTCCGTCAATGTTCGCTTACATTGCCCACGTACTGCCACTTTCCTCGCTCTTCATTCCTTCCTGCGTTTAGTTCTTCTAAGATCATTTTCCTCCTGAAGTACATCCTTTAGAATTTCCATTAGTGCGGTCTGCTGGTGACAAACTCCGAGTTTGTGTTTGTCTAAAAAATAAACTTTCTTCTATCCACTTTTTTTTTTTTTTGAGACAGAGTCTCACTGTGTTGCCCAGGCTAGAGTGCCGTGGCGACATCCTAGCTCACAGCAACCTCAAACTCCTGGGCTCAAGCGATCCTTCTGCCTCAGCCTCCCAAGTAGCTGGGACTACAGGCATGCGCCACCATGCCCGGCTAATTTTTTCTATATATTTTTAGTTGTCCAATTAATTTCTTTCTAATTTTGGTAGAGACGGGGGTCTCGCTCTTGCTCAGGCTGGTCTCGAACTCCTGAGCTCAAACAATCCGCCCACCTCGGCCTCCCAGAGTGCTAGGATTACAGGCGTGAGCCACCGCGGCCCGGCCCACTTTTTGAATATTTTCATGACAATGCTGCCCTCAGGGTGCCAGATTAACATGGGTAGGATCTCCCATAAATATACCCCATTCTGACTTTGACTTCCATGAACAAAAGTCCTGGTGTAAAGTGGCCATATGGCATCAGCTCCTTCGGTGGGATAACAATGCCTATCTCAATTGGGTTGCTGAGATGCTTAAATGAGATAATGATGGAAAATTCTTGGCACAGAGGAGGAAGGCAGCCAAAGGTAGTTATTATTATTTCAACTGAAAGTGTTGACTTTTAGCCTTCAGAATTTTAAGGTTTTTGTGGGGTTTCTTTGTTTTGTTTTATTTTTTTGCAATTGGAAAATAAAATGTGGCCTCCTTAGAACCACCAGAGCCAGAATCCTTGCAATTGGAAGCCCCGTTACCCCCAACTTCTCTCTCACAACATGAGACCAGAGATAGGGTATGCTTAGCATCCACCTGGGCAAGTTTAGCAAATGCTCCTCCCAGCCCTACATTAAGAGACCCTAGCTTTGTTCTAATGACCCAACCCAGAACCCAGACACCTTTACACAATCAACATTTTTTTTTTTTTTGGTCAGAGTTCTGAGATGTAGTCTTTGTCTTTTCTGATGTCACCAAGTCCAACTGTAAATGACCTGATTTGGTGATGAAACCAACTTAAATGCAGAACAAGATTCTACTTAGAAGCCAAGGTCAGATGTCATAGTACTGGGAAGCAGAAGGAAGAGTTTGATGAAAACCCTTAAGCCACGGCCAGCATCACCCCTGACTGCAAGGTGAGCACCCTGCCTTCTCTGTACCTCCAAAGCCCTCCACCCTCCACCAATACCATCCCACTCTTCCATCTACAAGAGAAAGGCCACAATCCTGAGATGAAGGTACTTTGTCTCTAAATTGAGATCATTTACTCCAAGGAATTCTAGGTATCAGGGTTGGAAATAAGAAAGCAAAAAGGAGCAGGTAAAGCACGTTGGCAGGCTGAAGATGAACCCAACAGCGGCCAAAAGGCGTCGGCCTGTTTACTCACCTCCAAGCCTCAGGAATCAAGAACAAGTAACAGCAACTTCTTTGCACTTGGGCAGTCCACTTGTGCCCTACATGCCACCACCACAACCCTTGACCCCCAAAAGCCCCACAGGAGCCTCCTAGCCACACTTTACAGAAGGGAAGGGAGATATGCTTTCGCAGAACCAGAAGCAAGGGAAAATGGAGTGTTATGGGCTGAATTGTGTCCCCTCCCCCCAATTCATATGTTGTAGTCCTAACCCCCAGTACCTCAGAATGTGAGTGTATTTGGAGACAGGGCCTTTAAAGAGGTGATTAACACATTGACTGCCATGTGAGTTGTATTTAACTCGGGCTAGTTTTGAGCCCAGGGCCTTGGGAAGCAAAACCCTGCAGTTTGTTCGTGAAAATCTTACTTGTTGATGTTCTTATTGTTACAATTAACATTGAAAATTTAATTCTAAAAACGTAGATTGTGTTGCATATAACTCACACACAGAAAACAATAAAAAATAACAAATTAGAAAGGATCGTTTTGTTTTAATAAAACACTGTGGCCCCAGGGGGAAAAAAATTTGTTTTCTAGTGTGGCAATTCATTAAGTTAAAAATGAGGCCCATAGAGTGGACCCCAATCTGACTGGTGTCCTTATAAGAGGAGGAAATTTGGACACACTGAGAGACACAAGGGGTGCACATGCAGAGGAGATGACCATGTCAAGAGTTAGCAAGAGGGTGGCTGTGTGCAAACCAGGGAGAGAGGCCTCAGGAAAAACCAACCTTGTTGGCACCTTGATCTGGACTTCTGGCTTCAAGAACTGTAAGAAAACAAATTTCTGTTGTTTAAACCACCCAGCCTATGGTACTTTGTTATAGCAGCCATAGTAAACTAATACATTGAGCCACTGGCTGCATGGCCCATATACTCCGGAAAGCCCTGCATGTCACTTCTATGGAGTTGCTCCTTGTCTAGGGCCAGTGATGCTAAATCTGGCAAAGAAATCCCCTCAAGGGATCACAGAAAAGCAACCTAGCAACTCATCCTTGAGCCAAAAATCAGAAGTACTCTATCAGTGGCAGAGAGCTGTCATTCTGGGGTTTGTGTTTCATTTCACACACTTCTCCTTCAAGTACAAATTGAAAGAGGAACTTATTGATGAAGAAAGATTGTAGGAAAATGGTTTTTAACCATTATTGGCTCACATACCCATTAAAAAATCTACAAAGCTATGCCTTATAAGAACATACAGTCTATATTTGTTTCCTATGGCTGCCTAAAATGGTCTCTGAATGTTTGTGTTCCCCAGAAATTCATATGTTGAAATCCTATCCACTGAGGTGATAATATTAGGAGGTGGGGCCTTTGGGAGGTGATTAGTGCCCTTATGAAAAAGACCCCAGAGAGCTAGCTCACCCCTTTCCTCATGTGAGGACACAGCAAAAAGGCACCATCTACAAACCAGGAAACAGACCCTCACCAGACTCCAAATATGCAGATGCCTCAATCTTGGACTTTGCAGCCTCCAGAACTGTGAGAAATAAATTTCTGTTGTTTATAAACCATCCAGTCTATGGTATTTGGTTATAGCAGCCCAAATGCACCAAAACACTGCCATAAGAAATTACCACAAACTTGGTGGCTTAAAACAAGGGAGATTTAGTTTCTTACCGTTCTGGAAGCCAAAAGTTTAACATCAGTCTCTCTGGCCAGAATTCAAGGTGTCAGCAGGACTGCACTTAATTCCTTGCCTCTTCCAGTTTATGGTGGCTGCTGGCATTACTTTGCCTGTGGTCACATCACTCCAGTCTTTGCCTCTGTCTTCACATCGCCTTCTCTTATGTGTGCATCAACTCTCCCTCCGCCTCTGTCTCATAAGGACATTTGTGATTGGATTTCGGATCTTCCTGGACAATCAAGTCAAGATCCTTGACTTAATCACACCTGCAAAAACCCTTTTACTTCATAAGGTAGCATCTACAGGTTCCAGGGTTTAGGACCTGATATATTTTGGTTGCCATTATTTGGCCTCATACAGAGTCCAAAATCTTTGCAGACAATTTCAGGAAGATCATGGATTTCAGGTAGGAACATGTGCTCTGGAGTTGCATTTCACACAGATATGCTGTAAACAGATACATTGCAGACAGGCCCATTTACTTATTCACAAACCTCTCTACATCTAAGAATCAGCTACAGCGCTGGTTAAAATTATACTAAATACAAAAACCACACCTCCAACCCCCCTAGGCCTAATGAATCAGAATCCTCCAAAGATGGGGCCCAGAAATCTGCATTTCTTTCTTTTTTCTTTTTTTGAGACAGAGTCTCACTGTCTTGCCTGGGCTACAGTGCTGTGGCGTCATCCTAGCTCACAGCAACCTCAGACTCCTGGGCTCAAGCCATCCTCCTGCCTCAGCCTCCCGAGTAGCTGGGACTACAGGACTGCCACCATGCCCAGCTAATTTTTTATATATATTTTTAGTTGTCCAGCTCATTTCTTTCTAATTTTAGTAGAGACGGGGTCTCAACTTGCTCAGGCTGGTTTCGAACTCCTGAGCTCAAACGATCCACCTGTCTCGGCCTCCCAGAGTGCTAGGATTACAGGCGTGAGCCACCGCGCCCGGTCAGGAATCTGCATTTCAAACAAGCTCCAGAAATGATTCTGATGCAGCCAGTCTTGCACGCATACTTGAGTGAATGTTGGTTGAGGGCCTTGGTGATCCAAATGCCATCTCTGTTAAATGGACATACTGCCACCTCCTTCACAATAAAAGAGGAGAGGGCTGTGCAAGGCTATTTACAACAAAGAAAGTGCGAATGCTTTTTCCGCCCCTTCCCCCTGTACAAAGGTGAGGAACTTTTACTATTCACTTGATTTTCATCCCACCTCATGTTTAATGCACCTGGCCTCAAGACGCGGAGCTAAGCCAAGGGAGAAAGAGAGAGGGAGAAGGGTAAGGTGGGCGGAGGGAGAAAGAGTCGCAACCTGCCCGGTTACAGGCAAATCCTCTCAGCGGACCCAACCAAGCTGCGCTTGTCGCCCCGCGGGCCCGCTGCGCCCCCGCCCCCTCGGGCCGCGGCTGTGCGGGGAGCCCGCCCCCGCGCTCCGCTGATTGGCCGCAACGGCCCGCTCGTCACGCTCTTTTGTCTCCCCGGGCGGAGGATAAAAGCCGCCGCGGCTGCCTTGGGAACGGCGCTGCTTCGACTCGGCTACCCCTTGCTGGGCGGCCCTGCGAAGCAGCTCCGTCGGGCAGCCCAGGGTCGCTCAGCGGCTGTGGCGCGCCCGTCCTTTTCCCCTGCAGGGCCGCGGAGACTGGAAGGCGGAATCCACAGCTGTCGGCGCCCGAGCATCAGCTGCCCACCAGCGCAGCGCAGGTAAAGACAGGGGCGCGATTGCCCGGCGCGGACAGGGGAGGGAGAAGCCCAGCCGGTGCTGGGCAGCTCCCGGCTTGGAGAATCGGTAACTGAGAGGCAGGGGAAGGAGCACTCCCGTGGCCCGGCTGCGCTGAGGGAGGAGGTGGGGTTCACCTGGACGCTGCAGACTGGGTAGGATTTGCCTGCATGGGGGGGGGGGTGCTGGGACTCGCAAGCTGTTTGCTTTGAACTCCCTTGGCATCTCCTCATCCCTTCCCGGGGAGGAATATGTGGGTGGGTGTGTCCAACTCCTATTCCCTTTCTCCGTAGCTGGCCATCAAAGGCACACCTGGACTTGAATTCTGTGCAGCTGATTGCAGAGCTGGTAGGCCGGCGGTTTCCTGGGGGACACGTAATGGGGAGGGGGAGACTTTGGCTTGTATTCAGAAGGGGGCAGAGGGAATTTTCCACCTGGCGACAGCGGAGACTGTGGAGGGAGGGAGTAGCAGGATGACGGGTGAAGCTGTTTGTGACCCTTCCCTTCCCTGGCCGCCTCCGCTGTGGCGCAGTCTTGATGCCCGCCTAGAGGACCCGGATCTGCGACCCCCTGTGGACAGAGATTGACCATATCTCCGAGACGAAATTTCTCACGGAGGGCACCGGTTGCAAAGGCTGGAAATAAAGGCGCGCTCTTGCATCTGAGCTCGTGTAAGAATCTGAGAAATAACGGGGCGTGGGGGAGACTGAGAAGGGGGTGTGGTCGAGACCAGAGACTATGAGGTTAATGAGATCTTATCCCTGCAAATCTGTGACCATTGTGCTTTCTTTTGAGAGTCCAATATTGGCTCTACACACTGTTACACCTAGAATTCGAAGCAACAGTTGTCCCTCTTGAAGGACTGGCGGGAGGAGGATGGATGAGGCTGCAAAAGGCACCTGGCTAGCGGGCACACACCAAGTAGCTCCAGGAGGTTGTAACTGCTAGTCTCTTGCGGGATATTTTTAGGGCAGTGGGCAAATATAAAATGTACTGCAGGATATCCAGGTAGGGAGAGAATGCAGCTGCAGCCTGTTCCCTTATTAACTGTCTCCCCCCTTTTTTCTTTTTTACAGCCCCTACTGAGATAGAAAGGAAGAACCACCCCCTCTCCCTGAACGCCAGCAGATTAGGCTTTTCTAAACACCCTGAGCATCTTGTTATATCCAGATACCCTGTCATCCTCAGTCATGGCTAGCATCATTGCACGTGTGGGTAACAGCCGGCGGCAGAATGCACCCTTGCCGCCTTGGGCCTTTTCCATGCTGAGGTCCCTGGGGAGGAGTCTCGGTCCTTTAATGGCCAACATGGCAGAGAGAAACATGAAGTTGTTCTCAGGGAGTGTGGTGCCGGCCCAGGGGGAAGAAACCTTTGAAAACTGGCTGATCCAAGTCAATGGGGTCCTGCCAGATTGGAATATGTCTGAGGAGGAGAAGCTCAAGCGCTTGATGAAAACCCTTAGGGGCCCTGCCCGGGAGGTCATGCGTTTGCTTCAGGCAGCCAACCCCAACTTAAGTGTGGCAGATTTCTTGAGGGCCATGAAATTGGTGTTCGGGGAGTCTGAAAGCAGTGTGACTGCCCATGGTAAATTCTTTAACACCCTGCAGGCGCAAGGCGAGAAAGCCTCCCTTTATGTGATCCGTTTAGAGGTGCAGCTCCAGAATGCTATCCAGGCAGGCATGCTCGCTGAGAAGGATGCAAACCAGACTCGCCTGCAACAGCTCCTTTTAGGGGCTGAGCTGAATAGGAACCTGCGCTTCAGGCTTAAGGATCTTCTCAGGATGTATGCAAATGAGCAGGAGCGCCTTCCCAATTTCCTGGAGTTAATCAGGATGATAAGGGAGGAAGAGGATTGGGATGACACCTTTATTAAATGGAAGCGGCCCAAAAGATCTGAGTCAATGGTGGACAGGGCAGCCAGCCCTGTGACACTTCAGGGCTCCGCACCCATAGTGATTGGCAGTGCTGACTGCAACATAATAGAGATAGATGATAGCCTGGATGACTCAGATGAGGATGTGATCCTGGTGGAGTCTCAGGACCCTCCACTTTCATCCTTGGGTGCCCCCTCCTTCAGAGACAGGGCCAGATCTCAGGATCAAGTGCTGGTCATTGATTCCCCCAACAATTCCATGTCTCAGGCTCCTTCTACCAGTCGTGGTTCTGGGCAAAAGAATGATGGTCCTGGGGACGTTCGTAGAGCCAGGAAGCGAAAACACACAATCCGCTGTTCATATTGTGGTGAGGAGGGCCACTCAAAAGAAACCTGTGACAATGAGAGCAACAGGGCCCAGGTTTTTGAGAATCTGATCATCACCCTGCAGGAGCTGACACATACAGAGGAGGAAGGGTCAGGAGAGGCCCCTGGCGAATACTGTGACCCCTTTGAGCCACAGGAAGGTGGTAGCCCCCAGTTTTAAATGAGCCCTTACCTATATTAAGAGTCCAGTAATGGGAAAACTGGGGGTGGGGGGGTGCTTCTAATTGCATGAATTAATCCACAAAGTGGCTATCTTTTGGGGTGGAGGAGAAGAGGGTCTGGATACCAGCATAGCAGAGGGAGATGGCCTGACCTCTGTCCTTGCTTTCTCACCCCGCTGCCTATGGGTCTATTTTCTGTGTATGCCCATCTCCTTGATGGCTTTATTCTCTTTGTGGAAGTGGTACCATTCGTTGTTAAATCTTTAAAGAAAAGTACAAAAAGTAAAGTACAAATTACCCCAAACTCTCGACCCTTATATAACTATTGTCAACCCTTTGATGAGTGTCCGCCTAGATATTTCCCTATACCTATGTACCCAGTTAGATATATGTATAGATGAAAGTGATTAAATATAAGTGATGTTCTATACTCTGTATTTTTTCACCAAACAATATATGTCGTGGGCTTCTTTCTATGTCAATAAATATATATCAGCATTGATTTTTAATGTCTCTGTGGCATTATTTTAGGAAGAAGTAAAGAAAAATAAGAAAAATATAGTAAAAAGCTATAAAGGGGGATAGTACTCTGAGAGGGGTTTTTTTATCAAGCTCATTTTGCAGGTGAGAAAAGGGAAGAAGAAATGGGCTGAAATATTTTCCAAAGGTAAAAGGACAGAGCCCCCCTACCACTGGTGACCTGTCCCCTAGCTCATAGAGCCAAATTATGGCACCTACTAGTTGACAAAACCCCAGTGCTTTCTTCTCTAATGTATCCAGAGGAGTCTGATGGTGGCGAAGTCTGGTGCGCAACGTGGGGATTCCAGGGGCTCCACATCTGTTCATTTTGGGGAGAAGCCGTTCTTCCTCCTCTGGGTGGATTCCTTAGATTGCTGCTGCTGCTTCTGGACAATATCCTGGTCACAACAAGGAATCTCTCCTGTGAGTTGACACTGCCCTCTGCCCCCTCCCCAATTATGGAGAGGAGAGAGCAGCTGCTCACGGGAGCTCAGCTCCTAATAGTGCCCAAGCCTCACGCTGGACGCAGGCAGCCTGAGGACTCCAGTCCCTTCCTGGGGAGGGATGAAAAGTGATCTAGTTGCCAGGGCACGTGAAGGAACATGAGGATCAGTAAGCCAGGAAGCCCCTACACATGATTTTAGCAGAGCAGAGGGCATTCATGGGGGAGGGAAAGAAAAGAGGGACCTTCCCAGGAACCTGCCCCTAGGGAACCAGCTCTGTCCCATCTCCAGGTCTCATATTGGAGGATAATAAAGGAGGACATGTGTGACCCCAGGCCCCAAAGGTCCCTATGTTTCTTGTAGGTGCCTAAATAAGTCCCTATTTTTGTGAGCAGGACAAGGCTGAGGAGGGGATGGGGATGATTGCATTTAAAGCAGGGGTAGAGAGTGAAATGAACGTGCAGATCTGGGGTCCCGAGGGAGCCTGCCATGCAGGACACAGGGGCCCCACAGAGCTGAGAGGATAGAGTATGCAGCAGTGTGAGCTGGTGTGTCAGGGAGAAGCATAGAGCTGGATGGATAAGGGGAAACGGGAGGGCACTGTGACCACGGGACTCACACCTAGATTGGGACAGGGAGCCTGGGAGGAATCACAGACCCTAGGGTTTTGTTTAGAACTCTGGGCTGTCTCGTACCAAAAATGGCTCAGGGTGAAGGTCCTGGGGAGGTGTATTAGGGTTTTAATTACGCTAGCAGTTGATGGCATGCTCAGTAGAGACAAAAGGGGGTCAAGCCAAGGCCACGAGGGAGGGGTGGTAGCCAGGTGCTACAAGAAGCCCTGGGCTGTCACGCCCAGAACCTGGCTTGAAGTGCTGCTTTTTCTGGAAACAGCCCTTCAGCTCCCCCTGGCTTCTTTCTCCTCCTTGGTTCATGGCCCCCAAATGTACAGCCACCACCCTGCCAGCCCCGTGGAGCCACACTGAGCTCTTGGTGGAGGGTGTGAAGGCACAGCCCCCTGTGCTCTGCCTATCACCCCTCCCCTCCTCCCCTAGCCTTCAAAGTTTGCCGTAAGACTCAGCCTCCCTAACCCTCATGGCCAGAAGGAGGCTGGGAGGATCCTTCTGCCTCTGATTCTTTAGCCAAGAACTGGGTCAGGAGAAAAGACTCAAGAACACCACTCCTTGCATCCCTCCTGAGCATCTCTGGGCCGCTGGCAGCAACCTTAATGTCTTCAGAGCCAAAGGGGACCCCTCCCAGACCCCCAGGCAGGAGGCAGCTTCACTGAGGCCTCCAAAGCTACAGGTGATCCTAACATTCCCAGTTTATATAGATTTTAACCCTTAATTCATCCTTACCCTCCCTAAATCTACCCTTGGGGGGGTGTCTACCCTTCTCATCTAGTCCAGATTAGAATATTGTTCCATTTCCTGCTCACCTTTTCTCAGTTTTACTCTATAAACACTTGTTGAATGATTTACCCAAAGACACAGATTATGCTGCAATGATTTCTTTCCGTTACCAGGTAGAGTAGAAAAAGAAAAACAAATTCTGTCCACACCACCACCCTCCTTTGCACTGGAGTGAGCTTGGGCGTCCAGTATAGACCACTGCTTTGAAACCCTGTTTTGTGATTCATCCCCCTGTCATTCCATTCCCCCTGTCCACTTCTCTGCTGTGTAAATTTGAAATTGTTTACATTTTTATTTCACCAACCTGATGTAACCTGACATTTCTTTTTTATTTCACTTTGTGTGACATTGGCTTTTCCTTTATTCAAGAAATATATATTCTCCCTAATTGGATATCTGGGTATTCAGATCAGATCAGATGAACGGGGTTAGCCAAAAGAAGGCTTTTAAAGAATTTTGTGTCGGATTATCCTTCATTGAAAGCTTTGGGCTTATTTTCTTCCTTGCTGCCTTCATTCTCATTGGTCGCCAAGAGATGAAAATCTCTCTTTTGTCTTGTCAGAAGATACCGGCCTCTGAGTGCCCTTTTTGCATCATCTCCCTCCTTCCTGGCATCTTTTCTCTCGGTTTCCATGACACCCCTCTCTCACGGGTCCCTCCTCCCTGGCCTTTTTGGTGCTCAATTCTCTGTTCTCCTTTGCTGAATTTTTCTCTTCCTGATCTTTCCATAATAATGATAAGAATAAAAATCATTACAACTGTTATTTTTAAGAGCTTATCGTGTGCCAATCATCCTGTATCAATCCTTTTAAATACATTAGCTCCTTGAATCCTCGCTTGTATCAACCGCGTAAGATAGGCATTACCATTATCACATATTTCAGCTGAGGAAACAGCTGGAAAGTTTAGAAACTCGCCTAGGGTCGTGCTTCTGGTGAGTGGTGGAGCCAGAGGTCAGACTCCAGGTGACTGACTTCCAAGCCTATGCTTCCTACATGTCTCTTAGGTATTCACGGTCCCCTCTCATGTAGGTGTTATTATCTGCATATGATGTACAAGGAAACCAAGGTTTGTAAATTCAGGATAATGAGCCCTGCCTTTCCCAGGTGTGCCCTGTGTATGAGTGATTAGCACAGGGCTGGTCCATTCACTGCAGACTCTCAAGAATGGCAGCTGCTATGCCTCTGCTAGAATACATTACTCTGCTACTGAAGGAAGTGTAGGAAAAACTAAATGCTTCCCGTGCTGGGCAGACAGTGCTTATTTAGGATTGAAATGAGGATGTGACAGTCTGGCTCCAGGAACTACACCGAGCCTGGCCCATGACAAGCACGAGAGTAGATTTAGAAATGCCTGAGTGTTTAAGGATGATGACGATGGGCTGTTTTAAGGGAACACTTAATGAATGCTGAAGTGGATTCCTTGGACAGGAATACTAGCCTACCCCTACCCCCAGTATGCATGGTTTGTGTGTCTCCAAGGAATTTCTCTTTCGCCCACGAGTCAGAGGCACCCCTCTCCTTTCAGATAGCTCAAGACCAGCCATGTCTTCCTCCACGGAAACCACTCCCCTTAGCAACAGATGGGAGAGAGGGGGGTGGGGCTGATCTCAGAGTGACACAGAGGCTCTCCTGTGCATAGTGGGAAGGAGGCATGATTGAGATCTGGGTAACCATGAAATCCTGCCACTGCCAGGGGTCTCAGGGGCAGGCTAAAAGGGGGCACAGAGACTAGGACTGGGGCTGGGTCTCAAGGCCTTATCCTGACTGGATATGTGAGTCCCCAGCTGCAGCAGCTCATCGCAGACCAGAGCTGACAACTTGGGATGGCCTCACACAACTGCTCCCTCAGGTATGTACCACATTCGCCATCCCCATTTTACAGATGAGGACATTGAGGCACATACAGTTAGAGACACTTGCCTAAGGTTAACACAGCTAGTAAGGGCTGGAGCTGGAACTGAACTTCAGATCTGCCTGAAGTTGTGTTATAAAGTCCTTCCTAAGGTAATGGGTACAATATATTGGATCATTCTATTGGCTGCATCCTGGGGACCCATTTCTAATTGCCACACTCACAACTGAAAGTCTGCGCAGTAGCATGGCCTTGGTCTCATTTTTTTTTAATTAAACAAGACAGAAAAAAATGATCAGTTTAGGAAAGTTCCTCCTCAGAGCCTGAAACCATCTTCTCCTATTTATTTTTACATCCAATTTCTGGGATAAGATACTAAAAATGGGAACCTGTTGATGAGGATGTGGGCAAACAGTCTCTCTCCCACACTGCTGTAGGAAGGACTAAGGATTGACACACTCTTGCTGGAAGGCTGACTGGGACATGCATCAAAGGTTGAAATATGAAAATGCCTGAATCTGGCAGTTCGACTTGCTGAAGTTGATGCTGAGAAAAGAGCTGGACAGGTGTAAAAAAATTTATTATCAACAAAGATGTTTACACGAGCTTTTTTTTTTTTTTTTTTTTTTTGTAATAGTGGAAAACTGGAACCAACTTAAAAGACCAGGAGTAAGGTTTGGCTGAATAAATTAGACTCCATACTCGCAGTGGGATGCTACCCATTTAACACTCTGTGTGTGCCTTCAGATCATTGGGTCTAACTGGAAAAATGAAGCATGGCTGGTCTAGAAAAGGGATCAAAACATCAGGCCATCAGTGTTACCTTTGACCCCCAATGTGCTGCTCCATCAGTCTGGAATCCCCTTCACCTGACAAAACCCCTGTTAAACTTCAAGTATCATCTCACCTGGAACTCCCTCAGGAGAGCTTTCCCTGACTCTGCTAAAGGTTATTCCTTATATCTTAGGTAGTATTCATCATTTTGTGGTAATTGCTCATATACTTATCTGTCTTTCCCACTAGGCTTATATCCCCTGTGCCTCCAATTGTGTTGTTGGGGCATCTTGGCACAGCCTCCAGGCTCACTCCCACCTCACCTGTTTGCACTGGTTGCTCTTGCTGTTCCTCCAGATAGCCCCATGCCTTTATTTCTCCCATGTTCCAGTATTTGTTCAAATGACACCTTCTCAATGAGGCTGACTCTGAACAACCCATTTAAAACTGCACATCTGGCCACGAGCACTCCCATTCCCCCTTCCCTGATCTATTTTCCCACTGCATGCCTCTCTGCTGTACTACGTCATTTACTGATTTATTATATTGTATTAGGTGATTAAATATGAAATGTTCAATTTCAAATCAAAAGTTTGGTTTATTATATCTCAAACAAGAAGCAGTGCAATTAATCAGAGTATGTGCCTAAAGTATCGACACAGTTTTGCCGTCTTAACAGTGGCTTGTTTATGCCAGCAGCGAAGAAGCCTGGGGAATGAGTGGTGATGAAATCTCGAAAGGCGTTTTCCACAGCTTATTGAGGATTGAATATTTTTCCTTGCAAGAAATGGTCCAAAGTCTGGAAGAAGTAGTAGCCAGTTGATGCAAGGTCTGGTGAATATGGTGGATGATAGAGAGTTTCCAAGTCCAGTTATCATAGTCTGAGCAGTATTGTTTTTCAGGACATGTGGTCTTGCAAGAGGATTGCCCTGTCTCTATTGAGCAATCTCAGCTGCTTAATTGCAAGCATCCTCATCATTTCGTCCAACTGGTTGCAGTAGATATCCGCTGTAATGGATTGACCAAGTTTCATGAAGCTGTAGTGGATGATACCAGTGCTGGACCACCAAACAGATACCATTGGCTTTTTGTGATGAATATTCGGTTTTGGACTGTGTTTTGGCACTTCATCTTTATCTAACCATTGTGCAAGATACTTGCAATTATCAAAAGGGATCCATTTTTCATCACGAATAACAATACGGTGTAGAAATGGTCCCCCTTTATGTCCTGACAGCAAAGAAAGGCAAGATTCGCGAGACAATTTCTCTTCTGACACTCGTTAATTCATGGGGGAATCCATCTATCCAGCTTCTTTACCTTGCTGATTTGTTTCAAATGGTTCAATATTGTTGGAATACTAACGTCAAACCTTGCTGCTAATTCATACATACGTTGAGATGGATTCGCTTCCACTACAGCTTTCAGCTCATCATTATCCATCTTGGTCTCAGGTTACTCATGTAGCTCAGTTTCAGGATTAAAATCACTAGAATGGAACTTCTCAAACCACCGGTGGACTGTGTTTTCATTAGCCACATCCTTCCCAAACACTTCCTTGATATTTCAAGCTGTCTGTGCTGCACTTGTTCCACGATGGACCTCATATTTGAAAATAATACGAACTTTTGACTTATCCATGGTTTCATAAAAATTGCTCTAAAAAATATTTGAGATAATCACAAGCCAAACTGTGCGATTGAAAGACTGAGGATGTGTCTTCACAATAAAAACAAAACAAGTATCAAAGTGAAATGTCAGAAATATCAACTGTCAAACTTAGTACTTAAGGAAATCAGACATTTCATACTTAATAACCTAATATATTCCTATCTTTCCCCACTAGACTCAACAAAGGCAGACATGTTGTTTTTTATTTTAAGTTTTTTATTTGTAATTATTATGGGTACATAATAGTTGTATATCTTTATAGGGTACATGTGATGTTTTGATGCAGGCATACAATGTGAATTAATCAAATCATGGAAATTGGGGTGTCCATCACCTCAAGCATTTATCATTTCTTTGTGTTAGGAACATTCCAATTCCAATTTTTTAGTTTAGTTTTAAAGTTAACCCTAGGCTGGGTGCAGTGACTCATGCCTGTAGTCCTACCACTCTGGGAGACCGAGGCAGGAGGATCACTTGAGCTCAGGAGTTTGAGACTAGCCTGAGAAAGAGCAAGACGACATCTCTATTAAAAATAGAAAAAATTAGCCAGGCCTGGTGGCATAGTCCTGTAGTCCCAGCTACTTGGGAGGCTGAGGCAGGAGGATGGCTTGAGCTCAGGAGTTTGAGGTTGCAGTGAGCTATGATGACACCACTGCACTCTAGCTGGGGCAATAGAGCAAGACTCTGTCTCAAAAAAAAGTATACCCTAACTTATTGTTGATTATAGTTACTTTGTCATACTATCAAATATTGTTCATTCTATCTAATTATCTAACTATATTTTCACACCCATTAACCATCCACCTTTATTCCCATCCCTCTGCTACCCTTCCCACCTCTGGTAACCATCATTCTACTCTCTGTCTCCATAACATCAATTGTCCTAATTTTTAGCTCCCACATATATGTGAGAACATGCAAGATTTGTCTTTCTGTGCTTGGCTAATTTCACTTATAATGTTCTCCTGTTCCATCCATTCTGCTGCAAATGACAAGATTTCATTCTTTTTTATACTGAATAATATTCCATTGTGTATGTGTATCACATTTTCTTTACCCATCCATTTATTCATGTCTTCTCTAATTTTTTTCATTAATGTTTCGATGTAGAGATCTTTTTCCTCTTTGGTTATTTCTAATTATCTGATTTTTTATAGTGTTCATGTACCCAACAGGTAAGTTTTTATCCCACACCTCCCCTCCCACCTTGCCCCCTTCTTGGTTTCCAATGTCCTTTATATCTCTTTGTGCACATGTGTACCCATAGTTTAGTTCCCACTTATTAGTGAGAACATATGGTGTTTGTTTTCCATTCCTGAGATATTTCACTTAGGATAATGGTCTCTAGTTCCATATAAGTTGCTGCAGAGGACATTATTTCATTCCTTTTTATGTCCGAGTAGTACTGTGGTGTATATATACACCACATTTTCTTTATCCACTTAGGAATTGATGGGCACTTAGGTTGGTTCCACATATTTGCAATTGTGAATTGTGCTGCAATAAACATTTGAGTGCAGGTGTCTCTTTTATAAAATGACTTTTTTTCCATTTGGTAGATATCTAGCAGTGAGATTCCTGGATCAAATGGTAGGTCTACATTTATTTCTTTGAGGAATCTCTATACTGTTTTCCACAGAGGTTGTACTAATTTGTAGGCCCACCAACAGTATGTAAGCATTCTTTTCTCTCTGTTCATGTCTTTTGCCCACTTTTTGATGAGGTTACTTGTTTTTTTCTTGCTGATTTGTTCAAGTTCTTTGTAGATTCTGGTTATTAGTCCTTTGTTGGCTATACAGTTTGTGAGTATTTTCTCCCATTCTGTAGGTTGTCTATTCACTCCATTGATTATTTCTTTTGTTGTGCAGAAGCTTTTTAATTTAATTAAGTCTCATTTATTTATTTTTGTTTTTCCTGTATTTGCCTTTGGAGTCTTAGTCATAAATTCTTTGCCTAGGCCGATGTCTAGAAGAGTTTTTCCTTGCAAAATGAAAGAATAAGAAAGAAAGAAAGAAAGAAAGAAAGAAAGAAAGAAAGAAAGAAAGAAAGAAAGAAAAAGAAAAAAATCATTAGAAGAGTTTTTCCTACATTTTTTCTAGTTTTTTTATGGTTTCACATCTTACATTTAATTCTTTTATCCATCTTGAATTAATTTTTGTATATGGCAAGAGATAGAGGTCCTATTTCATTCTTCACATATGCTTATCCAATTTTCCCAGCATTATTTATTGAATAGGGCTTCCCTTCCCCAATGTATGTTGTCTGCTTTGTTGAAGATCAGTTGGTTGTAGATAGATGGTTTTATTTCTGGGTTCTCTTCTCTGTTCCATTGGTCTATGTCTCTACTTTTGTACCAGTACCATGATGTCGGGTTACTATAGCCTTGTAGTATAATTTGAAGTCAGATAATATGATGTCTCCAGATTTGTTCTTTTTGCTTAGGATTGCTTTGGCTATTTGGGTTTTTTTTTTTTTTTGGTTCCAAATGAAGTTTAGAGTTATTTTTTCTAGGTCTGTGAAATAAGACATTGGTATTTTGATGGGAATTGCGTTGAATCTGTAAATCATTTTGGGCAGTATGGGCATTTTAACAATGATGATTCTGTCAATCCATGAGCAAGGGATGTTGTTTCATTTGTTTGTGCCATCTGTGATTTCTTTCATCAGTATTTTATAGTTCTCCTTGTAGACACTTCCTTGGTTAAGTATATTCCTAGGTATTTTATTTTCTTTTTAGCTATTGGGAATGGTATTGAGTTCTTGATTTGACTCTTGGCTTGACTGTTTTTAGTATATAGAAATGTTACTGATTTGTCTACATCGATTTTGTAACCTGTGACTTTGCTGAATCTATTTATCAATCCAGGATTCTTTTGGTGGAGTCTTTAGTATTTTCTAGATACAAGATCATATCATAAGCAAACAAGGATAGTTTGACCTCTTCCTTCCCCATTAAGATGCCCTTTATTTCTTTCTCTTACCTGATTGCTCTGGCTAGCACTTCCAGCACAATGTTGAATAGAAGTGGTGACAGTGGGAGCCCTTGTCTTGTTCCAGTTCTTGGGGGGAATGCTTTCAACCATTCTCCAATCAGTGTGATGTTGGCTGTGGGACTGTCATATATAGATTTTATAATTGTGAGGTATATTCCTTCTATGCCATGTGTATTGATGGTTTTAATCATGAAAAGTTGTTGGATTTTATCAAATGGTTTTTCTTCATCTATTTGTACCACAATTTATTTAATTTCTTTATCCATTCATCCATTGATGGACAGTTAGGTTGATTTCAAATCTTAGCTTTTGTGAACAGTGCTGCAATAAACATGGAGGTGCAGATATCTTTTTGATATACTGATTTCCTTTCTTTTGAATATATACCTAGCAGTGGAATTGCTGGGTCAATGGTAGTTCTATTTTTAGTTTTTTTGAGGAACTTCCATACTGTTCTCCATAGTGGTTGCACTAATTTACATTCCCACCAACAGGGTAGGAGGGCTCCCCTTTCCCCACATCTTCACCAGCATTCGTTATTGCCTGTCTTTTTGATAAAAGCTATTTTAACTGGGGTGAGATGATATTTTGATTCACATTTCTCTGATGACTAATGACATTGAGCATATTTTCATATACCTGTTGGCCATTTGTATGTCTTCTTTTGTGAAATGTCTACTCAAATCTTTTGCCCATTTTTAATTGGATTATTTGAATTTTTCCTATTGAGTCGTTTGAGCTCCTTATATTCTAGTTATTAATTTCTTGTCAGATGGGTAGTTTACAAATATTTTCTCCCATTCTGTGGGTTGTCCCTTCAGTTTGTTGATTGTTTCCTTTGCTGTGCAGAAGCCTTTTACTTTGATGTAATCCCAATTGTCCAATTTTGCTTCGGTTGCCTGTGCTTTGGGGAAGCGCAGACATTTTAGTTAACTGGTGCATCCCCAACTCAGAAAACACTACCTGGAACATAGCTGGTTCTCAATAAATGTTTGTGGGTGGAATGAACAAAGTGCCTGGTGCACACAGTAGGCACTTGGTGAATGGCAGCCTTTGTTTTTGCTGCCCACCTAGAACAGGTACTGCTGGAGAGTGGATGGTCAATGAGGGAACAATGCACATCGCTGAACCACCATCCACCTAGTTGAGATCAAAAACCTGGAAGGCATTCTAGATCACTTGATTGGTTCTCACTCCCCTGGAGTGTAACTCATTAGTTGGGCCATTCACTTCTAGCATGGCAGAAAGTGGGAGATGGGATTCTTTGTAGCTTCATCTAGGACACATCATCAAACTTTAGGCTTAAGTGTTTCAAATGCCCAAGCATCCCATGTGCATTTATAAATATTATAAATAACTGCCCTGCAAAATATGGATGTTTTGGGTACTTTTTGCTATTTTCCTTTCGTTAAAGAATAATGAAGAGTATAATAATGAATATGATTTTCAACTGCTATATATTGAACATGTCAATAATATAGCAAGAATTCTTAATCCCATTTTAGAGGAGATAAATGAGTCTCAGCAAGAGATAGTAACAGAACTAAGGTTACATTGTCAGTAAGCAGATGGTAAATTGGCCTCCAAAGCCTATGAACTTTCTGTCACATATTTCAAGTGAAAATATTGACATTGCTTAGAAAAACTGTATCACAGTGGAAGATCAGTTGTTGGGGCAGGGGTAATAAGCAGATATGAATATTTGACCAGTTTCCTGTTCATCAAGCACAGGGTAAAACTGTTTTAAAAATTGTAAGTAAAGTAACTTAACTTTTACTAGTGGAAACATGATAGAGGTTGATTTTAAATATCCTGGGTGGACCAAGATCTAATTTTGGCTCAGGAAAACATAATTAAAAATAGAATCTGGTTAGTATCATTGATATCCAAAACTCAGTAAATGACATGTAAACATTTTCCTTCTCAAGTCTGCCAGAATGTTTCATAAAATTATTTTACTTAT
>NW_012149975.1:707175-708218 GCF_000956105.1 Propithecus coquereli | reverse complement strand
TTATAGCTATTAATATATAATATTCCACTGTGTATATGTACCACAATTTCTTTCTTTTTTTCTTTCAAAATATCAAGGGAGCACAAATGTTTTTGTTACATGGAAGTCAGGGCTTTTGGTGTGTCTGTCACCAGAATAGTGTTCATGTACCCAACAGGTAAGTTTTTATCCCACACCTCCCCTCCCACCTTGCCCCCTTCTTGGTTTCCAATGTCCTTTATATCTCTTTGTGCACATGTGTACCCATAGTTTAGTTCCCACTTATTGGTGAGAACATATGGTGTTTGTTTTCCATTCCTGAGATATTTCACTTAGGATAATGGTCTCTAGTTCCATATAAGTTGCTGCAGAGGACATTATTTCATTCCTTTTTATGTCCGAGTAGTACTGTGGTGTATATATACACCACATTTTCTTTATCCACTTAGGAATTGATGGGCACTTAGGTTGGTTCCACATATTTGCAATTGTGAATTGTGCTGCAATAAACATTTGAGTGCAGGTGTCTCTTTTATAAAATGACTTTTTTTCCATTTGGTAGATATCTAGCAGTGAGATTCCTGGATCAAATGGTAGGTCTACATTTATTTCTTTGAGGAATCTCTATACTGTTTTCCACAGAGGTTGTACTAATTTGTAGGCCCACCAACAGTATGTAAGCATTCTTTTCTCTCTGTTCATGTCTTTTGCCCACTTTTTGATGAGGTTACTTGTTTTTTTCTTGCTGATTTGTTCAAGTTCTTTGTAGATTCTGGTTATTAGTCCTTTGTTGGCTATACAGTTTGTGAGTATTTTCTCCCATTCTGTAGGTTGTCTATTCACTCCATTGATTATTTCTTTTGTTGTGCAGAAGCTTTTTAATTTAATTAAGTCTCATTTATTTATTTTTGTTTTTCCTGTATTTGCCTTTGGAGTCTTAGTCATAAATTCTTTGCCTAGGCCGATGTCTAGAAGAGTTTTTCCTTGCAAAATGAAAGGAGAATCAAAATAAGAAAGAAAGAAAGAAAGAAAGAAAGAAAGAAAGAAAGAAAGAAAGAAAGAAA